>NC_138163.1:122444994-123032679 GCF_964165515.1 Mesoplodon bidens
TTTGATTATGCCAAAAACTTGGGATTCATCCTGTTTGCTTCCTTCTCCCACTCTCAGCCACTTACTCAATCATCCCCAAGCCCGGGTATATACCAAATCCTTTCTGTCACTTTCCCTTTACCCCACAGCCGCAGTAACTACTGAGCCAGGCAACCCTGATTTCTCCATTAAATCCACTGCTCCTTGTAGCAGCAAAATACATCTTTTAAAAGCTTTAATTGGAAGTAACAAAGCCAAAATGCTGAGAGGTTATTTCTGGATGGTGGGAATGTGGGTGGATGTTTTCTTCCTGGTACTTTTTTGCACTTTAAACCTTTCCATAGAAAACTCAAAACAAAATGTTCCATAAAAACAAAAGCAAAAATAAGACGTTACCTTCTCAGAAGGGCTCCCTTCCCCTTCCCCATCCTTACATTACTATCTCTAATAGCATCCTGTTATTGTCCTCTCTTGGTCTTTATCACACTTTGCAGTGGTTTACATTTTATTTGTTTGCTGGTTTATTGTCTCTCTCTCTTGTGCGCACACGCGCTCTCTCACTAGCTATAAGGCCATGAGGGCAGCACCATATTTATTGTGTTGATTACGATACACCCAGCACCCAGGCCTATGCCTACCATGCAGTAAAGGTTTAATTCACCCAGGTGTCCCTCATTATCTGAACTCTCACTATCCAGCTACCCACTAAAATTATTTGCAAAAATTCCAGATTTATTGTCTGAATCAAAACCTGTTATTGCATACCAGCAAACAAACGCCAGAAAGCCTGTTTAAGGTGCAAGTTAGGGCTTCCCTGGTGGCGCAGTGTTTGAGAGTCCGCCTGCCGATGCGGGGGACTTGGGTTCGTGCCCCGGTCCGGGAAGACCCCACATGCCGCGGAGCGGCTGGGCCCGTGAGCCATGGCCGCTGAGCCTGCGCGTCCGGAGCCTGTGCTCCGCAACTGGAGAGGCCACAACAGTGAGAGGCCCGCGTACCGCAAAAAAAAAAAAAAAAAAAAAAAAAAAAGGTGCAAGTGAGTACAGGTAAGAGAATGTAGATTATGTTGCAGTCCTATCTCAGTGGCTGCCTGATACGGATACTTATTTAAATGTGTACCACCGACATCCAGATGATCAGTGTTCCCAGTTATTAAGTGAAAATGTCTCCTCAGAAAGTAGTACTCATTCAGCTTCATGTTCATCATCATTTGGAGGAAAGGGAAGAAGAGGATCCATGTATGGAATTTTCAAAAGAAACTGCGGATTACATGCACAAAACCATTGCTGCAGCCAACTGAATGTGATCATGATATCAAAGAAAGCACTGCACTCCAGAAATGCAATGACAAGCCCTGTCTTACGCTATCGGGAGCTGTATAACCTTCACCAAAGAGAATATGAACAGATGTTCATTTGAGAGTTTTCCCCCTACACACTGTTTCATCTATAGCTCCAGACGACGGTTCAGAGCCACAACCACTTCCAGAGTCTTGCATGCCAATCAGAGATAGCTGTCCCCAGTTCCCTGTGTTTGGACTTGTAGGATGTGATGCATCTACCGTTCTACTCAGTCTTTCACTCAACCCCAAACCCCAACTGTGACTGAAGCTTCCATCTCCTTCCTCTGGCCACCGGACTCTCCTCAGGCAGCTCTTCCATTGGTCAATAACCAGAATTTGAAAATTACCATATTATTTCATTTTATTTTTCTAAGTGAAATTTTCATTCATTATTTAAAGTATCGTGAACATTTTATTTCCACTATAGTTATTTATGTTTCAGTAATATTCACTGAGTTGGAAGAAAGATGAACTTCATCTATTCCACAACATTCCTCCTCTCAATGTTGTCCTGGACCGGACCAGCTGTGTCAGTATCACCAGGGAGCTTATTAGAAATGCTAATTCTTGGGTCCCAACCCAGACCTACTGAATCTGAAACTCTGGGTCCCAGGATTCCATGCTTCAACAAACTCCCCAGATGATTCTGATGTACGCCAAAGTTTGAAAAGCCCTGCTATATAATGGAGTATTGTACACAAAAAATCAGATAGTTGATGTTTTAAATGTTTTTACATTATGTAGAAATCCTTGGTGGATGGTTTTAGAGGGCTTTAAGAATATTTTAGTGATATTTAAGAAAATTGGGTGTGGATTTTGGATGGGCTGGGAATACATTATTATTGCCATTTAAAATAATAGACTATAAGCTTCCTTTATCTGAAAATTTGCTATCCAACATGCTTTCAGGAATGGATTAGATTCAGATAGCAAGGGAGGTCTGCATTCATAAAAGGAATGTTGGAACTTTGAGAGGCATAAGCCAAGAATTCCTTCACAGCATTAAGAGCCTGTCTTGTTGAAAGGCTGACCCTTTCTTGCCTCATCTGTAACTGCCTCATGATAGAACATATACGTGGGCCAAAGAGGGAAAATCATGGGGCAGTGGTATGAAGTACTTGGGGAAATATGTGATGACTTTTTAGGATTTTAAGAAAAAAGAGTTCAAGGAAACACCAAGGGAAAACTCAAGGCTGCACAAAATGTCAGCTCAAATTCTCACTCCAAAAAGTAATGATGGAGAGAGAATGGCAGTTCGCAACTAGAAATGATGTGAACCAGATTCTTCAAATAGCTTATTTCTGCAGGTCTCTATCAACCACAGCCAGTCAATGACACGTCTAAGAGAAAACTCTGTTTCTAGTGGAGCACCACTTGGCAACTTTCCAAGGGCAGATGCCATTAACTAAGTTTACACTCAAATCTTGCCATTTCTCCCAACAGACATGAAGCAGTCTACTGATTATGTAAAGTTCCAAAGGAGTCAAACAGCATAGGCTGATCCAAAAGGAGAATTTCTTGTGGAGACAGGTGATCTAGAAAATCAGCTTTACCATTCTGTTTCAAATATACATAGTTCAACACATACACACATTTCCCTTAACTCTGGGAGAATCTCTGTAAGAATAACTTACAAATGCCTATCCAGTCCAGGTAAATTACATCTGGTCTGGAATACTCACAAAAGGACCCAGGATAGGCAACACCAAACAGAGGTATACAGAGAATTTCAGAAGAATAATGCTTTTAATTAGGCAGTTATAAACCATGGTCAGGGAATTTATTTCATGACCAAATGTGTGGCCCTAAATGATTTCAGAATTCACTCAGCATATACTGAGTTATTGGAGGGAACCAACAGTAACTTTAAAGTGGAAATTATACTGTTCGGCAAACCTTGATTGCATCAATAGCTGTAAGGAATGAACTGCAATACTCTTTGTTTATCTCTACCTGGAAAGTCTATCTGTTCCAGGAATTCTGGAAGTGGGTCGAGGTTAGTCCTGCCATAACAATTGAGACCATATGTCTTGATATTGAAAGCTTACTATATTTCCACCAGATATAGACAATGGAGGCAGTTGATTCTACAAAATTAAAATGAAACTATATATTCTATAAAGCACTTGTCCTTTCTTGATACAGTATGTAATCAGCATTTTGTTCTATTTAAACAAACCTAACTCTATTCATAAGCACAGTATTTTTCTATCTGCACACTTATCCCTCAAATTATTTCCCTTATTTGGAATATCTTCCATTTTCTTTCTGGAAACAGGTAAATCTTATCTTTCAAACCCCTTTAAAACTTTTCCTTAAAACCTTCCCACACTAAAGTTAGCTGGCCTAGTCTTGTCAAAAAATACATAATGAGCACATGGAGAAGTTAGTCTCTACAGCAGGGAGGAAGGGAATGTGTATAAAGAGACTGCACCATCCTCTCTCTATTCCAAGTCTGACCTGGGGGTAGAGGAATCAGATGAGTTTTAAATTGACCTTGAGACTGAAATTTGAGAGTGAAGAGGACTGAGTATTTAAGCTGAATGGAAACTGTTCTGATAATCAAAAGTGACTGGTCAAGATGTTTTAAAGGACCTGCTACCGAGTAGAGAATGGGGAAGCAGTAATTGAACAAAACCCAAACAAACAAATTGAGACTCCTCAATAAACCAGTTCCATCTGTTTAGAGGGCAAGGGAAGGCTTCTCATGGGAAGTGGTACCCTGCAATAAGTGTTAGTGCATCTTATTGATAATTCTGGGTTTTGTCACTCTTGGCACCTAGAAAGATTTTATGCTTCTGTCCGCTGGATGTTAGGCAGGGCCTTGGGCTTGTGACTATTCTGCTAATGGATTGTGTGAATGCAAGTGACGTGTCATTTCTAGGCCAGAGCAATCACTGGTTGGTAGGGGACGCAGCTCTCCCTTTCCCTTGCAACAGTGACTGTGGAGGCCCAAGCTGATATGGAGGTGCAGTGCTGGGTCAGCCCAAGGAGGAAAGCTGACCTAAAGGGTAGGCTAGGACAGCAAAGGACTTTGTGTGACAGAGAAAAAACCCCCGTTGTTTTAAGCTACAGAGATTGGGACTTTGTCACTGTGGCACGACTTAGCCTATCCTGGCTGATATACAAGTTAACTGAGAGCCAAAGGTTAGCTATTGGAAGGAGGATGTGGGAAAAGTGTTGCAAGTAGGAGCAGTATGTGTGAAGTCTAGGAGGCAAGAAAGAGAATGGAATATTCTGTGACCTGAGGGAAGTACAGAAAGCTAACTGATGGTGGGGATGGCTGGTTTGGTATCGTTGATGAGGCACCGGGAACCAGATCACGAAGGACCCTGTCAACCGTATTTAGGAGTTTGGGCAATTTTTAGATCATGATTTCTGTAAGGGCCAGGCTACAATTTATCCTTCCCAATGAGTCCATTGCAGAGTTAGGTGTGGGACAAGCAGGTAGCAAGTGTTAGAGGTGGCTTTGACACCAAATTGAATCTTAACATTCAGTTTTTTCATGGGTGAAATTTTGCTCCCCTTACTATTTTTTTTTAGGGTTCAAAGAAGGGTATCCGAGATCTTTGCAAATTGGACATTAATTTGAAAGATAAAGTGGCTGGCTTACTAACAGAGACTTCATAAACATTTATCAAGTGAACAAAAGCATGAATAAATAGAAGGCTGTTTTAATAGAGCCACTAAGCCGCATGCATCTCTTGGTTTCACAAACATGAGTGGAGAAATCGCCATTATTTTGATTTTGATATATGTCTCCAACTCTGTGCTTATTAAAGCATGGCCCACATGGCTATATACATGCTCCAATAATTCATGCAGTTTGTAAGAGATTAATAAAATATATCATATCAATGTCACCATAAGTTTGCATAATTCTACTGAATTTCTTCTCCTCACTAGACCTGATATTCATAATTTCATCAGATTCAATACACTGTTGATCTTCACAGTCTGGTTTGTGAAATTACCTCATCCTCTAAACAAATATTAATGAGCAATCTTTATCCCTTGAACCTGGAAGCACTGCTGAAACCCACAGAAGCTAAAAATAGAGAATTGGCCTTTTAAGTACCATGAGCACCAGATGCAAGAAGGGAAAAAACATTAGGCCCACGGCTGAGAAATTTTATATACATTTAAAAATAAAAACTGGAAAGGAGAAAATGTCAAAAGAATGATTATTACAGTTCCACTATGCAAGTTATTTATGGTGCTCCCTCTAAAACTCCTGACCCTGGGATCAATTTCTAAATCAACTGGAAACCAGTCTCATCCCAGAGTGCAACCCATACATTCCCATTCAGAACCAGCTGGTATCTTTCCATTGTTCTCCCATCATCCTCCTGTGGATTATATTTCTGGATGTGGAAAAAGAACTGTCCTTTCTCATTTGCCTTCTGCCCAGGACAGTTTTTAAGAGACACTTATCACCCCCATGGTTCAAACCAGTTATCCATACTAATTCTTTGTGATTTTTTCTTTTCTTTTTAAGAAACTTTTTTATTATGGAAACATTTAAAACATGTACCAGACAGAATAGTATAACAAACTCCCATGTACCCAGCCACTTAGTTTACCATTACCAACTTGTGGCTGATCTTGTTTCATCTATATACCCATTCAGGTCTCCCCTCCCATAAGAATTTGAAGTAAATTCTACTTCATTTATAAACTTTCAGAATGTAGAGGGCTCTTATCATTGGATATGAAATTCACCACCCTTCCTCTCAATTCTCTCAGACGGTGACAACTGAAGGTTACCTGGTGGTGTTATTTAGAGAGTCTCCTCTTTGCAGGCTGCTCTGAAGGCACATATCTTGTCACGCTACCCATGTATCCCATTTCAGGAACTCTACTCTACTTGCAGGCAGGAAAAATGATGACCCACATGCATCATTCAACCAGCTTCCCCTCTTCTGGTCCGTGGCAGAAGCATGAAGGACCCGAATGCTTTTCATCAACTGTTAAGTTTTTGCTTATTTTTTCCCCTAGGTATATTTCTGCTATTGGTTTCTGGTTTAATCCACTGTAGTCAGAGAGCTTACTGTGTATGATTTCCACCCTTGATTTATTAAGACTAGTTTATGCCCTAGAATATAGGTTTATTTTGGTTAATGTTCCATGAGATTTCCACAGGTGTTCTGCAAATGTCAATTGGGTCATGTTGGTTAATGGTATATTTAAATTTTTTATATCTCCACTGATTTTTTTCCCTACTTGTTCTAGCGATTAATGAGACAGAAGTTTAAATCTATGCAACTAAGATTGTTGATCTATCTCTACTTTTAGTTCTGTCAAGTTTTCCTTTTTATATATTGGAGCTATGTTATTAGAGCTTCATTCAGATTTAAGATCATTATGCCTTCCTGTTGAGTCAACTCTTATCATTATGGATCATCCTCTTTATCTCTAGTAATACTTTTTTCCTTAAAGTCTACTTTGTCTGGCGTTAACATAGCCAGAGAATTTTCTTTTCAGTGTATTTTTCTCATCCTTTTACTTTTAATTTTGCTGTGCCCTGATATTTAAAGTTTGTCTTTTATAAACAGCATATAATTGGGTGTTGAATTTTTCATCTGGGCTGTCTTTCTTTGTCTTTTCATTGTAGTGTTTAGTCCATTTACATTTAATGTAATTATGATTCAGTTGGGTTTAAGTCTACCAAGTTGACTCTATTCCCCAGCCTCCCTCACCGCCCCAGAACTCAGCAAAAGGCCTGTTGGAGAAAACTAACTATATGTTTGGGGCTCCTTTCGATTCCAGTCAGTCATGCCAGCCACACAACGGTTAGAAGGTTCCCTCATTTGTTTTTACCCCTACAATGTCCTTCTGCATACAGCAGGCTTGATCTTCAGTCCTTGCCCACACTTGGCAAATGCCCTCTGGGAGGAAAGCAGTTGCTGATCTCTGCTTACTTAGGAATGGTCCTTCCCTCTTTGGAATTTTATTAAATGGAAAAAAAAAAGGAACAGAGAATAAGTGAAATGTGGGGCAATGTAAGTGAGTCTAAATTTCCATATATCCTATGCCTATATTCACTAATTGTTTAACATCTTGCCACATTTGCTTAATCTTTACCCCTCCCCCCTCAACACACAAATGTTTTATTTTGTTTTCTTTTTGCAGACAATGAAGTAAGTTGTAGATATCATGGCACGTTACCTCTAAATGCTTCAGCATGCATCTTGTAAAAATAGACATTCTCTTACATATCCACAAGACCACTGCCACACCCAAGAAATTTAATGTTGCTACGATAATATTATCTAATATCCATTTCACATTCAAACTTCTCCAATTTTCCCTGAAATATCATTTGTATCTTTTAAAAAAATCTAGGGTCAAGTCTAGGATCACAAATTACATGTGGCTATCATGTGCAGTCTTCTTTAATTGAGAACAGTCTCTCCATCTTTACTCATCTTTCATGACTACTGAAATTTTAGATTTGTCTAAACATTTCCTCACTATTAGATATTGGTTAAACATTTTTGACAAGAATTCTACATAATTCTACTGTGTCCTTCCACTGCATCATATCAGGAGGAACACGGTATCAGTTTGTCCCATTACTGGTCGTGCTAAGTTTGATCATTTGTTTACGGTGGCGTCCACCATATCTCTCTAGTATGAAGATAACTTTTCCCTTTGAAATTAATAAGTAATCTGGGAGGTGATACTTTGACATTATATGAATATCTTGTTCCCCAATAACCTCTCACTCATTGGTTTTAGTATTCATTGATGATTTTTGCCTGAATCAATCATTACACTGTTGGCTGTGAAATGGTGATTTTCAAATTCTATCATTCCTTCTATATGTCTCAATGGACATCCTTTTGTAAAGAAGTTTCCCTCCTCCCACCTTTATCCTTTGTGTACAGTATTACTGTAGACTCACTGATTTCCTTTTGTTATAATCCATTACTATCATTACTCATTGTGATCCTCAAGTTATACCAAATTTAGCCAGTGGGAGTCCCTTCCAGCCAGCCCATTGTCCTTCGGATGTGTCCCCATTGTTTGAGCACTTCCCTGCTTTCTGCACCAGAGGATGTTCCAGGCTCACTTTGTACCTGCCCCGTGCCTGGAATCAGCCATTTTTCCAAGGAAGGTAGTGGTCTTCATGGTGGTGTCCAGAAGTCAGCAGTGCACAGGGTATCAAAGCCCAGGGGAAACACTAACAGTGTCTATGTGGTTCCAGCTCTGGGGTGTGATTTGAGGCATTCTCCTAGCTCATAACCTCCCAAGCCTTATTTTCTAGCCCTGCTGAGGATTTTATGAGCCACCTGACACCAGTTAATCATTCCTTGTGCATTTAAGTGAGCCAGAGTGTCTGTTGCTTGCAGCCAAGAACCTTGATTGATAAAACCACCAAATGATTCACATAATAAGCCTGAACTCCCTGTTCTCTGGGTGGCAGTAGATAATCCAGAGCCTGTGTAAAAGTGTGATGTGATAATGGCTCATAAGAGCAGACTTGATAAAAATGAATTTAATAGCGCTTTTCAGTTCCATGGTACTTTAAGCATCATCTTTAATACACTTGACATGTTTGAAAGATGTATTATTTTCCTCATTTGAAAGATGGGAATTTGAAGTAAATGTTATAAGAAAGTAAGCTCAAAATGGATTAAAGACCTAAATATAAGGCCAGAAACTATCAAACTCTTAGAGGAAAACATAGGCAGAACACTCTATGACACAAATCACAGCAAGATCCTTTCTGACCCACCTCCTAGAGAAATGGAAATAAAAACAAAAATAAACAAATGGGACCTAATGAAACTTCAAAGCTTTTGCACAGCAAAGGAAACCATAAGCAAGACCAAAAGACAACCCTCAGAATGGGAGAAAATATTTCCAAATGAAGCAACTGACAAGGGATTAATCTCCAAAATTTATAAGCAGCTCATGCAGCTCAATAACAAAAAACAAACAACCCAATCCAAAAATGGGCAGAAGACCTAAATAGACATTTCTCCAAAGAAGATATACAGACTGCCAACAAACCCATGAAAGAATGCTCAACATCATTAATCATTAGAGAAATGCAAATCAAAACTACAATGAGATATCATCTCACACCAGTCAGAATGGCCATCATCAAAATATCTAGAAACAATAAATGCTGGAGAGCGTGTGGAGAAAAGGGAACACTCTTGCACTGCTGGTGGGAATGTGAATTGGTACAGCCACTATGGAGAATAGTATGGAGGTTCCTTAAAAAACTACAAATAGAAATACCATATGACCCAGCAATCCCACTACTGGGCATCTACCCTGAGAAAACCATAATTCAAAGAGAGTCATGTACCAAAATGTTCATTGCAGCTCTATTTACAATAGCCCAGAGATGGAAATAACCTAAGTGTCCATCATCGGATGAATGGATAAAGAAGATGTGGCACATATATACAATGGAATATTACTCAGCCATAAAAAGAAACGAAATTGAGATATTTGTGATGAGGTGGATGGACCTAGAGTCTGTCATACAGAGTGAAGTAAGTCAGAAAGAGAAAGACAAATACCGTATGCTAACACGTACATATATGGAATTTAAGAAAAAATGTCATGAAGAACCTAGGGGTAAGACAGGAATAAAGACACAGACCTACTAGAGAATGGACTTGAGGATATGGGGAGGGGGAAGGGTAAGCTGTGACAAAGCGAGAGAGAGGCATGGTCATATATACACTACCAAACGTAAAATAGATAGCTAGTGGGAAGCAGCCGCCTAGCACAGGGAGATCAGCTCAGTGCTTTGTGACCACCTAGAGGGGTGGGATAGGGAGGGTGGGAGGGAGGGAGACGCAAGAGGGAAGAGATATGGGAACATATGTATATGTATAACTGATTCACTTTGTTATAAAGCAGAAACTAACACACCATTGTAAAGCAATTACACTCCAATAAAGATGTAAAAAAAAAAGGAAAAGAAAGTGTATTAGAACTGAACTGTTTGAAGATAAAAGATGTACTGAAAACTCAAGTTAAAAATTAGAAAAATATACCCAAATAAATTTTTTTGGAAGTCACTTCAAGAAGTCAAATCAACCAGAGCATCCAAATGTTACTATCTAAAGCTACAACTATCTTAAATTGTCCTGGACTGGTCATTTATCTGTAGAGAGTTTTACACTGAATTCATGAAGAAACTCCAGTAATAATTAAAAGGGTTGTACTGAAAATACAGTAAGAAGAGTCAGCAGTAAAAAGAAACAGGGCGTAAATTACTGAGATAGAACGTTAATTTTAAATGGCAGTGGTCTGTCATAGCCAATTGAACTAAAAATGTGATCCACATTAACTTCACTCTCTTTTTGTAAACTCCCCATAACTACTCTTGACATTCTCACATGCTTTGTCTTGGCTCAGTAATCCTCCATCAGGGTGAATCGCCTGAAGGTGGTGTGTATTAGTATACATGAATCCAAGTGTATTAGTTATATTTGCTGTGTAACGAATTACCCCAGGTCTTAGTGGCTTAAAACAACACACGCTTAAGGTCTTACAGTTTCCGTAGGTCAGGAGTCTAGTTATGGTGTAGCTGGGTCCTCTGCTTCATGGATTTTCACGAGACTGCAATCGAGGTGTTGGTGGTCTACGGTCTCAGTCTCATCTGAATGTTCAGCAGGGAAGGACCTGTTTACAAGCTCACTCTGTGGTTGTTGGAAGCATTCTGTTCGCTGCTGGCTGTTGGCTGGGGCTGCTCTCAGCTTCTTGAACATGGCCACGTGCTCCTTCAAAACATGCAAATTGAGAAGTCAGTAGAGTCTGTTAGCAAGACAGAAGTCACAATCATTTGTCACCTAATCATGAAAGTGACATCCCATCACTTTGCCATATATTTTTGGTTGGAAGCAACTCAGAGGTCCCACCCACACTCCAGGGCAGAGGACTGCACTAAAGTATAAACACCAGGAGGTGGGGATCACTAAGGGCCATCTTAGAAAGCAGCCTACCACACCAAGGACACGGTTCTGAATGGAGTGTCACAGTCCTTCAAAAACGGGCTGTTCTCAGTGAGATGGAAAACAAACCTTGGGCTTACTGTGATCCATAGTATCTCTGAGTCATTGTTTCTTGACTTTCTAAGAAGTGAGCACTTCGAGGAAATTGTGATTGCTGGACATTTTTGTTGTTTATTTTTGAGGGCAGATATTTCTTAAAACATACATTTTAATAAGTCAATCATCATTTAAAAAAGACATTAGGGACTAAATTTTATTCATCCCAGGACCACATGTGCAGGGAGGTAGGGGGAAGGATGTCCTGTATTAGTTTTTGCTGCATGTAAATATAAAATGTTCATCTGCTTAAAAGTATTGTCATTGATCCTCCTGAGATTCCTTTCCCCTGCTGTGTTTTTTATTTACATATTTTCCTGTTACCTAGCACTCACCTATAATTTCCCGATGAAGGGCTTTGAACCTCATCAGGAATCTCCTTTATTAGGTAAATTGCTTGCGTTTACCCTTTGAAATATTCCACATATTTTTCCTAAGCCATGTTTTTCTTATGATCCTATTTTTCTTTAAAGACACAAGCCCCACAGCAGTGAGTTATGGAAAGTGCCAGAAGGAAAGGAGGCTTTGGCCTCCAAAGTCTTTTTTAAAATTAATTAATTAATTAATTAATTAATTTTTTGGCTGCGTTGGGTCTTTGTTGCTGCTTGCGGGCTTTCTCCAGTTGTGGCGAGCAGGGGCCACTCTTCGTTGCAGTGCGCGGGCTTCTCATTGCGGTGGCTTCTCTTGTTGCAGAGCACGGGCTCTAGGCACGCGGGCTCGGTAGTTGCGGCTCGCGGGCTCTAGAGCACAGGCTCAGTAGTTGTGGCTCATGGGCTTAGGTGCTCTGCGGCATGTGGGATGTTCCCGGACCAGGGCTCGAACCCGTGTCCCCTACAGTGGCAAGTGGATTCTTAACCACTATGCCACTGGGGAAGTCCCTGGCCTCCAGTCTTGAATGATGCTTTATTCAGTTGGTTGAGAAACAAAGAGGGGAAAAATGGCAGGGAAATAAGTTCCCCTCATCTTAAAGGAGTTGTCCCCACTCTACCACCAGCACATGAGGGGCTAGTGGTAGCGGTGCTGAGGCAGCTGGAAGCTGGTGCTTCAGTGACACAGTGGAGCAGGTGGGAAGCCTGGGACCCAGGGCAGGAGCAACAGGAACATCAGAAACCCCTCCCAAAAGGAGTTCACGAAGGGTCAGTAGCAAGACTTCTCACCTATTCAGCCATCACAGGGTAGGATGAGAAGGCTCTAAACCGCCATTGAGAAAAGAATAATACAACCATCAAACACTGGAAAGTGGGGAAAGAGAGGTGTAAGGTGGCATGAAAGTATGAGCCTACTCATTGTTTGTAGCAGGGAGTCAATACTGTCTAAACAGGTAGTTTAAACATTCTAACTCCAACGACTTAACAATATTTCTGAATCTTTTTTTTCTTAAACTCAGGAATATCTTAGAAAATACTACCTCGTGGTGAAGAAATATCAATTAGGAGTTCTTCAGTTTCACTTCAATTTCTTTTTTTCTATGATATTCAAGTAAAATTAAAAGTAACATTTTAATTAAAATAGCACTTAGCTATTTCATGCTTACTTTAAGAAACAGCCTTTTTTAAAAAAGCTTCCCTCTCTATATCTGTCCATCTCTCTACTAATCTATCTTTTTGCATGAGCCTAGGTAGTTGAATGGAACTCTCCTAATATCAGTGATAATTGCTTCTGGATGGTGTTTTGGGGGTTACTGTCAACTTCCTTAACTTTGTACTTTTCTAAACTATTTGAGTTCTTCAAAATAAGCATGTTTTATGTTGACAAAAGAAGACTAATTTTTCTTTAAAAATAAAAAAATCAGAAAGAAAGGAAGAAAACCCACTGGTCAGAATGACCATCATCAAAAAGTCTACAAACAATAGATGCTACAGTGGGTGTGGAGAAAAGGGAACCCTCCTACACTGTTGGTGGGAATGTAAGCTGGTACAACCACTATGGAGAACAGTATGGATGTTCCTTAAAAAACTAAAAATAGAGCTACCATATGATCCAGCAATCCCACTCCTGGGCATATATCCAGAAAAAACCATAATTCGAAAAGGTACATGAACCCCAATGTTCACGGCAGCACCATTTACAATAGCCAAGACATGGAAGCAACCTAAATGTCCATCAACAGAGGAATGGATAAAGAAGATGTGACATATATATATATATATATATATATATATATATATATATATGTAAAATGGAATGTTACTCAGCCATAAAAAAGAACAAAATAATGCCATTTGCAGCAACATGGACAGACCTAGAGATTATCATACTAACTGAAGTAAGTCAGACAGAGAAAGGCAAATATCATATGATATCACTCATATGTGGAATCTAATTTTTAAAAAATGATACAAATGAACTTATTTACAAAACAGAAACAGACTTACAGGTATCAAAAACAAACTTATGGTTACCAAAGGGGAAACATGTGGGGGAGGGATAAGTCAGGAGCTTGGGATGAACATATACACACTACTATATATAAGACAGATAACCAACAAGGACCTACTGTATAGCACAGGGAACTCTACTCAATATTCTGTGATAACCTATATGAGAAAAGAATCTGAAAAAGAATGAATATATGTATATGTATAACTGAATCACTTTGCTGTACACCTGAAGCTAACACAACATTGTAAATCAACTATACTCCAACAAAATTAAAACGAAAAAACAACCCCCCACCAAAAAAAAGTGAAAAAAAAAGAAACGAAGAAAGGAAGAGAGAGAAAGAAGAAAAAGGAGAGAAGGAGGGAGAGAGAGAAAGAGAAACCATGTAAACAAACAGGCCAAGATATTAACAGAGGTTTATTCTGGATGTGTAAATATGGACAATTTTTATTTTCTCCTTTATACTTTCTTGTTTCGTTAGATTTTCAAAAACTGTTTTGTGTGTTGCTGAGGATATGGGAGCTTTCGGTCTCTTTTCTCCCAAAGGACAATTTGAAGAGTAGGACCACTATTAAGTGAGGGGTTGTAAAAGGTTTTTACTTTGCAATACGAGCCTCATAATGAAAGGCTGGGAGTGAGTCCATGGCCCAGCCTCCTTTAAATTACTCATGCAAAATTCCTGAGGGAGTCTATGGGTAAGTTTGATGGGACAGGGATATAAATAATTCACTGCTCCCATGTGTTGTTTCTCGTGGGTGAATCACACACTGGATACATGGCTCACTCAGTATGCTTCCCCTGGCAAGCAGGTGGCCACCTGGGGTGATAACACAACGAAGCTCCAAGGATTTGAGCATATTGACTTAGAACTAGTCATGTGGACATGCTTCTATTTACCTGTGAAAATGCGGTGGCCTTAAGTTTTGTTTTTAGAGTTACCCTTTGAGGTTTATACCTACAAAACCTGAAGATGTTCAGATGTAAGACTTGTGTAAATTTTAAATATCCCTCTTGTAAAAACTAAGTAAATGTCAACTTAGAAGTTTCTGGTATTGTAACATTTTCTTTGGAGAAATGTTAAGCTTATCATAAAAGGAATTCTTGTGAGAAGAAAAAACCCAACTCTGTACTGTCTTTGGAAGGCCACTGAGAGCTGTGAGGGGGCTTTTGTCTTCAATAGATTTTTAGAGCATAACAATCTTAAGAAAGAAGCCCTTCTGCACAGTTCAAGTTTAGTACATCGCTTCACTATGGAAGAATAAATCAGTTAAAGAAGTATCCAAAAGGCAATAAACAAATAGAAAATTATTTCATAAAATCCCAAGACTCAAATCAAAGAAACAGCAGATTCATGACAGCAGATCAAGGACTGACTAAATGACTGAAATGGTTTGGAAATTTAAAATATCGCCAGACATATATACAATTGAATATTACTCAGCCATAAAAAGAAATGAAATTGAGTTATTTGCAGTGAGGTGGATGGACCTAGAGACTGTCATACAGAATGAAGTAAGTCAGAAAGAGAAAAACAAATACCGTATGCTAACACTATATATGGAATCTAAGAAAAAAAAAAGGTTCTGAAGGACCTAGGGGCAGGACAGGAATAAAGATGCAGACGTAGAGAATGGACTTGAGGACACGGGGAGGGGGAAGGGTAAGCTGGGACAAAGTGAGAGAGTAGCATTGACATATATACACTACCAAACATAAAACAGATAGCTAGTGGGAAGCAGCCCCATAGCACAGGGAGAACAGCTCGGTGGTTTGTGTCCTCCTAGAGGGGTGGGATAGGGAGGGTGGGAGGGAGATGCAAGAGGGAGGGGATATAGGGATATCTGTATATGTATAGCTGATTCCCTCTGTTATACAGCAGAAACTAACACACCACTGTAAAGCAATTATACTCCAATAAAGATGTTAAAAATAAATAAAATATCGCCAGGAGAGGCCACCAAGGTCAGTGATATGAGACCCATCCATATGGCTCTAAAGGCTGATGTCCTCCCTACTTTCGGGAGCTTAGGGACAGACTGTCTCAGTAGGTCTAGTTAACTCAAGAAAAGGACAGGCTGATAGCAGCTACTGGGTCTGGAGGCTTCCCCTTTCTAATAAGGCCACTCGTCCACCCAGGAGGCTTCCACTATGTTAACTAGTTGCATCAATGTCTCCTGGCCTCTTGACCCTAGAACTACAGTATGTGGAGCATCTTGGGGAGGGAAGGGTCCTCTAGTGGAACACTGGCCATGGTAAGCAATATGACAACGTGAGTTTGGAGGGATTGCACATGCTTTCCTTCTCCTCTTTTATACATTTTCCCTCAATAAATGCTATTTTTTTACTTGCACCATGTGTCACTAATGGTGTGTGTCCTGATGGTCAGAAACTTGATTTTTGAAAAGAAGTTCATCTTATAGATATATGTCTTCATACCATGAAGAAAATGGTGCTTATCTCAATGTACAGTGATGTTCCATGTTCCCATCTAACAGCTTGCTTAAATTTACAGCCAGACTGAAGTTTCGTCTAATGCATAATCCAAGTAAAGCTGGTTAATGATGACCCAGAGCAGGCGCAGAACTTGAAGCTTTCAAAGCTTTCTTTGTTTTATCAGCACATCTCTCGGCTAGTTGCTCACAAATATGATCAGCTGAGTTTTCCAAAAGTCCGGTCAAAGAAACTGTCCCCAAATCTCGTAACTCTACATTTTAAATCTTTCTGATTTGTTATAGCAATATCAAGGCAAGAGTCTTTGTTATTATTGATAATATTTTTAATAAAATTGATCATTTTCTCCCCGATGTAAAAGTAATACTTGTCATGGTAGAGAATTTGGTATATGTAGAAAAGCACAAAGAGAAAAAATATCCCCTGTAATACTCCCCTGGATATAACTACTCTTCATTTAAATGTATATCCTCCCAGTCTTTTTTTTTCTCTATATATGTGTGCAGATTTAGTCAGACTAATACTGCATTTACTCTTTTGTAACCTTATTCTTTCACTTGACAATAATATATTCTGGGCATATTCCCATGTCATTAAATATTCTTCTAAAAATAATCTTAAAGGTGACCTAGTGCTCTGCCATTTGGATCTTTCTTGAATTTCATCTATTTGAAAAAATGTTTATAAATAATATGATAATCAATATCCTTGTATGTAAATCTTGTATACTCATCTGATTATTTCCTTAGATTCAATTGCTAGGTATAGAATTGTTGGGTAATGGGTATGAGTAAGTATGAGGCAGCCCAATTATTTTCCCCTTGTAGATGCTTGTCATTGTCTTCCTGGATACTTGAATTTTTTCTTCATTTCAAAGTTCAAAAGCTTAAAAACAGACTATATCTCAGTGTTGGATGTTCTGCATCATATTTCCCTGGAATGAAGTGTAACCTTTCAATCAGCAAATTCATTTATTTCTTTATTTCAGGGATATTTTCTTGTATAATACTCATGAATATACCTTCTTTCATTAGTGAGCATCTCTATTTCAGGGATGTCAATTATCCTTATGTTGGATCATCATTATCTGTCTTACACATATATTCACTTCTTTTTAATTGTCTTCATCTCTAATCCTTTCATCTATATTCCTATGATTATCCCAAGTATTTCTCTATAGCCATAATTAGGTTTTAGCTAATAGCTCTATGAATATTAAAATATATGATAAAATATATGAAAATTAAAAATATGGATGAGGAAAAAATTACCTACAGTTCACCCAGTTAGGATTACTGATAATATTCTGGCTCCTACCCTTCCAGACTTTTATTTGCATATTCAAATGCTTATATATATGCCTACCTTTAAAAAATACATTCTTCCTAATCTAGGAATTCCACTCATGGACTTTATCCTAAGGAAATAATCACACAGGAATGCAAAGATGTTTGTATAAGGATGTTCTCAGCAGCTTAGTTTATAAGAGTGAAAACCTGGGTACAGCCATTATGGAGAACAATATGGAGGTTCCTTAAAAAACTAAACACAGAGCTACCATGTGATCCAGCAATCCTACTCCTGGGCATATATCCAGAGAAAACCATAATTTGGAAAGATACATACACTCCAATGTTCACTGCAGCACTATTTACAATAGCAAAGGCATGTTTAAGCAACCTAAATGTCCATTGACAGAGGAGTGGTTAAAGAAGATGTGGTACACACACACACACACACACACACACACACACACTGGACTATTACTCAGCCATAAAAAAGAACAAAATAATGCCATTTGCAGCAACATGGATGGACCTAGAGATTGTCATACTGAGTGAAGTCAGTCAGATAGAGAAAGACAAATATCATACGATATCACTCATATGTGGAATCTAATTTGAAAAAAAGATACAAATGAACTTATTTACAAAACAGAAATAGACTTACAGATATCAAAAACAAACTTAAGGTTACCAAAGGAGAAACACTGGGGGGAGGGATAAATCAGGAGCTTGGGATGAAAACATACACACACACACACACACACACACACACACACACACAAAACTATATATAAGATAGATAACCAACAAGGACCTACTGTATAGCACAGGGAATTCTACTCAATATTCTGTAATAGCCTATATGTGAAAATAATCTTCAAAGAGAGTGGATATATGTATACATATAACTGAATCACTTTGCTGTACACCTGAAACTGACACAACATTGTAAATCAACTATGTGCCAATAAAAACTTAAAAAAAGAGTCAAAACCTGGAAGTAATCTGAATATCTATTAGAAGATTTGTTAAACTTTGCTATATTCATCTAAATAACAGTATACAAACATTAGAAACGGTATTTATAGCCATAAACATTTACTGGGGAATATCCTCAAAACATATAGTTAAGTAAAAATCTTGACTTTAAAATAGCACATGTGGCATGATCCCACCAGTGTTAGTGGTTACTAAATGGAAAGATTTCTGGCATTTTTGCTTTCTTTGTTATTCCTTTCTGTTTCATTCAAGATTTTGAAATTCCTATATCTTTGAAGAGAGATGGGGAAAATTAACAGCATAGTTTACTTAAGGGGAAAATGTGTGTATGTTAGAAAAATGCAAACAGTATGTATTACCTATTATTATGCAATGAGTCAATTGTAAGAAATGTGGTTCCATGCTCATAAAGATAGGAAGATGGCTGATCTCCTGCATAATCCTTAGTCTGAACACTGACACAGAATGTCATTACCAGGCCACCATGGTGTCAGGTGCACCCTCCAATTAACAGTCATAGGCTTATATGATGTGCTCTCCTTACAATGCCAACTTGTAAAACTATTCAATGTTTACTGTCTATTAAACATCTGTACTACACAAACTCATTCCTCATGGATTTTTGGCTGAAAGAAATGGTTTGCAAAATCCCTTTCTGCTGTTTATTTTAATCCGAGAACATGATTGCAAGGATACCCTCACTTGGTGCTACTTTTCATGTTGTGTACTTCCCAGCACATTGCTATTAAACACCATAGTTCAAGGGTTACTCTATGCTTTTCTGTAAGGTGCTTGAATATTTTGCCTGAGGAAGAATGAACAATATAGGTAAACTCTTCACTGAAAGTCATTTTTTCCAGGACTATGTATATTTCCCTAATGTACTTAGGGAGAATGTCTATCTATGTTTATTATCTACATCGTACCCAGCACTATTAACATACCCCTCACGCCTGTCCTATGTAATTCTAGGATGAGAAAGCTGAAACTTGGGAATCACATGAATTGTCCCACATTAAATGGCTTGAGCATGGTAGAACCAGGATTTGAAACTGAACATGCTGGTCCCAGAGCCCACCCTTTTAACACTGTACTAAATGTATTTCTTTCTGTAGGTAAAAGCACAAAGGGATGAGTTACTGAGGGAGTCACAACTGGTTGCTAGGCTCAGGGGAATAAGAAATATCAATGAGGGAGATAGGGACAGATTGGGATGAGAGAGAAAGAGCAGGGCAGGTCCACGTAGTCACCCTCAGGAGTCTTATTTGGATAGGAATGTGCCCAGAGCTTGCCATCCTTCAGTGGTCCACAATGTCCACCTGGAGGGTGAGGGTTGGGAGATGCTAGATGACTGTTGCCCTAGTGGTGGACAGCATAAGAATGAAAGTATGTTCCAAACTCCCTCGCAGCACCTGTTAACTTGGCCCTGTGATTTGTCTATTTACTGATCTTTGGGCATTGAGCAGCATCTTTGGCGTCACCCGTCTTTAGTTACGCAGCCCCTGAGGACAAGTCTGTTCAATGCTTAATGGGCAACAGGTCTACTCAGCATTTCATGTCAAGCATTACCTTGGTAAGATGTGTCTGATCCTCATGATACCATCAATAGCTGACGTGCCTGGGACCACAGATATACCCATCCAGTCTTCTCCTGGAGTGGGAATGCTGGGGTCTCAGAACCTCCCTAGATGTATGTAGATGTCGCTGACTTTGTTAGTTCAATGTGGCATGGCAGGTGCGGTCAGTGCCCACCCATATCCCTTGGCCCCCTTTACCATTTTTGTGCCCACCTGCTTCTGGTGGAGGTGCCTTCATTCTCAACAACAAACATCTCTATCTCCCTTCCGGAGGACCACCCCCAGCTGCTGGCACCTGCTCTGCCTGTGCAAAGAGAGAACTGGATGACTGACAGTCCAGGAGTAGCAACTCCAGCCTCTGTGCTCCTGATGGGGACAACTGAGGTGTGACCTCCACTGTCCTCAGAGCTCCCTCAGGACTGAGTCCAAGTTACCCTCTGTGGGCTTTGGTGGCTGCTGCACCGTTGCCTGGCCTCCTTCCTTCCTGGGCCCTTCACCTCTACATTAGTGTTTTTCTTGGGAACGCTTCCTACAAAATCACTTCCATGTGCTAGGAGTGCATTCAAAGTTCAGATTGCTCCCAAGTCTGCCCTGGTGTTTAGTTTCTGCCAGACTCCTACATCCCCTTCGCACAGTGCAGGCTCTGTCAGTCAGGGATATGCGTACAAAAGTTCCTTGAAGGCTCCTCTGGGTCTGAAAAGGGAGACCCAAGACACGGTCAGGGAACAAGACAAACATGCCCACATTCTCTACTTCTATTCAACATAGAATTGGAAGTTGTAGCCAGAGAAATTAGGCAAGAAAAAGAAATAAAAGGCATCCAAATTGGAAAGGAAGAAGAAAAGTTATCTCTGTTCACAGATACAGTGATCTTCTATGTAGAAAGCCTGAAGAATCCCCCCACCCCCACCCCATGCCAACAACATAGTCAGGTCTAGCCAGGCAAAACTGCCCAGAGAGAGAAAACTAAAATGTTTTAAACAATGAAATGGTATATGTTTGGGGTTTCTGGGAACAATCTGGGAGAGAGGGGGGTGGTGGGGGAAGGGTAAAAGAGGAGAGGGCAAAGAGACAGGGCCAGCAACATGGCATAGTGGCCCCTAGGGAGGAAAAGCTGACAGGTGGGCACTTTTAAAAACAAGAATAGCTTTTGCACAGCAAAGGAAACCATAAACAAGACCAAAAGACAACCCTCAGAATGGGAGAAAATATTTGCAAATGAAGCAACTGACAAAGGATTAATCTCCAAAATTTATAAACAGCTCATGCAGCTCAATAGCAAAAAAACAAACAACCCAATCCAAAAATGGGCAGAAGACTTAAATAGGCATTTCTCCAAACAAGATATACAGACTGCCAACAAACACATGAAAGAATGCTCAACATCATTAATCATTAGAGAAATGCAAATCAAAACTACAATGAGATATCACCTCACACCAGTCAGAATGGCCATCATCAAAAAATCTAGAAACAATAAATGTTGGAGAGGGTGTGGAGAAAAGGGAACCCTCTTGCACTGCTGGTGGGAATGTGAATTGGTACAGCCACTATGGAGAACAGTATGGAGGTTCCTTAAAAAACTACAAATAGAACTACCATATGACCCAGCAATCCCACTACTAGGCATATACCCTGAGAAAACCATAATTCCAAAAGAGACATGTACCAAAATGTTCATTGCAGCTCTATTCACAATAGCCCGGAGCTGGAAACAACCTAAGTGTCCATCATCGGATGAATGGATAAAGAAGATGTGGCACATATATACAATGGGATATTACTCAGCCATAAAAAGAAACGAAACTGAGCTATTTGTAATGAGGTGGATAGACCTAGAGTCTGTCATACAGAGTGAAGTAAGTCAGAAAGAGAAAGACAAATACCATATGCTAACACATATATATGGAATTAAAAAAAAAGTCATGAAGAACCTAGGGGTAAAACGGGAATAAAGACACAGACCTACTTGAGAATGGACTTGAGGATATGGGGAGGGGGAAGGGTAAGCTGTGACAAAGCGAAAGAGAGGCATGGACATATATACACTACCAAACGTAAGGTAGATAGATAGTGGGAAGCAGCCGCAGAGCACAGGGAGATCAGCTCGGTGCTTTGTGACCGCCTGGAGGGGTGGGATGGGGAGGGTGGGAGGGAGGGAGATGCATGAGGGAAGGGATGTGGGAACAGATGTATATGTATGACTGATTCACTTTGTTATAAAGCAGAAACTAATAAAAAAATAAATAAATAAATTAAAAAAACCAAGAATAGCTATAAATTCTATCTGCTATTTTATGCTTGTTGCTTCTCTGTGCCTGTTCTACCCAAGTCTTCAGTATAAGTTTTATTTATTTTTTAATCCATCACAGGTTGTATGGGAAGTCAAGGGAGAGAAAAAAGGCTTAGGGGCCGTGTTCCTTGGGTGGGTAAGTGCAGAGTAGAGAGCATGGAACAACCCCAAGAAGCAAAACATGAGTGAAATGGGGCATCAACAGAAGCACGAATTCAAACAAGGAGTTACTAGGAGAGTTGTAAGCCCCTGGAATTTCCTCAAAGTTATTGGAGCAATGCTGGCTTTCCCCACCATCCATGGGAAGGCGGCTGGCACCGTTTTTTACTAAACTATTAAAGGAAGCTGGAAGATTTCGGGCCAGCCAGGTGGCTGGGGCGGGGGTTATGCTTGTTGTACCTTGAATGGTTGTGAGTGGCCCTCCTACAGTGGGTAGGTTCTGGAAACACTGCTCTTGCCCCTGTGTCCTCATATTCTGGTGGCATTGTACTCTTTGCAGGGTGACAGGGCAGGGCAGATCCAACTGCTTACTGGGAAATGTCTCCTGCTTAGGGTTCAAACTGAAACATCCTGAGTGAATGACATTAAACGTCACTCAGAGAACAGCCACTTGTTTAATGACGGTTTCTTGCCCATGATTCTATAGGTAAGTTTTAGTAGATACTTTTGCAGAATGTTTCTTAACAAATGGACAAATGCCACAAGATTTTCAGGCTGTTAAGATTACGAATTATAAGAAGTTGAGAACAAAACTATCCTGTAAGCTCCCTGGTGCTGGAAAGATCTTGTGTAGAATTTTTCCCTGTTAGTCACTGACCAGCATCATTAGAAAGAGATTCTGAAAATAGCAGAAGTAATTGGCACAGTGGACATGCTGGCCATAGGTCAGACACAGAAAAATTCAGGAAAGGGTATAATATCTCTGTAGAAGAGTACTGGTTAAAAAAAAAAAAAGCATTTAAAGTCTCAGGTGCAACAACTCCTTAAACAGGTACGGGTGATTGGAGAAATTTACTAACACCCCGAGGGTGTTCTTCGATTTTAGTTCTGGTTGTGCTCAGATGACATATCTGAGCCACTTCCCATTGTATGACTTGGTGTGTACTACGCACTCATGTGGAAAGATGTATAAGAGACTCTGAGGTTGATGTCAGAACGTTGTTTCATCTTTCTGAAGAAGGTCTAACCATGGGAAGTCATAGGTTTGGTTGCCTGTACACACCTGAATGTGCTGACAGCTGGCCCTTTGGGGTCAGATACTAAGAGTAAACCACTTCATTGTGCCCAGAGGCAGGGATTCCTCCTGAGACAAGGATTCCTGTGAAAGTCATTTATTAGGAAGTATTCCCAGAAAAGACAGGCAGGGGGCTGGCAATGTGAGACAGGGAAGGGAAGGTCAAGCGAGTGTGTGACACCAAACAGGGTCCCACAGGAGATAGCTGTAGCTCAATCGGATAGGGGAGCTCTGGAAACAGTGTGAGCCATACCTGGAAAGGAGGCTGCCCTCCACCTGTCAGTCAGTCGTTGGTCAAGGGTAGCCCCTGGGAGATGTAAATTTGCGGGCACTTTTTGCTTCTGTTCATGTGCACAGGGAAGGTGGGCTCCAGCAGCCCAGGGGTGCCTGCCCACAAAGGGACACAGGTGCTGGTTGCTGGGAGCAAAAGCCACTGGGATTGATGTGCACAAAAATGGTAAAGGGATCGAGGGGATATGGGTGGGGCTCTGACAAGGTTTGCTAAATCACGTCACCTTGGACAAGTTTCCTGTCTTCCCCAAGCCTCAGGTAACTCTTCTTATGGCCTGGCACGTTCTACTTCTACTTATATGTTTTCTTTCAAGGTTCTCTATTGCTAGAAGGTTCTTATTTATACTGTGGCAAAATTTTTCTTTGTAACTTCCACTTACTGGTCTTGGGTCTGCCTTCTGTGCCTCTTGCCCTTCAGAGAGTTGAATATAGCAATCATTTAACTCACCAGAGGGTTCTTTCCTCTTAGTCTAAAATCTCCAGCTCCTTCACCTGCTCTCTCCATGAGAAAGAACATTTCCAGACACTCCCTCTTTCTGGCTGCTCTCCTTGGGCATTCCCTGATTCATCAAAGGGCCTCTTAACATGTGGCATCCAGATAGGAAAACTGGCTACAGTTACATTCTGATTTGAGTATTCAATCAAGTGTTGAGAAAATGCTTCGGTTACCAAATCATCTCATGCCACAGAGATCGCTGTTAATATTGCCAGCTTGTCTGGGGTAGGGAAGGGCAAACAAGTCCACAATCTATTTTAAAGTCATATGATGTGGGGCACAGCCACTGAATTTTCCCGTCTAAGTCTCCAACCTCTGACCTTTTGGAGCTAGTGGGCTTCCTCTCTTTTTTGGGGGGAAATGTTGACATTACACCTGGAATAAGTTATTACTGAGATTAGTGAATTTGGGATGTAGCAGAAATTATGAACAATTCTCTATTACAGTGGTTCTCACACTTTCATGTGCATCAGAATCATTGGGAGGGCTTGTTGAGAAGCAGATTGCTGGGCCCATTCCTGGGGTTTCTGATGCAGTAGAAACCATAACAGGTTCCCAGGTGATGCTGCAGGAGGACCACTGAAAACCACTGCTTTATTACATTTCCTGGCTGCTTGGCCTCTGGTATTATGAGTTTTCAGAAGGCTTTAAGGGAGGGAGAAGGAAGAGAAACTCACATCTATTGTGTATACTCGGGCCAGGAATGGTCATAGATACATAATTTTATTTTAACAGTGCTATGAATGTAGAAGCGGTATCCTCCTTTTAAAAATAATAAAATGACACTCACAGAACTTAAGTCACTTGTTTAAAGTCTAATGGAGCAGATCTGGAATTGAAGCCCAGGTCTGTCTGAGCCCAAAGCCCAGTCCCTTCCCCACCTACCACACTGCTTCTTTAGCTGTCAGCTGGGCCAGAATGCCAAAATCACTCATGATTAAAACACACACGCACACACTCCACCCCTTGAAATCCTTTCACTTGAACTGCATGTCACAAAGATAAAATAACATCTCACATACACAAAAAATGGTCTTGTTAACCTGGGTGAAGTTAACATGGGATATTTTTTCTCTATTGCATGTCTGTTATTGTTTGTAATCATGTTTTCACAATTAGTTTAGTTAATGTGTCAATTTCTAATAATAAGCTCTCCATGGAGGATGCCGGAAGCCGTGTGTTGGAAGTATATTGGTACTGAAAGGAGTCAGTAATGATAGATGATAAAGAGTTAACCTGCCGAAAACTGTATCCTAAATATCACAGGGCCTATTTTTTTAGAATGTTGTGGTTTTGAGAGAAGGTTCCCAATGTTATTATTATACAAATCCTTTTTTTTCCTCAGAAGTGCATTACAATGGATGAACCTTGAAAACATTATGCTAAGTCAAAGAAGTCAGTCACAGGAGACCATGTATTACATAATTCCATTTACGTGAAATATCCAGAATCTACAGAGATAGAAAATAGATCAGTGGTTGCCTAGGGCTTGCGGGACAGGTGGTACAGGGAAGTGAGAGTTAAAGGGCACGGGGTTTCTATCTGAGATTATGAAAATGTTCCCAAATGAGACTCTGGAGATGTCTGCATAACTCTGGAAATATGCTAAGAACCACTGAACTGTACACTTTGAATGAGTGAATCGTATGGCATGTGGATTATATCTCAACAAAGCTGTTACCAAAAAAAGCACATTACATTTGCAAAAAAAATTTTAAGTGCCTATTATACATGGACATTTGTAGTTTTCAAATTTTTTTGACATATACAATTATTTTAGAGGTGAGAGCTATGGAATTTACATTTAGCTAGGTAGGGCCAAGTCAGGGAAAGTGGAGCGCCACGGCTGACCAGCACTGCCACTTTGATGTGGGAAGTGAGGCGGGTGCTTGGAGGACTTTAGTTCTAGGCTCTGTCACAGGAGGTGCAGATGTATGGAAGGGATCATCGACAGCAGGTCACAGTCCTGACAAGGGGTGGGGGGTTCAAGATAAATTGCAGGGTCCCAACAGGCATGCTGGAGTGTGTAGCTGGGCCTTCGGCAGAAGCCTGGCCATAGAAAGTGGGGTGTGGAGGGGCTGCTGGGGCACCGGGGGCCGTGTGTCCGGGGAGGAGGAGTAGCAGTGTATCTGATTGGATGCCAAGAACCATGTGGGGCTGGCCTTGGTAAAGGACTGGGGTTGTAGAGCAGGGGGCTGGATGAAGTGGTAGGGCCTTCTCTCAGTTGCAGGCCACCCATGGTGACCCACTTGATTCCTAGGGATGTTAGCTCATGGCCATATCAGGGTGTGTCTGCAACCGAAGCTGTGTGAAGGGAAGAAAGAGAAGCAGAGAGAAAGAAGTAACTGTCTCAGTCAAGTTCCTAACAACCCTTTACTCCTCCCACTGACAGTCTCATTCCCTCTATCTGTTCAACTCAACATTATTTATGCCAAAGACTGTGACAGGGGCTGGATATACAAAGACCAAGAAACAGTCCCCAGCCTCAAGGAGTTCATAGTCTAAAGAGGGAGGACAACTTAGAAGCAGATCATTTTCAACAGAACAATCACATCCTAGTTAATATTGCCCAGAAATTAAAATATCAATACTTTCCATAAACCTTACTCAAAGGACAAGAATGTTCTTGGATGGACTGACAGTTACATTTTCTAAACAAGACCTTGTAGACACATCTAATATGAAAATTTCTTCATGTAACACATTTCATCATATCCTCAATGGCAAAACATGTTGAGGTGGCATGTTGGGCCAGCAATGAACAGGTACTTGTTGTATAAAATTGGATTTTTGATGTCAAGAGTTTAAAATCTTCCACAGCATCTCTATTCTCAAGTAAGTGTGACATTCTGGATTCAGACTGAATGCATGGTGATGGACAGATCTGATGGGCTGTGGTCCAATTTCAGGGTGAGAAATATGCTGTTTAAAAAACTGTACTTAAACTTTATCGCTCTGAAATTTGGTTTAAATAAACTGACTGTGTGTTGCACTATTTTATTTTTATCATACATGAGGTCACATAATATAGTGGGGAGGGAGCCCTGGATTCTGGTCCAGACTCTGTAACTCAATATCCAAGTCACCCAGACAAACCATACTCTCTCTGGGGCTCATTTGCCACATTTTTAAAAAGAAAAACAAGAAATTGGGGAGGATAGGGAGAGGGTTTGGCTAAATGATCTCAAATATCCCTTCTAGCAAAATTCTATCAGGTTGAGTAAAGGCCATTTAATTTCACCATACAGATCTGTGCACAGCGAACCAAACTGGTATTTTATTTTTGAACTAAGAATTTTAGGGCTTAAAAAAAAAGAAAGAAAGAAAAACCCAAACCAACTAGCACTGCCCGCCCCCCATCTGTAGCTCTAACATTAGGAATTCAAATTGCAGTATTTTTAGTCCCTGGAGTTTAAGTAAGCCCTTAACCTGAGCCCCTGCCTGCATTTTATAATTTGACTAATTTAAGTCATAAATCAGTTTCATCTTTGACAACAAAGCAAAATCATTTTACTAATATTTTTATGTACTTCAAGAATTGCTTCTAACTGGAGACCCTGTAAGTACCGATAGCATACCAGGAAGAAAACGATGAATTTTATCCTTCCTTGGATTTTTAAAAAATGAAGTACAACCCTAACTCTCAGAAATGCAAGTTATTTCAGATGCCTTCAAAAGGTGCACTTAAAACAGATTACCAGAAGGGTTGCATTAGAAAATAGAAAAATCAATTCTAGATGAAAGCAAAACACACAGAACCCTCCAAACTGGCAAGAAAGAACAGCTATATTAATCATTTAGTTATTTAAGAGCAGGGTGTCAGAGATGAGAAGTGCTTTCCTGATGTCTCAAGATTGGGGTGGTTTTAGTCATCATTTCCGTGCTGGGTGCATCTTATAAAAATAGCTTCATGAGGATGGGCCCTTCAAAACTCCAGCCTCTACCGAGCTTTGCAACCTTACTGACCATTATCACGTCACGGCATTGAGAATGGAGCAGGCAGTAATTACATCAGAGCCTGTAAAGCCAGGGAGACAAACTGGAAAGAATTATTTTCTTAAATGAAGTGGTCATTCAAAGGCAGAAAACCCAAGTCACCTACAATCTCCTTGTCCACTTTGCCAAGGGATGGGCCGGGTGGGGTCTAAGAACAGGAAGGGGGAACTCAGCCGGGGTCGGGGAGCTGGGTGGGAGCAAATTCCTGAAAGCGGAATGTGAGACAAGCCAGAGAGACCTCGGGAAGGGCGCAGAGTAGGCCCAGCATCTCGCAAGGGTGAGTCCAGGTGAGGGGCGTGCTCCGGAGAGCCGCTGGCGAGGAGTGTCGCTTCGCCCCGGCGTGATTCCCGCCAGTGGCTCCTCTGAGCGCAGTGGCCTCCTGGGTGTCAGCGCGCAAAATCGCCGCTTAATCCCCGCTCTCGCTGGATTAATTAGGGCCTCCTCAAAGCAGAAAGTTGCGAGCCAGGGGCTTCTTTCCCAGGCGCAGAGACACCGGGGGGTCGACACTCCTCCAGACCAGCCGGGAGCCCCTCCCCAGACACCAACAGGCACAGGGTCCCCGCGACTGGCGCCTCTCCAGTGAGCGCCTCCCGCACCCCAGCCGGATTCCCGGGACCCCCTGGTGACCGGCGGCTTGTGGGGTGGCTGGAGTCATGTCCCAGGCCCGGGCCGCTTACTCCCGCGTCCCGGCCCTCCGTTCTCAGCCAGCAGCTGGGGCGCGGGGCGGGGCGCACCGGGAAGGCCGAGGCCGCGCGCTATTCCTGTCGCTGTGAGCTACCGGCATGTTATGTGCGGCGCCCAATCACGCCTCCGACCCTCCGCGCTGACCCGAGCCCCACCTCCCTAATCCCCTAGGCTTTGATTTGATCCTCCGCGCGGAACAAGCTCACCTCCCTTGCCCCGTAGCTAGTTGTCCCCGGCCCTCGCGGGTGCCCGCAGAACCCTCCTTGTCCACCCCCGGGGAGGTCAGAGCCCTCGCCCCGCACTCCCCGGACGGCCCGAGTCGGGCCACATCTGCGCATCTGGGCCGTCGGAGATCCAGCACCCCCCTGGAGTCAGTCTACCTGCAGCTCCACCCTTCCAGGTGATGGTGCGCGGCCACTGCGGCCCCTGGCGCGCAGGTGTGGGCTCCCCAAACTGGGCCGTGGAGGGGGCTTTGGGCAACGCTCTGGCAGCCTCAGCAGCCGCTGAAACCAAGCCCCGCACCTCCCGGAAGACTCCAAACTCCGTGCCCTCCGCTACTAGGGCCTTCTGGAAACCGTTCCCCGACCGGATTTGCTCTGAGAGGGGGACAGGGAGATCTGCGGACCTGTATGAAGGAGGCCTGGGATTTAAGCTGAGCAGGCAAAAATGGGCCCCTGCTAGGGGCTCTTCGGCTCGCACGGGGGACCTGGCGGTGCCGTGTCCCGGGATGTCTCCGGCCGCGCCCGGCTGGCCCCAGCCCCGGCCCGGCCACTTCCCGCCCTGGGCATCATGAGTTACTTCCTGTCTTACTGCAAAGCTCATGGCGGCGCGCTGCTCACCGGCTACCAGGCCCTGCGCGCCGAGGGCTTCCTGTGCGACGTGACTCTGGAGGCCGAGGGCAGCGAGTTCCCGGCGCACAGGTCGCTCCTCGCGTGTTCCAGCGACTACTTCAGGGCCCTGTTCAAGAGCCACACCCGGGAATCCCAGGCGCCCGTGATCCACCTGCATGTGCCGTCGGCGGCCGGCCTGCAGCGCCTGCTGGACTTCATCTACACCGCCTGGCTGCCGCTCTCCATGGACACCGTGGAGGACACGCTGGAGGCCGCCAGCTACCTGCAGGTCACCGAGGCCCTGGGGCTGTGCGGCCGCTACCTGGAGCGCCAGCTAGCCCCTGAGAACTGCTGCTTCGCCGCCAACATGGCGGCGCGCTTCGGCCTGGTACACACGCTGGGCGCGGCCGAGCGCTGCATTGTGAGCCACCTGCGGGAGCTGCTGGCGCGGGGCGCGGGCCCCGCCGGGCTCCTGGAGCTCAACCCCGCGTCGCTGAGGGCCGTGCTGGGTGCCCCTGACGTGGCGCGCGTGCCCGAGGCCCGGCTGCTGGGCCTGGCCCTGGCCTGGCTGCGGCAGGAGCCCGAGGCCGAACGGCTGGCCCACTGCGCCGCGCTGCTCGAGCGCGTCCGCTTCGGCCTGGTGCCCACCGACGTGCTGCGGCGCGTGTACTCGGGCTCCGGCCTCACCCTGCCCTCCCGGGTCAAAGGCCTCATCATCCAGGCCCTCAACTACCACACGTCGCCCTCCCGTCAGCCGCTCATGCAGGGCGAGCAGACCAGCGTCCGGAGCCCCCAAACCCGCATCTTGTTGGTCGGGGGGTGCAGGGGGCGGGAGGTGGTGACTGAGGAGGTCGTCGCCCCCCGGCGGGCAGCCAGGGGGAGGGGCGCCGCGGCGGAGCCCGAGGAAGAGGAGGAGGAAGAGGAGCAGGTGGAAGAGGAGGAGGAGTGGGAGCTTACCCGGGACGTGGTGGCCTTTGACGGGTACAACCACCGCTGGCGCAGCCTCACGCGGCTGCCCGCTCCGCTACTGGGGCACAGCGTGTGCGCCGCGGGCAACTTCCTGTTCGTCCTCGGCGGGGAGATCCCGTCAGGCGGTGGCTCCTCCCCCACAGCCGACGGCCTGCGGGCGGTCACGGCCCAAGTGCACCGTTATGACCCGCGCTTCCACGCTTGGATGACTGTGCCCGCTATGCGGGAAGCGCGGGCCCATTTCTGGTGCGGCGCCGTGGGCGAGGGGCTCCTGGCCGTCGGGGGCCTGGGCGCAGGCGGCGAAGCGCTGGCCTCAGTGGAGATGTACGACCTGCGCCGGGACCGCTGGACAGCGGCCGGGGCGCTGCCGCGGGCCCTGCACGGCCACGCGGGGGCCGTCGGGAACTGCGGCGTCGTGTACATCTCCGGGGGCAAGGCGGGGAGAGGCGAGGGCGGCGCGAGCAGCCTCCGGGACGTGTTCTCCCTGGGCCCCGGGGAGCAGGCGTGGAGCAAGAGGGCGCCCATGGGCACGGCCCGCTTCGGGCACCACATGGCCGCACTGCGCGGCGCGCTGTTCGCCTTTCTGGGGCGCTACGAGCCCTTCTCCGAAATCGAGCGCTACGACCCCGGCACCGACCAGTGGACTCGGCTGCGGCCGCTACCCTACGACCGCTTCTGCTATGGGCTGGCCGTGGTGGAGGAGACGGTGCTGCTGCTGGGCGGCCTGAAGTGGCGGGACTCACGACAGGTGCCTACCCGCAACGTGGTGGGTTATGACCTCGACCTGGACCGCTGGGAGGACACTGGCTGCGCGCTGCCTTGGGCCTGGAGCGGCCTGCAGTGCGCAGTGCTGCAGCTGGCCGAGGGTGGGGATGAGGAGAGGGAGGGAGAGCCCGGAGAGGCGCCAGATTTAGTGCTGGGCTTAATGGGTCAGTGAGCAAGTCGCGCCTGACCAGGCTTACAGAGCAGCCCATGGGCTTTTCCTTAGGCTTGGCCAAAGAGGAACATTTCCCCTTACTCTGAGAATGGGATACAGGACGGGTCAAATTTAGAAGGATATATGAATCATCTTCAGTGAACTGGGGATTTCTAGAAATTCTCATGCTGGGCTAGAGATGGACTTTGAAAATAAAACATGACCCTATTTTCCCTCTGGTAGTTAGTGTTTCCCAGGCGCTAAACAGAGATTACTTTTGTGCCAAACAGCCAAAAAACGTACCATAAGAAGTTATGTACAAGACCAGAAAATTGTTAGCTATAAAGACTGTAATAAATGGTTCTAGAAGATGGCATTATCTGAATAAGTAAATATTTATCTGAATAAATAGTGAAGGTAAAGTGCCTTGGTTAATAAACACATGCAATCATTGTAGGGAGAACTATGATTTTATGATCCAGAATCATGGTTATAGTTCTGCTCTGATGGTTTAATATAGATATGGAACTGAGAGGAAAAAAATCTCTAAGAAAGCGCCATTTTTTTTTTTGAGAAAATAACCTAGGTTAAGTTTTTCTGTACTTCATCCCTACTTACCCTAGACTGCTTTTGCCCTGGCTTTTGGCAGCTCATTGGTTTTAAGTTTTATTTCTACAGCCCTTAGCCATAATAATCAGGCTTCTTTGGTTTAGTGGAACACCTAACAAAAACAAATCAAAACCCTATTTCATTCATCCTCTTTAAATGTTCATTCTGCAGACATGCTGTAGGTAATATTTGTAAAAAAATATTTTTAAGCTTATTTTTAGTGGTACCCCCCCACCCTCTGCCCCACCTTCCCAAAAGAATCACAGAGAAACGAAAGAGGAGTAGGTGAAATTTTAAAGTTCCTGTCAGGTAAATGGGAAACCAGCTTGATTTTGCAGGATCTCAGAGAAGATTCTTGTATACACTGGACAGGTGCTTCTTCTGGCTTGTACCACCAATGGAGTGACAAAGTTAAAACTTGTAACCGGGGGTGGGGTGGCGGGGTGGCGGCGGCCGTGTGATTAGGTCACAAAGAAATGTGATGAGGACTGCATGAATAAAATAGGTGCTTTATAAGGATTCATTAAGAGCTGAATTTATTTGACTTCAGTTTACAGTGCTGCCTCTCTCCTAGATTTGAAACTAATGCAATAAAATGTACAGATATATAGTGTTAAAAGGTCTCTTTCATGCTAGGCTAGCCACGAGTCTTTTAAAATTCATTAGTTTAATTTTTACCATTTAAAACAACAGAGCCAACTTTACCAAAGTAAAAGCTGCTTAGTAGCAACACAGCTAGTCTTTCTATCAAGTGCTCACTGTTTCCAGGGCACAACCTGGCCACTGTATCCACGACACATCCATCAGGTACAGATATTTTTAAGTAAATGTACACATTTGGTCTAGTAAACATTAACAAGTCTAAACACCTGTAACAAGCACACTTCATTTTAGGACAAGAGGTTTTTGTTTTTTTGCTTTTTGTTTTTGTTTTTTTACATATACAAAATCCCACAAATTTAATGTGTGTCAATACCCATGCGGTAAATAAATGTTTTTACAAATAGTTTTTTTTTAAATGATAAAAATATTACACCGGACCCAAAATTCCATACAAACATTAATACATGATTTCTCATCCATTTTGACTAAATATAGGATTACTGAAATTGTGCTGTAGAAAGGCCACTCTCCTGTACAGTTGTGCAAAGTCTGCAAAACGATAGTGATTCAATGGTGGTTTCAAAAGCAAAGGAAAAGATCCCCGCTGTGGAGTTTTTACTTTCTCCTCTACAGCAAAAATATTCACTGGCAGATATCTGAACTCTTAGAGATGAAAGTACATTCATTCACTGAGCTGTACAGGCAACAGTATAAAGCTGATTAGAAGTAGATTTTAGGATATAGAATAGTAAAGGAGGGTCTCTTCCTCCTCCTAAAAAAACAAAACCCAAAACCAGCAAATTGTGACTTACACGTTATGCAGCCAGACACTAAAAAGCAGCACAGTCATTATCATGCTGTGATCACTTTCAAAAATGAGATGCTTATAAATGGAAATATATGAAGAGGATTTTTTCATAGACTTCATCCACTCTATAGAACAAATCATGAAACTAGGAAAAACCTCTAAAAATTGTTTCTCTGTATAATTCAATGTAATATATCTCTGAATGACCATCATCCTCTTGCTCCTCAGGAGAGAGGTACATTTTTCTTTTTCAACATTGTTTTCTATATTAGAACATACATCAGCCTGTAAGTAAACATATTTTACTTCCCTGCCTGAAGTATAATTATATATAAAGTTTAACTAATGGACTAGGGGGAAAATTGACCCTAACTGGGAAGTTGATCCATTTACATTTATACCTTGTAACTTTTTAGAAGTTGGAGTTTAAAAACATGAGTTTGGGCTGAAACTATATATATATATATATATATATATATATATATATATATATATATATATATATATATATATATATATACACACATATATATACATATACACATATATATATGTTAGCTGCCTTTCTGGGTGAGTTAAGTGTGTTTTAAAAAATCCACTCTCAAAGTCCTCTATACACAATCAGCATTTCATCACTACAAAAATAAAGGAAGATTTAAACCAAGAAAATAAAGCAGCTCTATCTTCAATTTTGGTCTCAGTTACAAAAACATCTTACAAAGCTTTGCCCTGATACACCATTAAGTGTCCCCATGGATTTGGAATAGTATTTCCATTAACCAGCTTTCACAAGTTAATAGACTATTAAGACGAATATTAGATACCTGAACTTTTCTTATGTTGATGCTCTTCTGTTTTGCTTAACTCTTGTATGCACATCTACATTTCACAAAAATAAAACTACAGCATTAAACTTTGTGCAATGTTTAAGAAAATTCTTAGAACATTTTAATAAATATAAAAAAGGTTTAAATTCTTTCCCACCCACAAGGATGTCTGCACCTGAAAAAATGTGATTTAGTTTTGAAGTCTTGTTTATATAAAATTAACTTAAAGGGAGAAAAGATGACCTTAGATAGAAAACCGCCTTTTTGTTTTTTCTACTTGAAGACCACCTGTCTTCAGAGTTGTTTGCAAAAGTTAATTTTAAGTCATTGAAGACAGCTGATTTTGCACATGGTAAACATAAGCTGAGCACTAACTGCATATAAAATATACAAATGCTCATTAAAGACAGTGGTATTATGACCATATAGGGTTTGTTTCATATAGTTTTGGTAACATTGAAGTATAGCTTGTCAAGTGTCCCACACGTTGATATAAAAACTACCTTATATACTTGTTCAAAGTACCAGAAGGTACCACACGGCCAGAGGGCAGAATACACTTACACATGCGTTTCAATGTATGAATGAGTGTGTGTTAGGGAGGAAGTGATTACATCTACTTCAGAAGAAATACTTAATGGGTCATTTGAGGTGGTGTTTTGACAGATATCCAAGAAAAGATCGAGGTACATCTGCTTCCATTGTTGGAATTCTTTTGATGTCAAGTCTGGATTGTCTAGGACTTTATCAATAATGGCTACTTCCCCTTCTCTGGCCTGAAAAGCAAAAGGATTCAACAGTTACAGTAGGGACAGACTGTTCTTCAAATTTAAAATAAAAAGTTAATAGGCAAACTATTAAGAAGCCCACAAGAAACAGCTCTGGTATACTCAAACTCAGCTATTTAGACTCAAATACTAGTGTACTTTTTCCTACACGCAGGCATGCCTCGTACTGCCCACTCTGTATGGTTTATTTTTTCTTCTGGCCTGTCCTGTTTCCCATCTCTGCCTACGGAAACCTTCCTCATTCTATAACATCCAGTTCATATGCCTCTCGTTTCTTGAAGCCTTCCTTCGACAACTGGAAAAAATGTTTTCTCCTTCATTTAGATAAGTCCCCGTAACACTTGATCACTGCTGTTGAGTGGACTTACCACATTCTATGTCTTGAGTTACTTTTGCACAGTCCTTTTTCCTTCTGCTAGATGGTCACTTGGTGGTTTGGACCTGAATGGGGGTGGGGTGTGTAGCTCTGAGAGGAGGGAGGGTTAGGATATCTTTGGACTAGAATTGGGCACCGGAATTATTCTTATGGATATTATAGCTCTTTTAAAAATTCTGGTCTTAGTTACCAATAGGCCATTAAATTATCCCATGGATTTGCAATAGTATTCGCATGAATACCAACTGAAAGCTAATTGACTGAAAACTTGGCTGCCTGCTACCAGAAATGTTTTCAAATCATGCATTTCCTATTTTGTTTATCTCTTTGGTATTCACCTCTGTTTCAAAATTCACAAAACCTCAGCAGCATACTACAGATCTGCAATATTTCCCAAAGGAGCTCTTTGACCTTTTGTTTCCTGAAATTACTGCGTCACAAACTCTGTATGACATTTCTTTTCTGTTTTTGAGTTTTCCAGGGTGCAGGGTCTGCTTAGGGAGAGTGTGTATGGCACGCCCTCTCCCCTGATACACACACAGTGAGGGGGCTGACTCTTCTGGCTCCTTCTTCAACTTCCTGCCTCTGTTTCCCTTTCCTCACCACCTCCTCCCCAATCTGGGGGTGGCATAAGAAGACTGGAGACTATGTAAACGCTTATGGAAATGTATAATAGGAAAGTAACATGTCAGTTGGGAACTGATGGTGTATACAGAACAATTATAAAATTTCTACATGGAACATGAATCACTATGGCTTTACTCCAAATGTGCTGCAGGAGATATTCACAAAATATCTCGAACAGTTTTAGCACCCACTATTGCATTCTGCATGCATGCTATGTTCTTTTAGTAACTATATTAATTCCACGACATGGCATATTTATCTTAGGAAAACAAAAGACTGAGGAATAACACCAGCCCTGCATTTTTGGAAAAAAAATTAATTACGTCCTGTTTTCTCCTAGAACTAAGTCATATAACATTTAGTCAGTGCTTTGAGATAAAAAGTTTAACATTATTTCCTTTTGGCCAAATACACTTATTATGCTAAAGAAACAGCTCGGCTTCGGGCATTCGGTATGTTTATCCTCCGCTCCCCCACCCCCCGCCATTTTGTATTTTGTCCCCTGGAGTATCTGATAATCCACTTTGAGTTCGGGAATGAATCCCTTAAAAGGAATTTCTCCTTCCATTTCATATCTTACCTTTAAAGTGCTTTTGAGAATTCTTAGCCTGTGTAGTTTTTCATTCATCACAGGATCATTACATCTCTTTATAAATGATAGCTTGTATTCCATCTTGGTTGAAATGCGATGTTCTCCCAGTGGTGACAGACTGGCTTGCTCCAATGCCCTATATAAATCTTGCAAAGAGTCTCCTAACTTTTCTTCCCTACTTTCACCTGCAATGTCCAAAAAAAAAAAAAAAAAGAGAGAAATAAATCCAGTGTAATAAACAGTTATTTGACACTCCAAAAATCTACTAAACAAAATTCTGAAAAACAGGATAATGAATGATTGGGAAAACACTCTCCTACATTAAAAACAACAACAACAACAAACCCCACCAAACCCACAGTTGCTAGTTATACTGGGTAAGACTAGCTACAGGCAGCCAATTGTTTTAGAATGATCAATTAATAGGATGCTTTGATTAACAAAATATTCTCTTAGTAGCAAATCACTGTACATATCTTGAGTCCATTAAGTTCAAAGAATTAGAGTACAAAAGGTACACAACACAGAAACAATCCTGCATGTAATTTAATATTTTAAAACATTAGTGAATATCCCTTATCATTATACTGATAAGCATAGAAGTGCTAAGTAACAGAGCTCTCCTGGTTTAGCAATACTGAATGAACTGATTTTTACATTTTTCCAGACTTCATAAGATGTAATGGCATTCACTGGAGTATATATCATTGTAAAAATCTTCTAATAGTGTGCCGTAGAGGATTATTAGGTTTCATGTGACTGCCATAGTAATGCCTGCCACATTGTAAATATAGTTAAGTGACCATAAATTATCATCAATAATAATGCTTTAATTAGAATGAGATATGGGAATGTTTATATGCAGATGTAAGCAAAAATCTGGCATGTACTAAAAGAAGCTACTTAACATTTGAAAGACCTGGGAAGAAAACACTCCAATTAAATATTTTTGAGAAGAAAAAAAATTAGAGACTGGTTCAGGAAAGGATCTTAGATCTATCTGAACAAATCAAAACTCCCATATTATTCTTGAATTGTCTGAATATACTGATGTCATATCTTTCTCAATGATAAACAAAGATGAACTTGGATCTTGCTTGGATTGGGAGAGAGGATTAGGGTTATATCACATTTCCTTTAATAGAGAGCTTAAGAGTCCTATTTGAGGAATACTAATTACATTGGCCCAAGAAGTAAATATGGAATGTTGTTCATTCCACCATGGTCCATGTAAATATTTTAGGCTTTCTGTCATAGTTAAAAAAAAAAAAAGATGCCCTAATTGGTAATAATGTAGTTAACATTTGTAAGTGCCCGGCAGTAGGGTAAATGCTTAACACTCATGATCTCATTTAATGCTCACAGCAGTACTAGGACTAGATCTATGTGATTTTCATTTTATAGCAGGGAAGTACCTTGCTCAAGGTCACATTTAGTAAGTGGTAGAGCTAGAATTCCGACTGGGCAGTCTGGCTCCAGAATCCATGATGTTAACAAGAATTCTAGACTGTCAATTTTGTCAGGAATCATTTGAACTGTGTATTTAACAGTAGGTGTTAAGGAATTTGTGAGACTTGCTTAAAATGCAGCATTCTAAAGAAAACTTTTTAAAAGAGTATACCTAAAACTGCCCCCAAAGCCCACCAACACAGTACCTTAACTTGAGGGGATCATCTTTAGGATGAAAAAGTAACTTCATTTAAGTTTCATATTCAATTTTTGGCTCTGCTGCTGAGGTTGGCAGCTATTGGTAAGTATGATTGTTGAATCCTTCTATTAGAAAGTTCTTTGTTATCAGCACCTGCTATCACTAATTCCTCTATAACAAATTTTAACTTCCTAATCATATATCTAAGTTAGAACTATAATCTAACAATACAAAAATCCCTTTAAACAGCGTTTAAGTTCTCTGTTGGCTCATCCTTCAATGTCTGCAACACCTAGAGGCTTCTGAGGGGTCGGGGGACAGAGGACTGTAAAAAGGAGGAACTGCCTTGTGGGCTAAGAAGATTGAAATGAGATAAGGAATTTTAACCGAGAATGGTTTGGAGCCAGAAAGGCACAAAATTATAACGTCATTCAGAGTAACTAAATGGAGTTGTAAAAACAAGGATACTTTTGAACAGCATAATTCCATTTCATAAAATCATAGGCCAGGAAAGAATCCTGAGGAATTATTTAGTAGTTACCATTCTTTCTGCCTCAAGGCAAGACTGCATCTTAAGCCAGATGTAATTTCATAGAGCAGAGGGTGGGAGAGAAATGGTAGGCCTAACAGATGTGAATTATAGTAGTCTAGGTATCAGGTAGCCTAATGTATTATTAGTTTTTCAGTTCCTGAAGGAAGGTAAAGAAAAAAGGGATCCAGATTATAGTTTTAGGATTTAAAGGAGGCAGAAGTATTTTCACATAGTAAACTTTTATTTTAAGATAACCTTCTTCCATATTACCTAACACTGTAGGGAGTATATATTTCGTTGAACAAACATTCTTACCCGGTTTTCTTTCTCCTCAATTCTTAAAGTTTGTGGAATACTGAGCCAGATGCTTGATTTTTTAATAAAATTTCAATGTAGTTTTACTTCTAGAAGTGTAAGTAAAGCTTTAATATAAAAAGTGACAAACATAGCTAAAAACTGGAAGTTTTTTTTCCTTCTTGCCATTAAGGGGGGAAAAAGCGTTCAAACAAAGGACAACATAATTTTACAAAGAACCTGGTTTGACAGCTATAAGAAGAATCGAGTATGGATTTATCTCTGGGCAGCACATTTGAACAGGGAATCACAATGAGACGGAACACAGAAACATTTCCAAGTAGAGTAATGGAATAGAGATATTAGAGGTAAGTCAGGCCCCCTTCCCCCACCCCTACACATCATACACATATGCAACACAAGACACAGTAGTGGGATGAGGAAGGATGAAGGATTGAGATGCCAGGCTACCACAAAATGCCACCAATTACTTAACATTTTAAGACTGGACAAAGAGTCCTTTTCTTTTCAAAGGAGGGGGAGTGAGGGGCAGAGTCACATTATAAATCTGATTCACTATGCTCAACAGTCAGAACAACACAGAACTCAACATTCAAGACGAAAACAGACCTTTATTTTCTTTTATAATTTTCAATTGGTTTCCTTCATTTTTTTTTCTCAGATGAATACCAATTAAGTCAATTGGGGCTACCGCTGCAACTGAAAATGTGAAAGCATCTTTATCTTCTCTTTTTGCCCTCTTCTTCTTCATCTCCTTCTCACTTCTCTTCTGGTTTCTCTCTCTTTTAAACCCTTGCTTTTCTTCTTCTAGAAGAGGCTTGCTTTGGAAGAGGAGGCAAGCACTCGGTCAGGTCTGCTTCCTGATTGACTTTCTTTCAACGTGCCAGTTCAGCCCTTGGAGCACTGGCCCAAACCCAGCTTGTTTGTAATTTGAATGAATGTTTTCTGCAAGTTGGCAAAGTGTAGAAGACCACATGCAAACCACAGGACATATAGAAGAACCTTCTGTGATTCCTAATGAGGAAGTGTATCACTGCTACAATGAAATTTTAATTTGTATCTAACTTATTCAGGAATTCTGGGCCTATGAAGGAGTAAATTCCCTCTCAAATTATAATTACATTTACAACATGCAAATTAGTCCTGCCTCAGATGACACACTTTTCTATTCCAATTTTATTAAAGCGAAGAGAACATATAAGCTTCTCTTTCCTATATAAAATTTCATTGATAGATTTGAGGATCACAATGAAGTTACTGATAACTTGTACTCTGAGGCAAGGGAGGGTCATTTCTGGCTGTGTCATAAGTGGCAGGGCTGGAAGAAGATCCTCTTTCTTGTTTCATTTATACTCTAGCTACACCATGAAACACTGTGAGGCTAGAAATACGCTGAGCATCACAACAGTTCGTTGTCTGGTTCTTTCAGGTTGCATATGACCTCCACGTAGTGATAAAGAAAGGCTCAAAGAAAAGATTAGCCAATGCAAAATAACAGTTGGTTGGAACTTTCTTGCAAATGGCTTATTAGCAGATGATAATGCATTTCTTCAAATACTACGAGGTGTTTGGTTGATGTATTTCCTTACATTCATGCCCAGTGGTTATTAAACTTTTTTGATTGTACACCCTCACCAGTTAAAACACTTCTGTTGATAACTTATACATATGTATTACTCTATATTAATAGATATGCCTATTATAAGATAGACACAGAAAGGAAATTCGAGAAAATGGGATATGAAACCTGAGAAGTCCCAATTTTTTTCTTCCTGTACCTCACCCTATGTGTACCCTCCTTCAGAGACTTAGACTGTGACTTTCCCTGAGCGTATATGCCTTGCTCTCCTTTGCACTTCCCAATCTTCTACCTGGCATGGTGTCTCATGCACCCAACGTTTAAACTGAGTGATGCTTTTCTCTACTTTAGACACTAAGTACTCCAAAGAGGGCTTCCTATCAGGTGACTGTGTAATTTGTACGCTAGTCTCTTGTGTAATTTTGTTCATGTTTCTTTGGTGAAAATTAAGGAGAACAGAATACAAATGTGGCGACCTAAAATGTCATTCTGGTGTCCTTGCTGTTTCCCTGCCTCTGCAATGATAATGTGGAAGGAGAGAAAAAATGAAAACAAAACAAAACAAAACGAGTATGCCAACTGGGCTCTTGAAGAACCAAGCCAACAATGAATAATCAGTTCTGGTACATGTTTTGGAAGGGAACTGTGCTCTTTTAAAACTGGACAATGATGTCCTCGTCGAAACAGTTGTTCCTTCCACAACACAGCTGGGTAATGAGCACAGAAGGTTGGGAAAGGCTAAGTCACAAGTGGAGAGAAGGCTGGACATAGTAGCATTAGTCACCAGTCAAGTGTGAGAGGCATTCGGTCTTGTACGGCCACAGAGTGCTCCAAGGCTTCCAGGCGAATGGCATCACGTATGTGGAGCACTATTCTCGCCATGAAAGGCAATTAACATTTGCATTGAGACATGGGACTATTTTCTGTGAATACTAATTTACCAGTGCGCCATAATGAACAACTTATTTATATGTAAGGTGACAAAGTTTTAATGGGTTTAATGTAGATAGGTTTAATGTTTGTAGGTTTTATGCTAAAGATGATTATGTATTCAGGAGTTTACACTGTAATTTGAATTGTCTTATAATTAAAGATTCACTCTCTTTAATTCATGTTTTTATATGTCAACTAGCTATGCCTTGCATTGTAAAACTGGGGGAGGGCAGTTTGTTATATCAGAAAAAAAGCGTAAGATTTAAAAACCTGGCTTTTACTTGTCACTCTGTAATCAACTACCCTTTTCATAATTAGAAGTAATTGGTTTATTTTCTTTTAGGCAAAATAACAATAATTTCTCTGATGAAAAAAATTGAGGAAAAAACCCTTCTTTTGAAAGGACAGCTTGAGTGAGTCCACCAATATTGCTAAGTGTATTTTTACAGAAGAACATGTGAAACCCACCCCTGTACGAATGACCTTGTGCTTCACCAAAATTAAGTACAGCCCATACCAGTGTCTGTCAATTCCTTCTGCACAACAGTAAAGCTTACTTCCATAAAGAGTTAAAAAAAGAGACAGAGCTGAAGCTTATTCTACACTTCATTCTCTAAGCATGTAATTTCTGCCGAATTATGTTGTTTAATGCCACAAATATATGACCGTGATTGCATTTTCAGGGTATTACGGTAGTTTTTATGACAAATAGTTCAGATGGCAAAATCTTGGTGTCCTTGGCATTGATTTATTGTCCCAAAGGGAAGGTTCTTTGAAGGACAATCTCAAACATAAATGACAGGTTCTATATTTGCCCACAGAATTTAGAAAATTTAACTAATAGAGACATGGAGGTCAAGGTACCTGGTTCTTAGGCAGGAATTCATAAAGGGGACAGTTTAAAAACAAAGCTAAGAGATGATCATATTTAAAAATTAATGTGGAGTCTCCATATTCCTTAATGAGAAAAAAACTAAAATTCTTCATATCATAAAATTTTACTATGACTTAAACAGGGAGGACGACCCAAGACAATCCCACTAATATTAAATTCCAACAAAATGCTTTTTGATGCATTTCTATATACCAGAACCATCATTTTTATATATACTTAAAAAAACACATTAAAATGGTTAGAGCACAGAGGCAACTGTAAGGCAGATCAATGTGATTTTATTCACAACACAAATTCCATTTGTGAGAAAGAAGCATAGATTACTTCTCTTTAGAAAGATATTTACTATCAAGCATACTTAGCAAATTATTTAGCTATCTAAAAAGATCTGATACCAATTGGCCATATTTTTATTTTTACGTAATTTATATTTTTACAAGTATTCACATTATGCAATACTACACACTGTGGCGACAGGAAGAAAAAAAACATTTTCAAATACAATGTTAAATTATCTGTTCATTGCACAGTATGAAATATCCATTAATTAGCATTGAAATTATTACAGAGTATCTTATCCAACTAAAGGAAATTTCACATCCACTACAGAAGAAAAATAAGCAATATTGAGCCATAAGTGACCCAGTTACATAGTATTAAATAATATCTGAAGCTAGTTTGAAAGACAACCAGACAAAATACTTTTTCAAAAGTGAAAACCACAGCCTATAGATTTGGAAAATTTTACAGAAAAGAATAGCTCATGCCTGTCCTATGAGGCAACACCATTTGTATACAAGTGCCAAGAAATAAGGAGAAAGTTAGGATTTTAGCTGAGGAATCTAATAAAGCCTGGCATGTGGAATTTTCTTCATTAGTGTCACCGAAAGCAGTCTCCGTGTTGCACCTGAATACACTTTATAATAGAATAAACATAGTAAGTTTCAGAGCAGGTTGTGTATACCTTGCCTTAATAGATTACACTTAATTTAGTACAATACAGCACGTCAAGTTTTAAAAATGCAAAATACACTTAATACACAGAATTTGCTTTCTCTGCTTTGCCTTAAAGAGGCCACCGAAGAGTCCATTAAACAGCCAGGGTTTTCTAGTTATTGGAGCTGATCCCTCTCCTTTCCTGTGTCAGGAGAACACAACTGAGCCCTTCCCCAGTCAATAATACCCTTCCCCTCTGTTCTCCCACAGAAACAGCAGTTTTCTGTCACTGTGCTCCATCTTGATTGGCTTTGATCTTATGCTAGTCCCAGTGGAGAAAGCTCGCATTCTTCTTAAGAGTGGCCTGCCCCTCTTAATATCCCTTTAGGGAGGCCCCCAATCCAAAACACTTGATGATCTAAGCTTTTAAAAGTCTGTTTTCTGTTATAAACAGCAAGGACGAGGCCATTTTAGTTGCTTGCAAGAGGTTGATGTTGAGTCTGCGTCGTGCCGACTCTCTCCGATCTAAATTCTCTAAACATTAGCTTATCAATCTGTGAGTCCAATGGGTTGAGTGCCAACAGAAGTGGATCCGATTTGGCATGGAGAGGTTCTACCAACTCTCGCAGTGTATTAGCCTAATATGATAAAGCAGTGATACAATATGATGAAAGACCTGCGAGTGCCATTATTTCCAAAGCATATTAGTATTTGTACTAGAAATACCATCATGCAATACCCATGAAGAGAAAAGAGAAAAATATGGCTAGAATTGCATATGGTTTTAATACCATAATGTCTTTCTGTTGGCATGCAAGTCTACTTGGCCAAAAATGGGACACTTTTTGTTTTAAGCTTGGTTATCTGGAAACGCCAATCTTATGTATACAAAATAATACACAGTGCAGATACATCATTTCCTGCCTCTATACCTGTATATGCATATCTATAATTTTAATCAGAAAAGTTTATGTTAATAGTATTCTCCACACACATGTAAAATGATCAGTCTTTCAAGAAAATTAAACTGTTGTTCTATACAAGATCTTTCCTCAAATTCATCCAATCAAGAAGTATGAGGAAAAGTTTTCTGGTCTACCTTCTACCTAACTACGCTGATTCACATGCTACCAGGTGCTAACTGGTGAGATAGAAAAGCCCAGCTAGTGTGGCTCCAAGGAAGTGGCCGAATGCTGACCAACACAAAGTGAAGAGAAGTGAAAAGCTTCACAGGGTCAACGTGATGAAAGGGTGACTTGACACCTGCGTACAAGCCACATTCCAAGGAACTAAGAAACTAGAGGAGAATAAAATTTCTGAATGACCTGGGACACTAAGAACAATTGGGCTAAAATAAACTAGTCTCTTTTAGTTCATTTTATTTTGGATTTTGAGGAATGCAAATATTGTCACCAGGCACAAATCAGTGGTATTTTTACTTTCTAGCCTAGGGCAGATCTTTATCTGCTACATCCTATAGTACCTTTTGAGTTATATCAAGAAGAAGGAACAAAATGGGAGAGGGAACAGCGACAGCATGTTTTTCATTACTAGCTCCCTCAGAAAATAGGAAGGGAGTGTGCTGCTCATAGCACAGTATTTAGAAAATAGGATGCAGCTTGGTCCAGAAATCAGCAGAACTAATTTTTGTTTATCATATCATAACCTTCTTTTGCAGAAAAGGGGCTGAGAACTAAGCAATCTTCATAGGTAGGTCAAATGAAACAAAAGATAACACCTCATTTTTTAGAAAATTATAATACTGGAACGCTAGCTCTGGATTCTACTACTTTGTTTCATAAGGTTAGGGAAATTCAAACTGCGAAATCAGAGGCAGTCTAATGCTGGGCACAAGGTGATTCCTAAATTTAAGCTGTTTCTAATTTATCTACGCAATTCAAACATTTCCCCCTCAGAAACAATGTCACATGAATGGTTTAATTTCTAGTGCACTTAACCCATACTAAACCTGAACTAGAGCCTTGGTAACTAAGTCACATTTAGTTACATCTAAAGACACTGTATAGGATTGGTAAATTCTACTTCAAGAGACTGGAAACACCTCCTCAGTTGAGGCCTTGCCAAAGTGCAGGATGGTGGGGGGTGGAATGCTATTTCAAAGTGACTACAGCTATTTCCTAGTCTGTATGTACTAACATAAGAGAAGATAATTCTCTTCAGCAAGGTGTCTCTTCAACTAGCAGTGGTCAGGACCACTGGCTACCAAATCTCAGGGGCAGAGGCTGGCTTGTTAAATACAGATTCCTGGGCCCTACACTTAATCTACTTAATCAGGATTTCTGGGTGTGGAACTCAGGAATCTGCATTTTAAGCAAGCAACCCAGGTGATTCTTGTGCCCACTGCAGTTTGAGACCTCCTGCTTTAGGCCAGTCACATTGTGAGGGCTGGTTGGAGTGATGCCAAATTTTTGTATCACACATATAAGTAGTTTGTAAGTCAGAAGCCTTTGCAGTTGGGCAAGTCACATAGGGCTTTAGTTTTAGTCTCGTCACTGGTGTAACATTGTATTATGTCACTCAAATGATTTCAAGGTTTTTGCTGAGGAATCTGATGGAAATATCCAGGTCTACTGAGAATACAGCAAAATGAAAGAGGCCGTGGTAAACTGCTTGAATAAATTCTTTCAGGCTATGCTTTTAGGTAGCATTAAATAGTTCCTCTTTATTTTTGAGGCAAACAGAACAAATATACAGATACTTCCAGACTCAAGCCCGTTGAATCAACTCTATGTCTTGGTGTGTGCATTCTGAATCCCAAGAATGAACAGCATGGGCAGGCCAGGAGGGTCAGATATGATGGACTGGTGTATGGCTAATCTACATGAAATCTCTAAAACACAAAAATCCACTTCATAAAGATACTGTTTGATGAAAGCCTATCTTTGACTTCTGTGAATCTTATGTGTCTTTAAATTTTTGCAAGTTCCTTTCTGGTTCTCAACACTCTCCTTTTCTCTCCCTTTGTGTTTTCATTGGGCATTCTCTCTCTCCCTATTTCTACTCTTCTCCTTTGTAGCTGACAACTTCATTTATCCCTACTCAAATAGTCAAAACATTCAAACCAGTTAAAATTACTTATTATAGTGACAGAATAATTTTATGCCTGTTTTTTTTAAAGGACCAGTGGAAATTGCATGTTTCTTAAAGACCCTAAAAATTAAATTATATGGCTCTTGATTGTTTTGTTTTCTTTTGGTCAATATTCTGACTATAAAAAATATTTCCTACTTCCTGCTATTAAAATATACCTCACTATTTACCAAGCTTTTAATCAAGTACATTTTGAAACAACAGCAACATATCTATGCTACCCCAAGAAAATCAATAATGTTGCTATTTGGCATATTACTTAAATATTTATTGAGCTTCCATTCATCACTGAAACCCCCAATTGTGAGGCCACCAGGCCAGATAGAAAGAAAAAGATCCTGTTTCCCTGTTACTAAACCCCTTGAGATCTGAATGGTGCACCCAGATGTAATGCCATGTTGAGTCATGTATAGGATGACTTCTTCCAGTGTTGATCCACTTCTCATGCAAGCTCTTTACGGACTGAATCTATGTAGGATATGTTGAGAAGAATGTTTCTTTCCCTTTTTGTTTTATGAATTTAAAACTCTTTCCACTCAAATAATAAGCAGAAATAGAAATTCTAGAAACATAAGTTTTGGAAAGGTAATCAGGCTTCTAATAGTGTACCTGCTAAGAAGAGCTGATGATCCTTCAATCAAATCCTGATGATTAGATTATAGGGTAAGGATGGAGGCACAAACATTTGCAAGAGAATGATTAAGTTTGAATACAAAATAGGTAAAAAAAATGTTTTCCTTAATGAATGAAATAGAAGAAAATATATGAAAATGGAAATAAGAAGTGCTTAAGCCAGAACAGCATTCTCAAAGATTCCTACTTCTGAGTTCTAAGAGAAAACTGGATCCATATACTCCACTTCCATTATCAGTGAGCTTGAGGGCAAATTTAAGGGCAAAGCCACTGACAACTGGTCTTAAGCTGCTTGCAGATAACAAGGCAGACATCCAAGCCTATCAATAGCAACACACTTGGAGCTCCTGGGAGAGTAGAACTGTTTTGTGTGCTTTTGAAAAAAATCTAATTTATCACAATTATCTGGATCTCCCCCTTCTTCTAAATGTATGTGTTCAGATTTAAGTTTTTCTTTTTGTAAAACAGGAATATCTAACACCAGGAGTTGACCGTCAGTGATAATTACTTTTCTCAGTGAAAGTCTTGGAAAAAGTGGGCTGAAACCTTGGTTCAGAATGTTCAGACCAAGAGAGAGACTTAATTGTGGCTTGAGTGGTAGCTGTCCAAATTTTGAGGGCCTATTTTCTTGTAAAGGTGGAGTTCAAATAGACAGTATATCAGATTAAAAAAATAACAATTCCATTCTCTGTGTATGATTCACGGGAGACAGAGTATTTCGTTATGCAAGTAGTATCTCATCTTAAACTACTTACCGCTATATTATGATCTTAGAGAGCACTTAGGACTTATCAGTATACCACACACTCTGGCTTTTTCTGTCTGCATTAAAACCACTATCTGAAATAAAGTTATACCTAAAATACCCTTTAACTGAAGCTTATATATTAGCAACAATTGAAAAGGTTTTTTATATTTAATAGTACAGAAGTACTTAATATGTTAATTCAATTTACCCCGAGTTTATTTTCAATGAAGCATCTATAGATATATCAGAAAAATGTACTATGGAATTCTGCCAGATTGTATTGTCATCCCAAATGTCATCTTTCAGATTTTAAAACAGAAAATGGGAGGAATTCATTTTTATAGACATGCATGGTTCAATAAGGATTTAATGGGTGCCTATGGGTATATATACTATATCAAATGTTAGGGATAAATATACGAAGATGACAGTCTGACCTCAAAGAGTTCACGGTATAGTTGTACCTTCCCCATTTCTGTCTTATAATTTTATAGTTTATATCCATTATCAGTAAAATAAAGCTCTACTTTATTAGTATATATATATATATATATATATATATATACATATATATATACACACACATACATATATACAGATTCTATTATACAACTGTAATGTAATTATACCATTACCCTAACAATGTATATTATATGTAATTATACTACGTATAATTACATTAATGATATATATTATATGGATATATTAATTTAAATAGATAAGTATATTTGGAATACACAGAAAATAAATTATATTTGAACTTTAGGGCAAATTTAAAGAAGATCATTAAAATATGAATGTATGTGTGTATATACATATATATATGATATAAAACAGCTGAGTTTTGATGCTTACAATAGATTTTAAAACTGAAGAGGACTGGAGCAGAATATAGAGCCCAGAAATAAACCCATGCACTTATGGTCAATTATCTATGACAAAGGAGGCAAGAACATATAATGGAGAAAAGATAGTCTCTTCAATAAGTGGTGCTGGGAAAACTGGACAGCTACAGGTAAAAGAATGAAATTAGAACATTCTCTAACATCATATACAAAAATAAACTCAAAACGATTAAAGACCTAAATGTAAGACTGGAAACCATAAAACTCCTAGAAGAAAACAGGCAGAACACTCTTGGACATAAATCATAGCAATTTTTTTTTGATCAGTCTCCTAAAGCAAATGAAACAGAAGCAAAAATAAACAAATGGGACCTAATTAAACTTAAAATCATTTGCATAGCAAAGGAAACCACTGACAAAATGAAAAGACAACCTACTGAATGGTAGAAAATATTTGCAAATGATATGACCTGATAAGGGGTTAATATCCAAAATACATAAACAGCTCATACAACTCAACATCAAAAAGACAAGCAACCCGATTAAAAAATGGGCAAAAGACCTGAATAGACGTTTCTCCAAAGAGGACATGCAAATTGCCAACAGGCACGTGAAAAGATGCTCAACACTGCTAAGCATCAGGGAAATACAAATCAATACTACAATAAAATATCACCTCACACACCTGACAGAATGGCTGTCATCAAAAAGAACACAAATAACAAATGTTGGTGAGGATGTGCAGAAAAGGGAACCCTCGTACACTTGGTGGGAATGTAAATTGAAACAGCCACTGTGGAAAACAGTATGGAGGTTTCTCAAAAAACTAAAATTAGAACTACTATGTGACCCAGCAATTCCACTCCTGGGTATATATCCGAATAAAACCAAAAACACTAGTTCGAAAAGATTCATGCACCCCAATGCTCATAGCAGCATTATCTACAATTGCCAAGATATGGAAGCAATCTAAGTGTCCATCAACATATGAATGGATAAGAAGATGTGGTATATATACATACAATGGAATACTACTCAGCCATAGAAAAGAAAACATTTTCATTTATAGCAACATGAATAGACTTGGAGGCATTATGCTAAGTCCAATAAGTCAGACAGAGTAAGACATACTGTATAATATCACTTATATGTGGAATCTAAAAAATACAACAAACTAGCAAGTATAACAAAAAAGAAACAGACTCACAGATATAGAGAACAAACTAGTGGTTACCAGTGGGGAGAGGGAAGGAGCGAGGGGCAATATAGGGGTAGGGATTAAGAGGTACAAACTACTATGTATAAAATAAATAAGCTATGAGGATATACTGTACAACACAGGGAATATAGCCAATATTTTATAATAACTATAAATGGAGTATAACCTTTAAAAATTGTGAATCACTATACTGTGTATATCTGTAACTTATATAATATTGTACATCAACTATACATCAATAAAAAATAAATTAAACAAAACAAAACCAACTTCAAAAAAAAAACTTGAAGGGGATCATAATATGCCACCTCAAAATATGCCATTTTGGCCTAAGGATTAGCTGAAGGTAATTAAGAAGCAGTAGACGTAGAAAGATCTTTGGCCATCCCCCTATCGACCTTAAAGTAGGACATAAATTTCCCACTGTGAAGGTGTTCCTCCTCTCCTCTTACACACCAGGAGAACAACCCTTAACATTTGAAGACAGGAAGTTGGCATCAAGATGGGTCTGCACAAACAAATCTTACTAAAATAGCCCTTATCTTCTATTAGTTTCCCCATATATAAACTTTTCCAAAATTTACCGCTCTAGAAGCCCAAACCCCTTTTCTGGTTACTTGTCAGTTCTCCATAATTTATCATGCTTTGTTAAAATGGTGTATAGGGCCTCCCTGGTGGCGCGGTGGTTGAGAGTCCGCCTGCCGATGCAGGGGATGCGGGTTCGTGCCCCGGTCCGGGAGGATCCCACGTGCCGCGGAGCGGCTGGGCCCGTGAGCCATGGCTGCTGGGCCTGCGCGTCTGGAGCCTGTGCTCCACAACGGGAGAGGCCACGACAGTGAGAGGCCCGCATACCGCAAAAAAGAAAAAAAAAAAAAAAAAGGTGTATAAAACTCAGGTCTAAGTGCTTCTTTGGGTCTTAATTTCTTTCCTATAAAGGCCTCTGTGCACATAAAAATTAAATTAACACAATAAAATTTATACACCTTTTCTCCTGTTAATCTGTCATTTGTCAGTTTAGTTCACAGGTTCCAGGTAAAGAACCTAACAGAGTAGAGGAAAAGTTTCTTTCTTTCCCTATAAACATTTAAATCAAGTCTTAAACCATTCCATCCTAAGTCATCCATATTTTAAAATATTTATATTCAAAATATTTAAATATGAAGTAATGTATTTCATAGATAAAGTTATTTTGAAATAACTTTCAGCAACGTGGAGAGATGGCAGCTTATTGGCAGAATGGGTTGCTGTTGCAACCTATTTTATGATTAATTACTTATTTTAAAATAATCTCTTTAAAATCCTCATTTCTAAATGAAATAGCTACAGAGGCAACATAGCTGGAGACTCTTTTACTCTCAATAATGTAGAGATGAACAATGCATATTTTTAATTTATGAGAATTTTCAACCTCTACCACCACCTTACATGGCTATATTAAAAGGATGAAATTCAACAGATGATATTCAGTCTGGATGATAATCAGTGTGAAGTAACTCAGTGATGAGAAGTGCCAATGGGGTGAACATGTAAATCCTATGTGTCACAACACTTCGTCTGTGACCAGACTATGTCTGGTCTGCCAAAATGAAAAGGCAAATTGGGACCAACTACATTTCAGTTGTTTTCTGCCTATATCTTTCAATAGACTCCTCTTTGGTCCTTCCAACCCTATTAGGGCATTCTCTTTCCTAGCTGATAGGCACTCTAAAAAGCAGTTCCAATGTCAACTGAACCTTGAACCACCTATGCGACTGGGTGGTAAAAATGTCTTCAGAACGCTGATTATACTTCCACGACGCAAACTATTTCATTTGCCTATTGCACTTCACTTGAATTCTCCAAACTGGACATTCTGATGGAATAACAGGTAAGGGTATCTGTACCTAGGGGGTTGGAGTTGTAAAGATACATTTAGTCTGTTGAGTCCATCAGAACCTACTCAAAGTAAACGAAGGACTTTGTCCTATGTCCTCTTCTAAGTTGCTGATCAGCAAACATGATCTAGGATCGGTAAATTCTGATTCTATACAAATTGTGCATTTACTGCCCAGCTTGCTACTAAGGTAGACTAAAAGTACACAGTTAATGGCATAACTTCTTAATTCTTGGAAATTTGATCTAAAATAAATACTTACATATATTTTTTTCAAATTAACAGTAACATAGATCTTTGAGAACTTTTGCTCTATAGAATTCCACCCTATTCTTATTCACATACTAGATTCATATACTATCCTCTAAGTACTGCCGTCTTGATTTTGGTGAGCTTACTTTTTTTAAAAAAAATATCGTTCAGTATCAGCTCCAGTATCGTGATATCCCACCAGACTAAATGAGGGGGAAAAAGAGGTATTGATCTGCAGAAGTGAGTGAAATAATAAATTCTTTCCAACAAGAGTACAACAGTGGGTGTATGAGTGCATGTGTGTGGGTTGGGAGTAGAGTAATAAAAGGAGTGATTCTTACGCTAAAAGTTTAAAGACACTACTTCCTCTCACGTTATAACATTGTTTATGATTATAGAAGCTTGAAATGGACTTCTGCTTACTTCTCCTGGCTGAACTTATAATATTACAAAAAATTGCAATATTGATTTTCTCCCTTCAGTAACTTCTAAATGTTAATGCCTTATTACTCACCTCCTTGGCATACCAGCCTGACATTTGGGATCATTTGCTCATTAACAGCTCTGGCAAGAAGGAGCTACTTTGGGGGTTCTGACAACTGAATTTCTTAGCAGTAAAGACAACCAAAAATACCTTCCCCAGAAAAGCAAGTGACAAGAAAGGTAAAAAGAAAATTCAAAAGGTGTTTCTAATAATCTAAAATTTTATCTCAACAGTTACCTTCAGAATTCATATTTTTCTCTACCTCATATCTGTTATAAATCTAATCTCTCCCCTTAATCAATATTTTCATATTCTCTCTTATTTTTCAATCTATAATAATTACATCAGAGACTATTCTCATAGTCCCCATTGTTAGAGTCATCTGCATACTGTGATATTTAAATTATTACATTTTTAGGTATTTAAAATGTATTGTGTACACGATAAGAAGAAAAAATTATTTTGGTAAAAACCACTATAAAATCATGTTTATTAGAAATACAGCATGGATGTAAGCAAATTAGCACAAACATCCATCTTAGCAAAAAACCCAGAGGTTAGAATAATGAATATTCATACTCAGTCTTAGTTGTCTTGAAATTATTGGTTATTACATTTTGCACCAACAAACTCATTTTACATTTGGGATGGAAAACTATGGGATCTAAGAACATTTTTTTTTTTATAAAATACCCTATTATATATGCATTTCATTTTTTTCACTCCTGACAAAATTGTATAGCATTGCCCTTTTAAAGAAAGTAAGTTTTACTAAAGAGTTGGATATATGCTGACTCTCAGTGTTCTTATGGAAAAATACAAATGACTTTATAGCTCTTGCAAAAGGTTTCCAGCTATATCTGTGTTTAACATTTAGCATCACATGTTGAATTTCACACTCCCCAGTGTAATTACAGAAAACTAGAATCATACAGGGACTTCATTAGGGTGAGAGCTCGTTTTGCAAAATTCAAATGTTTGAAATGTCAGAAGGTTCTCCATATTGTAAAACTTAATTTGTATTCAAATATAGCAATGAATTGCTAACTTCCCGCTAGTGAACAAAACAAAAAATCCAATTATATTAACAAATTTGTTTTCCATTTGTAAATTAATTAATTTACAGCAACTTTATGGTGCCAGTTTATTCATAATCTTTTTAAAATTATGGACAATTCCATATTTAACTGAAGTCAGGCTTTTTTGTAATTCCTATTTAGTGTATTTATGTTAAACAAGGACCATGCTCTCTTCTCTCAGGTGAAAAAACAACCGTCAAACTAGGTATGTGAATTTGTAAGGATGTGCAAATCAAGGGGTGAATTTGGAATTCTCAAGTTCCACTTAAGACTTCCTTACCATCTCTTTTGACTGGTGCCATTTGTGGGGGAGGTGAGGAAACAATGATAGCAGCTATGGTGTAATTAGTACCTCCTTAACAAATGTGACTATCAAAGAACTCTGAAGAACTTTGGCCCTTTTTTTGATACTAATTTATATATATATAAAAGAATACATTATTACTATAATAAAATAAAATTTAAAAAGAGAACACATTACAATAAGTTGTACTGGTGTATATGATCTTTTATAGATAGTTGAGCTGCTCTATCTGGATGTACTATAACTGGATTTACAGTGATACATTATACCAATTCTTTCTTGTTAAATCCATGTAGAGTTATGACCAAGGTCCTAGAATAAGTTTTCTCATACTGATTTTATTGTGACCAAGTGCAGAACTAATCTAAAAGACTCCAATACTGGATTTAGAAACAAAGTTAGACAATCCAAAACCAAAATTAAAAGCAGCATTTTTAAGACCACCATGAAGTGTAGATTAAATATGTTTACTACTATTTAGGAAAACCGTCACATAATTTGAAAGGAAACATTCCTCCACAGTAACTGACTAAGTGGAGTATACACCATGAATACACACAAAACCAGAACTTGACCAAGGAAAATGTCATGATGACATTTTCTTTCCCCTTATTGTAAATCTTCAGCACAGCACTAGAAAGCCTGTTTTCTCTTTGTAGAAAATCAATAAATACTGCAAAAGCAGAAGCAGGAATTCTTCTTTAACAAAACAATACACTTTAATTATAGAAGGCCTTGGTTTCCAAGGCCTTAGTTTTAGCCATACTAGGAATGGTTGCAGATCTTACTTGTGTGGGAAGATCTGGTCTCCATGGTGATGAAAAAGTCAGCCTGGGAAGTGGAAAGAACTGTAGTACATTGCTCCCTGTAGAAACAGACAAGCTGAAATCAAATGCAGCTTCTGTATCTAGCACTGACAAAGCCTGAAGCTCCAGTGAAATGGTACCTTACCTCAGGAGTTACCATGGCAATCTGCTAAGAAAGGTGGGTTTCAGATACCCACATCATTTACTACTAAGACATCAAATTAAAAGCCAGAACATATGGGTTAAAACTGGTTCTGAATTTGGTTTTCTTAAATAGGATTTAGGAGTTTAATACTGGCATTGTTTTCACAAAATTCATAAAATCTAATTAGTATTTTAAAAAATTCTAGGAAGTAGCCCTGAACAACTTTTACTCTTCCTCAGTTTAGTGTAAATATTCTGAAGGCAAATCAATTATGATACTAACATTTGTGTTTTGCTTTCCACTTTATAAAGTGCTTTTATATGCAATATCTCCAAAGATGTGGAAAATATGAGAATTTCACTAGAGTTCAGTTTGGTAATGAATTTTCATTTCATACTACATACTGCATAGTACAAATGAGAAATTAGAAGTTGGAAACAGATGAAAGTGTGAATGGTGCATTCTTTAATAATTCCTTTCAGGGCACATGAATCAACTTTTCAGATTTGTAAGAGGTGATAGGAAGCAATGCTTTATCATGAGAGAAAACATAGTAATCCACAATACATCATATTTGGTACCTGTGAGTAGGAACTGGAAAGATCAGTGGCATCTTCCAATTTTACTCCTAAATCTGTCGCTCCTCTACTCCCTACCTCCACCAAAAAATTAAAAAAATTAATAAGCAAAAAGATCCTTTAGCTGATACCAAAAAAAAAAAAAAGCAGAAAGATTTGGATTGTTTCAAAGAAGATGGATAAAGTGGAACTTGGAAGAAAAAACTGAAGTAACTTTGTCTACCACATGAAATACTTTTCAACTTGGTCTCAAGACTTAATTCTTTGGAATTAGTTCTTTTTTTTTTTTTTTTTTGCGGTACACGGGCCTCTCACTGTTGTGGCCTCTCCCGTTGCGGAGCACAGGCTCCGGACGCGCAGGCTCAGCGGCCATGGCTCATGGGCCCAGCCGCTCCGCGGCATGTGGGATCTTCCCGGACCGGGGCACGAACCCGTGTCCCCTGCATTGGTAGGCGGACTCTCAACCACTGCGCCACCAGGGAAGCCCCATGGAATTAGTTCTTTTTTTAATATCCCAGTATTATCTTGACACAAACTAACTATAAAAGGAAGCATGTCAAAGTTTAAAATACTAAGAGTTTTGACTCAAGTGGTGGAATTGTTCCACTATTTATACAAATCGAGGTACATGATTTTTGGATACTGATTAGTTAAAATTGGTAAGTACACTAACTACAATTTTTAGTAATAAAGGGTAAAGTGGTGTGCAGGGTTTGAAAGAGCATATTAATGGTGATGTTGACTTGCTGTAATAAAATTTAAACATTTTAGTTTCTTTTATATAGGTCTAATATATATACAGAAAAAGGAAACATTTTGCTAAATTTTAGCCTGAATTAAAATGATAGATCTGAGAGGCAATATGTGGTTGAGAGCATTCACTCTGCTGTCAGAATGTCTTAGTCTGAATCTCAGATCTGCTATTAACTATCAAGGAGTCCTGGATCATGTTATTTAAACTCAGTTTCCTCATCTAGGAGATGAGGGTAATAATAGTATTTACGTCTTAGGGTTGTTGTGAAGATTAAATGGGTTATATTAGGCAAGGACCTTAGAATAATGCCTTAGAATAGTTAGCACTCATTAAAAAATGTTACCTATTATTTGTGATAGATTAATATGTTCAATAAACCTACAAGATTTAAACTAAATGCACCATATTATAGATGTGCTGGCTTTACCTTAGGGAAGGCAACTCTATTATAGTATTTTTTCCATGTCGAAAAATACCTTTTCTCTCTACGTGAGAAAAGAATGAAAGATTCAGATTTATGGGCATGCCTAGCTTTGCAGATTGCATTTCAGGTCCAGACTATGTAGCATATCTTTATAGAAAAGGTAAATCACTGAAATGTCTTTCATTCAACAGACTGGTATAGTCCACAGGAAAGATGAAAAGAGTTTTCCTAAGACAACAGTGAAAGTAAAAGGACAAGTACATATAATCCAATCATTCTGTTCAGAATGTCCTTGATGTCATATTTAAAATTATTTTATTCAAAGACTGGTCGGTTAATGATGTTGTAAACTTGACTAAAATGAATTGAGATTTACTTAGAATGGAGGTAGCAAGTTAAAACATCTTCAATTTTCACTTCCCTATAATTCAAGTTATGTTCATTAAATATATTTCACCAAATTGAAAGATATAATAAACCATATTAATACAAATGGGACTTATTTCCCATATCAATGGGTGGTTCCCTCTTACCATTAGACAGCTTACTTTACACACTAACGTGGCAAAGTGTTCCAAAATTTATTTTTTTCTTCAAGATACAAACATAAAAGAGGGATATTGAAGAGTTATTTTGAAATAATTGCCCTCTGTGTTAAGATTCTTACTGTCAAATCCAAGAACACATATTTCAGCTTGTCATCATGGGGAACCATGTCACCTCTCAAGTATTACAGCTCTCCGTGATTACAGCTTTCTCTTCTTCTATCTCTTGCACTGTGTCTAATCTTTGATCTAATTAAGAACACAGCCCCCCCCCCTTCCTGCATTCACTTCCTTATCCAACCTGAACCACTCTGACTAGAACCCTCAATCTCCTCACCCTCTTGGATAGGTACTACCCATACACTTTCCAGTATTCAACTCCCGTTTCGTTATTCCTACCTGGCCACTGAGCATTGCTAGAAAAAATTGTCTATCCATGCTGACTGGCACCATTCTAAATTTGGGTTTTCTGACTTGTGGTTATTCAGGGCCACTTGGCAGACCTCTTATTAGTGCTTGGTTAGCTCAATTTCCAATTCCCCATTGGGGTGCTCCAAGCTTCCATTAGATTCTTCAAGCTCTACTCTCTACCTGTGGATCTTCCTTTGAACAGGTAACAATTTGCCTCCACATTTGTAGAGGGGATATAATAACTTTCATCTGGACTGCTCAAATAGTTTTCTAACTGGTCTCGCCATCACTTGTATTCTCTCACACCAATACATCTTCTGTACTGCCACGACAGTGACCTTTCTGAAACTGACGTCTGATTACAGCACTTTCCTACTGAGATCTCCAAAGGCTCTCCATCATGTTTTTTGGGATACAATCCAAACTTCTGGGCATGGAATACCACGACTTTTAAAATTTAGTTCTTGCATAATTTTTGTCTCATCTCTACTCATCTATACTATATGCTGTATTTCTCTAAATTGTTCTTTGTTTTTCTTCATTTCTGCCCTTGCTGATGCTATATATTTTTTTAAACTACATAGAATGTAGCACTTTTTTCTTTTCCTCCTGGTGGAATCTTTCATTAAGCTTAAAAGTCACATCCTCTCTGACACCTTGTCTAATTTCACAAGGTAGAAATAATGAAGACCTCTTAATTGCTTTCGTGGAACTTAACATGTTCCATCTTTTAAAACACTTAATATACTGTACATTTACATGTGGATGCTTTTCTCTCCCATTAGATGGCAAACTTACTGATTCTTCGATTTTTAAAAATCCTTGCTTTTCCTGCACTTAGCAGAGTGCGCTCTCAGGACATTGTGGTTGTTCCATAAATATTACTTAAATTGAATTGTTACTAAAATAATTTTAATTTAATGTCTAAGTATATGAGGTGCAAACTGAATAAAGTATTCTATTAAACAACTGGATAAAATGCTTTACTTCACTCGATCTTCCATTTTAGTAAGAAGATCTACTTCATCTTTTTATTTATTTATTTATGTATTTATTTTTTATACAGCAGGTTCTTATTAGTTATCTATTTTATACATATTAGTGTGTATATGTCTCTACTTCAAGTCTTTGATGTGAATTATGTGGCAGAGGGGGAAACCTTAGGAAGATAGGTCACTGAGGTCAAAGAATGCCATTTATGGCACTTATGTCAAAGAAGAATGATCTAGACCTTACATGAAGTGATAGCCTAACCACTGGTAAAGGGTGTTTTCTTTGAATGACCTAGATTGTCAAGTTATTCACATGCCATTCATATTCAGAGTAGATGAGGTGAGTCAAAATTTTACTAAGATTCAGGATGAGCTAGCTTTTCATTATAAATGTAGCTTATAACTACATTCTCAAAAGGTCTTCTGTTCACAGAGGCTGATTAGAAGGAACTACTGCAAAAAAATCTTATCACCTTGCTAACTTGGGAGAGATGTTGGAAGGTGTTGCAGCCAAATTACTTGATATGGGTTTATTGCTATGTCCAAAACTTAGTCCTTTAAGAAGACTTTGAATGGCTAGGTTTCTATACCACATGGATCAGGCAAAATAGATACCATTATAACACAACCACTAGTTACTGTTTTAACAGTTAAAAATGCCATATTATATATCGATTCATCTCTATATTTCTGTAAAATATTAAAAAATTAACAGATAAAGAGTAGCCAAAATTTACCCAAATATTTAAATGATTTACCTATTTGTTTATTCCTTTTTTTAAACTTTTAGAATATAACATGCTTTTATTTTAATAATCTTTTTGGAAAATCTAATTGAGATTGTTTTAATCCATTTACAATTAAATGAATTCTAAATGAATAAAAAGCATTCTCCAATCACTAAAAATATTTGATTTATTATAGTATCACTGGATCAATTAAATGGCTTTTCTAAAGATTCAGTCATCTTATTAGAGACAATGATAACATAGAAATTAGTATTCTACCTTTCTGAAACCTAATGGCTTGTATCACTCATACTTTCATTTAATTAGGCAATAACCACCTGAATTATGAGCTACTGGGTATAATATACAAGCTTGTCAGATATCTGAAATCTAAGACAAGCTCTGATTTTAGAGATTGAGCAATGAATAGAATAAAAGTTTGGTTAGGCAGACAAATTAATACATCATAATTCTACTTAACTTGGAAACCAATGGAACAAGTCATGATAGAAAACTATGAAAGGATTCCAGATTGCTCTTATTCTTTAGCCATATGAATTATAACTTCATAGGCACAATTCTCATCATTTAAACTCCACTAAATTCAGTTGCAGATACAATAAAATGTTCTTGAGTTTTTAGTCATTGGTCAGATATATGACCTGTTAAAAACATCCAGTTTATTGCTTTTATGATTTACCTTTGGGATGATAACCAAGCCCTGCATAGCAGGCTTTTGATGATTGTCAAGTAAAACAAACTGCATTATGTCCCTTTTCCTTCTTTTTCTTTTTTAAGCTTAAGATATAGTGTGAAATAGAATAGCTCTGCATTTTGTGAAAATAGTTTATTTAACTGGATGAAAGTCCCTAGTTTGATGTCAATCATCTCAATATACTAAAAAGATACTTCTGAATGTCAGCAATGCATAGGACTTCTCTATATATTTCAGAAACTGAAAAGTGATTTGAAGTCACCAGTGGAAATATTACCGATGCTTAAACAGTGAGTGTCATTCATATAGTTTGGCTGTCTCATTATTATTGTTGGGGTGTATGTATTAAACTCTAAAAGCCCGAAAGTTATTAGCAAGATCACTGCTCAAAATAATAGGTGGAATTGTTAAATTTTAGCTGGAATTATAGAATAGTTAATCCATTCCCTTTTTTATTCTCCATATTATAATTAATCAGAAATCAATTTTTGGATACCCGTGTCTTTCTTCTTCCAACAGCATGCAGTGTTCTGTAAGCTATAAATCCTCCAAATAGTTTTATTCAGTATCTTTGTAGCCTTGGTTCTATGACAATGGAGTATATGCTATAAACCTTGTTTAATATACATATGTTCAGTGAACTATTAGCAAAGTAATTTTTTAAGGGCTAAATCTAGTTTGTTTGTTAATTATTGTGTTAATTATTCAGATAGGAGAGATATATCACTATGTGTGAAAATATCAAGGAACATGGACAATGCAGCTCAACACTACTTTTCATTAAACCACACATGAAATCTTACCATGTATTCTCTAAAAATCAAAATAAAAGAGATCATCTTCAAGAAATATCCTTGTCTTTTATAGACAGGCAGCACATATCTAGCACTGGATACATTATAGCAAGATTATCCAATAAACAGAAGTATGAAAGTGTCACCCCATAAACTGCTTAGAGCAGAAATTGGTAGTACAGTTTTTTACTACCAAGATATTATTATTTTATATAAAAGGGCTTAACATGAAGAGGTTTGAATGCAGCTTGTTTCTGTAATTTGAAGCTACAGTTGATAGAAGATGTGACTTAGTTACAGTGTATAAATGCTAATTCTCAGGAACCACTGATTGCAGCTGACCAAGGAATATGGCTGATCAGGGATAGGACTCTGGGCTAAAAAAATAAGTTACTAGAAATCTCTGGTATTCTTATTTACTTACTCTTCCTAGGATTCTATAAATGGCCAAGGTCTGTGTGGTTCTAATACTCTATCCTGGCACATTCTGGTATTGACTGAATGATGTAAGAACAAAAGATTAAAAATCTTGCAAACTGTCCTAATGAAGTAACCTAATTTTTATAGCTCCGGTTTTCCAATTATTTGCAGAATAAAAAAACTGGTGATCAGCTTCTATGAAACCTTCTGAAGAGGAAAAAATATGAAACAGTATAACCTGAGCCCCAATATCTTTTGCTTGTCACCAGTTTACTAACTATAGGATTTAATTCAATAAAAACGAGATTAATACTTGTAATTGCTGAGTGCATTAAAGCCCTGGTAATTTCATGTCTCAAAAATATAAAGAAATGAGTAAAATCTATTTAGAATCTAACACTGAACAACAGGGAAGAACTAAGTGGCACTCTAGACATGAAGGGAACTAGAAGAAGCTTAATTGTTTTTGTGTTTTCTAGTGGTGAGGAGAGAAAACACACAGTCGGATATGGACCCTAGATGATAAGAAATATGATTTTAAAACTTTAGACAGGCAAATATAAATGTTGAATGATCGGTAGTTTTAAAAAATGCAATTCTAGTAATACAAACATAAACTGTCCCAATGAGAGAAGGAAAGGAGATGCAGCTCCAGTCAAGACAGTTACAAGGACATTCCTTAGAAAAAGCTTTAAGGAGAATTTCTATAAAAGATGGAAGAGGCTACTATAAATGAACGAGTGGAAAATAATATCAATTGCTTGTAAGAAGAGTGCCAGGAAGGCAAATGTTCAGCTGAGGACTGTGAAAAAGCTGAAGACAGAGCTTAAAAAATTTTTTTTAAAGAAAAAAGAATGACAAAGGAAAGTGGAAGTATATGACTTCAATGATATTTTAGGTGTTTCCTGCAAGGAGAAAAGTCTTTACACTAGGAAATTTAAAAGACATGCTTCTTGAGATAAGGGACTATCTTATCAAAAGACCCATTTTGTGGTCTCTTTGAACTAGTAGAATAATCTTAGGAACTGAATGAACTTTTTGGAAATTATCTCAGGGCCACCGTCAGAATGCCTTGAGACTTATTGTTTAAAGAGAGAGTTCTCCTATCCAAACAAACAAAACCCTGCACGGGTTCTTCAGAGAACACAATGATAAACCTGATATAAATACATGGTAAAGTTTTAGAATAGATTATTGTTGGGAGGAGTATCATTTTTTAATTTCATTTGAAGGACCAACATGGATTCAATAAAAATGAAGCATTTTAAACTGGCTTTTTTTCCTGGACAGTATCTCTAGGTTGGGAGACAAGCGGAAAGCCAAGGGCAGTATGCTTTGCATATGATGAAATTTTGGATAGTATCTTTATGAATAAAGTGCTGTAAAGTGGACTTAGTGACATTACTATTAGCTGGATCCAGATAAGGATGTTGAATGACTGAAAGAAATTAACGTATGTAAAATTTCAGACTAAATGCTTCACAGCTCTGTCCTTGCTCCTTTCTTCTTTAAAATGTTTTGTTACAAATGTTCTTTCCTTATTCAGTGAAGCAGTTAAAAACATAGAAAGGATACTTAGAACTTTGGAGGGTTATTCAACAACAGGAGGAATGATTAGTATCATGGATAATAAAACTGAGAGTCCACACTTTCTTAACAGGATTAAATATTGCTGGGTGAAAAGCTGAGAAGTTAAAACTTTAACAGAAAGAAATATAAATAGTTGCATTTAGGTTAAAAAATAAATAAGTGTGGGATGCTAACTTACAACTTGGTAACATATTGGTAACAATAAAAGCATTATATGAATCAACAGTGAGTAGGTTAAAACTAAGGTAATCATGCCCACAAAAATATGTTGTCTAGATCACTGTAACAGTTCCAGTACACTTGGCCTGCAGACACTAAAGAGAAACAAGGTGTACAGATGTGGGTAACCAGGATCATGAATTATCTAGAACTTATGCCACAGGTTATAAAGTTAAGGTGATTATATGCATTCAGCTCAGAGATGAGGCAACATAAATTATGTTTGATAACACAATTCCATTGTATAGTTTTGAACACGTACAATGTGCAGAGCACACAAGAGAGCAAAGGTGAGGCCATTATGCTGAAGAGAACCATAAAAACCTTAGAGTTAGAAGAAGCCATCATGTTTAACTGTCCTGCTGGCTCAGGAAGCCCTGATTGGTAGCTGGTTTTCAGCCCCTTCTTAAACACTGAGTAACAGGGAGCCTTCTAAACAGACAAAGACCAGCTATTACAGTCATGGGTAAATGCAACCATTGGAATGTTCTCCCTCATATCAATCTAAAATCAGCCTCCCTGTACCCATTACGTCCTCTGGAACTTCAAAGACTATCTCATCCCTGTTCCACACATGTCAGCCTTTCAAATCCTTGCTCTGTATTTTTCCAATTTTCAATGTCAAGATTGACAACTGAGTAGAAAATTTATGTCAGCTTTTATATGACTACAAGGAACACCTTTTAAACTAGAGCTGTCCAACATGGAATGCCCTGTCTTTGGGGGCACTAAGCTCTAAGTCCCTAAAACATTCAAGCAGAGTCTCAATAACAATTCTTCAAGTGAGTAAAAGGTATTTCCGTATTGGGTGGGAGGACGGATTATTTAAAACTCTAATTTCTATGGTGCGAGAGCTAATTATTATGCATATTTACACATAGTGTGGCACATGTTATATGCTTACTCCAATAAAAAACAATTTACCTATTGTTAAATGAAATCTTTACCTTAATATAAAGCATTTAAAATGGGTTTTATAGCATTTACCAGAGAGACACTATTCACAGTAACACAAACAAACAAAAAAAGGTGTTATACATTTAAAGAAGATTTCAAAGTTAAAGCTAACTTTTCACTTAATGATTCAGCAAAGATATTCAACATTCAAACAGAATTATTTTTGGAATGGTAAACATCTTTCCTACCTCCAGTGCTGAGGCGGAATCCTTCTAATTAGGTTAATAAAAGATTATCATGAGTCTTAGAAGCCAGGATGTTAAAATCAAGAGACGGCTGCCCAGCAACCACATAGGGTATAAGACAATAGAATACAAAGTGAGGGTTGGGGCTTACTGTCAGAGTTGGCAGTGAGTCATATTGCAGCCACACTGATACCAAGCTGTCCCTCCTCCCTGTTCTTTTTAGAAAAGGCATGAAAACCCCTGTTTGTTGGCATTGTTAAAGAACAAGGAGAAAACAACAGAGATGCTAGAGGAAAAGGAGTAAAGTTTAAGTTTAGTGGTATTGAAGTTATGGGCTATTTTTTCTCACCAAGAATCCTAAAGTGAATGACTGCTTTAAAATACCCACTTCATAAGGTTACAGAATAGACTCAAAATCAGGGCAACAACAACAACAATTTAAGGAAAATATTAAGAGAAAAGAACCAATAAAGTCATGGATGAGAAAATTCATAGGTCTTAAATGAATAGATCTTGGGTATTAAGTCAATAAACTCTACAGATAATTTATCAAAAGAGAAATAGCACAATAAATATATCAGATTCAAATCATGGAAGATATGGTATTATAAATGTGGAAGAAAGTGAAAAACTCTGTTTAAAATGTTAAGGTTCAAATTTCCCTAAAATAGACTTTCAAAATACAGTATAATTTTCTGTATTTGGTTAATGATAGGTTTTTCTGATAATCAAATTCCATATTAGCTGTACTATAAAACTGGGAAGCATCTTCTCAATCATCAAATAAATATTTATCTTGTGGTCAGTATAAAGTCAGTATAATATCATGGCCTATATATAATGTTATACTGATCATAGATTGATATTTCTTTGATGATTGAGAAAATACTTCCTAATTTTATAGAAATCAATGGGGATTTTTAGGCATCTGATTTGAGTTAATCAGCATATCTGAGTAACCAGGATGTATCTGCCCCAACCATAATGTTTAAGGAATGAGCCAAATCAGAAGTAGCTCTAAAAGTGATCTCATCCGATTCTAACCAGTTTTATAAATTTTGTATAAGTGATAAGTACCTTAAAGTGAACATAGAATACCTTGTGCTATCTCTCAAAGAATCATTTTTATAATATTATCAATTGGTTATTAGGGGAAATTATTGGCACAACGTAAGAAAGAAGCTGCATACTTTGAAGTATTTGCTCTGTTTTATGTTATCAGAAAGATTTTTCTTATTTTTCAAAGATTATTTACAAATTTTTGTTGTAAGTAGACTTATGGAAGAGCTAGATATACTCTTAGCATAGTACCTGGCACGTAGTAAATAAACAGTAAATGTCTCTTGAATGAATGAATAAATCCATGCTTAGAACTAATTAGAGTATGTATTGATAACAGCAAACTAAAAGTACAAAATGGAGGTTTAGTTTACATTCTAGTGGGCTAAATGTAGATATTGAAATATTAGGGAATCCATGACTAAGAATGTTAAAGAATTTATAGCTGTGAAATGAATCCATGAGTTTAATAACTGTCACTCTTATTTTCAAATACTCTACGGTTTCTGTGAAATAGCCTAGAAAGTTGATTTTATTGGTATACTCTGTGTTTGTAATAGAAACAAGTATATATGAAATTGTCATAGTACATACCTGAGATAAGAACCTTCTAGAAGTTCTCAAAGATGAGGTTTAAATATTAAAAAAATTTTAATGACCAACTGTCACTTTTGCATTTAAAATACATAGTAATAGATACTTTTCCCTTAATGGATGTTATATTAATGAGAATATTTTCACATTAAAGGAAAAATTTCAGAGTGTAATAGATTGAGCTATTAAGACCAAATATTAGGTCTAAGGTGCCTATGGCTAAACATAAGGAAGTCTGGGAGGCCAGAAGAATGGAACTAGTGAGAACGCTGGAAAAAAGAAGTAAGGGAGATGGTTTAGTAAAAGGTTTAAAGCCAAAGTCATGTGTGAAAAAACTCTGACCACCGGACACAGTGGTTCTGAAGCCCATCTCTGAGTTCTATATTCTGGCTTTTGAAGGCTAGACTTGTTATGTTTTTTAGCTAGTTGGCTCTGGCTTAGCTGTTTTCATCACAGAGCTTTGGGATAAATTGACATTACTGGAAGACCACCGTAAAGGAGGGTGGGCAAAAGTCATAGAGCACTAAGGCATTAGGCAGGTAGGCAAGAAGCTTCTGACACATGACTATGAGTGTGTGTGTGCAGGGTGTAAGCGTGCATATACAGCCATTGTCATTTCTTCCTTCTCACATTTCTCCTTCCATAATTTTTGAAATAGTCAACAGGTAACTGTTGCATCTTCTAGGGCGATATATGTTGGGATTGGGGCTGGGTTCTGAGGTGGTATGTAAATAATCTCACAAGACTGCTGCTTATATTATAAACTAAGGTCACATCAAAAAATGTTATACAGCAGAAACTAACACAACAATGTAAAGCAATTATATTCCAATAAAGATGTTAAAAAATTTCTGAGGAAATACACTAACTTGAAACCAACTAAACCATACCTCACCTCGCTACTCACATTGAGTTACAGGAAAAAGACATATGAGAAAAACAAATTCATACAAGAATTTTGAAAGCTTTAACTTTTAACAGAAGTTACCTCTGGAGAATAAGAAGGAGAGAGGGTTGCTTTTCACTTTCATCACTGTTTCTTAATTAATTAGTTTGTTTATTTAGCAACAAGCAAGTTACTACTTTTCAATTAAACAATAAAAGAAAAACATGTGGGGAAGTTTAAAAACTTCCAAGACATGTTTTATGGTGCATTCCTATTATGTTTTAACCTACTATCTTCCAGTAGTTGGTAACCATAGGTGGTAGACTTCATATGTAGAGAGAAAAAAAGGAGGCATTTGTGACCTTCAGCTTTCTCTGGCAAGGGTGACCAAGGTAAAAGGAGTCTAAACTTAGAACAGGTTTTCATAAAATGAGCTAGAACAAACTCTGCTGAGAAACTGACTATATGCTACCACTGATCTGAAGGAAGTGAATTGCCTTTTTGATGTGTGAAAATAGTAACAAGTAGCAGTATGGCTGAATCTAATCATCTTTCTTGGTGAAACAAACTGTAAATCATAACTTGTCTTACCTATACTGGTGAGGAGTTGTCATCCTTTTATGTGAGCTTTAACTCTTATCTGTCCACATCTTCTGCTGGTATGACTCTGTAGCATCTAGAATTCATTCCTTTGCCAATTGAATCTGGCTTCATTATTTATTATAAAACTTCTGAGAATATTTTCCTGGCTGATGCGGGCTATTCGTTAAAGTACAAGTTGCAATTTCAACACGTTTTACAAATGAATCAGGATGAAGCTAGGTGATGAGTGACTTCTGAGGGAGCCAGACTTCCTTCGATAGGCAGCAGATTTTGACCTAACAAAGTTAGGTCATGTAGTCAGGTAAATGTTATCTAGTGAGGTTTGCCAGGACTGATTCACTATTTAAGTACTGTAATTGCCCTTTTTGCTTAAATCCAAATCTGTACGAAATCTACATAAATTACATAATTATAAAACATTTATTGGATAGACTTACAGTGTGTCAGAAATGGAAACTTAAGTGCTTTCTGGCATTACCTCATTTGATCCTCATACAACCTCAAAAGGTAGGTACTGTTACCACATCATCTAACAACGAAGCAATTGAGGTCTAGAGGTGTTAAATAATTTGATCAGTCATACCACTTGGAAGTGGTAGAGTGACAAAGCAAGGATGTGAACTGAGGAATGTCTCCAGAGACTGTATTCTAACCTCTGATCACTTAGTGTTTATAGGAAAACATGCTTATTCATTTCAAAGGTCAACAATAATTATATCTAACTTGCTATATTTTCAGGGTTATATAATATATACCCCCCTTTGATTATCTAACATTTCGTTAGGGCCAAGACTTTTAAATGATGTGATCTGCAGTGTGTGTTTGCATATACACACTGAAAGAGTGAAACATTACTGGAACAAATATATTTGAGGATATAACATACATAATAGTAGAGAGGCTCATGTAGATAGTAATGATAGGCAGTCTAGTATACTCCTTTTCTTCATGATCTTAATAACAAATCAAGGTTAGTCTAAACACATAATCATTCCATTTCCCTTGCTGTTTAGGCAGGGGCATATGATGCAGCCTTGGTCAATGAAATCTAGGGCCAAGTCTGCCAGAAGGATCCAGGAAGTTTTGATTTTACAAAAAGGACTAAGAATAGGGCCTGGTCTTTGGCTCTTTTGGATGCTATCTTATGAGAAGTGATGCTCAGAGCTGCTGGCATTACAGAAAAGTTAACTGAGTCCTGACACTGCAGAGCCATGACATTTACTCCAGAACAACCCCACCTCTGAACTTTCAGTAAGTTGGATAATTACCTTTTCCTCATTATTTAAGCCAAAAAGCGAGGGAGGTGTGATTAAAAATCCAACCTGTAACCAATATTGAAATTATAGCTACATTCTACTTTATATCCAGTCTTCAGTGTTTTCTGTCTCCCTAACAATCTTTCTTCAAAATCAGACAATACAGTATTAAGAGAATATTTGTTTACTGCTTTCTAGATTTTTCCGTTTTTTAAAAAAAATATATACTTGTTACATAACCAGCCAAGAATGGTGCCCTTAAACTTCACAAAAGTGACATATTTAAGGTTCTCTACTATTCTTTCTCTGACTTTTTGGTGCATGTCTTTTTATTCACATTGCTTGTATATCTTTTCCATCTATTCCCTTTAGACCTGAACTATAATTTAAGATATTATTGATGCTCTTCCAAACTCTTCGTGCTTGAACATAATTTATCTAGACAATAAATAAAACAGTAAAAAGTGCTGCAACATTTTTCTTTATTTTCAGCTTGCTCTTTTTTTTTCCTTTAACACAATTTCATATTCTGGGAATATCTTCCCCTAGCCCACATACTTCCTACATGAATGTTCTTAAAAATAAAATTCATGGCTTTTAGAAACTCTTCAGGAAATTACTCTAAGACCCTTAAAATAACTGAAGAAGATTAATCTATCTTCTTCTGCACGATATTGGTAGTCATTATCTAGCCTCTCTGCCTATATAATTTAAGATATTAGGGCACTGAGCTGCACATTTTGTACAGCTCTTAAGTTACCAATGGTGTGCAATGGATGTTAGATTCAAAAAAATAAATTTAAAATACATTTCTTGGCAGACTTCATTTTGAAAGCATCAGTAAATATCTTAGCCAGATAACCTGATATGTACTGTAGCTACTAGGTAACATTTTATCTTCCCCACCCTCAGCCCCCTAAAAAAAAAACCCTAGGTTTTGCTTTAGATTTCTAAGACCAAGCTAATAAATGTGTAAATTAAGTAAGAATGCTGATAGGTTATCCCTAAGGCAATGAAAAAGAGCACACTATAACTTCATTGAGTACTTGGTGGCACCAAGAATGCATGGCTAGTAAAGAGTACTCTTTTAACTGCCAAGAGGGAAATCAGCAGGATTAAGGGATAAAGCTTTCAAAAACCTCATCTAAACTGCCTAGTATGGCAAAGGAAAGAGAACTATTAGAAGCAGACTTCAAGCTGCATTAACCAAAACCGTATTTTAGTGTTATGGCAGATGATTTCTGAATAAAGAATAAATATAATATCTTTATATTTTGTCCCACACTTTTATGATTTATACTCCTTGAAAGCTGAGTAGGCCGACATAATTTATAATTTAATTTCACTGAGGTATTATAAGGCCTATACCTCAGTCAGCTTCGAAACTGCTAATTGGGATAATAGGAAATTAGTTGTCTTCTCCCAAATGCCAGTGAAGTAGGTCAGGATAATTAATATTCAAGCTGACTTTTCTGTCAAAGGAAAACACAACAGGTCTCATCTGTGTACTTTTAGTACCATCCACTTTAGACTAAAATGAGTTCAGCCTCAGAAAAATCACAGTATGACTCAGTTAAAGAATTGAATTTCAAAAATAAGACAAAAGGTAGTTCAACCATGAGAACGTAGATTGAAGTATGCTCTAAAGAAGACTAAATTTACACCTCGTAAGCAGGGCCAAATTCCACCTGTACGAAGAAAATGAAAAAACATCTAGGTCACAGATTTAGGTACATCTTGCTTCTTAGATTGCTCTGTAAACTCATAAGCACTATATAATATAGATCACGAGAGGGGTTTGGTTGGTGCCATAATTCTTCACCCTTAAAGCTGAAGATAAGCTATATTTTCATATTTTCTCCCATGGCTCCTTCTGCTCACGTGCCTGGTACTTCCTATTTTTAATTTCTTGGCAAACTGAGAAAAATGTTTGGAGCTAGGGACGTGAAACTTATTTGCTCTGCAGGTCTGTACTTGATTAGTGCAAATTCACTTTAGTAGGTCACAGCGCTTGCTGGCCTCGAGCAGGACAGTTAGTAACACATCACTGCTGGTCTTTGATTCTAACAAGCACGGCAGCCTGCTGACCGGAGCGGTAGCACAGTGAGAGCTCCGGGCGGAGGGCACGCTGTAAGTGTGAGGCTGAGGGGATGGCCACAGCTTCTTTCCCATGTATAATTTTGACTCTCCTGACAGAACACCAAACAGCTTGACTTGAATAAGCAGCCTGGAATACTTACACCTAATGGCCGACTCAGGGCAGTCATGAACAAGACACTCCTTAACTAGACCTTGAAGATTCTTTTGAAAACACTGATTTTAGAGCTGATATTTCCCAAAGGAGGTGCTCATCAAATTGCACACTCCTAAATATTAGAAACAGTAATGCAGAAAAACCATCATTGGGAAGGCGAACATGTACTCCATTAAGTTAAGAAGCATCTTGCAGGCAAGCATGAAACGTACTGCCCTGTTGAGGATGGTTTAAAGGACACTGAGACATCAAGTGGCAAGATTATAGAAAAATACCCAGAAAGAAATGGGGCCCTGCAAGATAGTGCACGGCTACCTTTAGTGAAACAGATCCAACTGAAATAATGCAAACTACCCCACGATATCGAGCCGCAAAGACAGAATGGGCAATAATACCAAGTTTACCGACACACTTCTAGGGTGGTTCTGCCTTATCGCAATCATTCCACAAAGAGAGAGCCTGCTGAAAAAGATGGAAAGTATTGAATAACTGCCCACTTGACTCATTCGGGAACCTAAAGGAAAAACCCACCAACTTGGGAGTACATCTGTATGGCTAAAAATATATCCAATCAACAAAACAGCAAAAAACAGACACTAGAAGAAAAAATAATCGAACGCCATCTAACTAGGGATGCTCTGTGGGCTAGTGGAGCCTGAAGGAAGGGCGAGCCCAGGGCTAGGTTTGCCTTTCAGGTCCTAGGACACGTATTCTCCATTCTAGTCCTCCCTACACAATGCCCAGGAGGAACTGCTAAGTATCTAGCCAGTTGAAAAAGACAGCCTCAAAGACTTGTACCCGTGGCAATGATGGAATGTGTCATGAACAGGATTCTCTATTTCAGAGGGTTGTGCCTAATTTCAACATAATTTATTTTAAAATGGCAGAGATGAAGTATTTTCCCCAATGCATTTGTAGAATGCTGAATAAACCTCACATACTTAGTTGTAGCAGTTGTGCAGCACATGGACAACAGTTGAAAGGTTTCTAACTCATCCTTAGTTAAGTTTTAGAAAACAACTTATACTAATCATCTTAATATTAAAAATATATTATCATGCTTGCCAGAACTCCTACAGAGGCCTGACATGGTTCCTAGATTTTTCCTCCACAAGACTCTTCTATAATTTCTAAGAGATGTGAATGTTGTGAGGGCGTGGCAGGTAATCACCTTTCCTGAACCAACAGGATACCTTTTATAACGCTCCTCGTGGAGATTATGGCTAAAATATACTTTACATGGAAACTGCTTTAACGTATGAATTTTATTATAAGCAACTCATATTTTGGTAGTAGAAAAGGTCCACTGTATTTTCTTGTCGATTATCTCCAAAGTAACCCTCATTTTAAATGAGCCAAGCTTCAAATTGACATGAGGCTCCTGACCTGCTGGTAACCTGTGAGCTTTGAGTTGTTTTTCCAGTTGTGATGAAGAACTTACACTAATATATCCTGTAATCAAAGTCTCCATACTGTGTGAAATGGGCCAAAGGACACAGTCTGTTTGTATCCTTTAAAAAGAGAAGTCTAATGCCCTAGTGGGACCAAAGCAGTAACTGTGGTTTCATCAGCACTGGCTTGGGTCATCTGCACTAATTGGCCCATACTTCATTTTGAATAAAGAGATTTCATACTATTTCTTCTATACTATTTTGGGGGGTATTTTATATTCAAGTTTTATAGCCAGAACTAGATTTTCTTTCTAAGTAAAATAAGTGAGTTATAGCCTTTCTCTTAAACTAGCCCGGGTTTCTGGACTGGTATATCACATTAGTTATAAACAGAAGCTTGGTATGGCATGTTGGATAAATAACTTGATAACTAGTAAACATATTCTTCATGCCAATCAGAGGGTTACTTAATGACTTGTCTCTCTCTCAAGAGCTGATTCACATAAATTGAGCTTTGCAATCAACATATATACCAAGAAAGTAAATGGATGCTTTTGGCAAATTGGTTTCTAGAAACAGATTCTGCTATTTGAAGTTGACAGAAATGCTATGTAAAATTTCTTCTTCGAAAAATTCTTTTGGATTTTTCCTTTCAATCTTCTCATGGTGAAAAGGGACGTTATATACGTATGTATGTGTGAGTGTGTGTATGTGTATTCACTTACTTATTCAACCAAGGTTCTGCTAACACCCTACTTGAAGCATTTATAGCTTCTTAACCCAAACTCAGGGGGCAACAACTGTGGACCAAAGGGATGATGCATGCAAGTGAAAAGAAAGTGGATAAGAGGAGGCAGAAAAACAAATGAATGCCATCAACCTTAAAAGGCAGATGGGCAAAAAAAAAAAATTATTTGCTCTAACTGTGGGTGTCCTGGGATGTAGGCTTCATTACTCATCTTTTTTTCCCCCAAGTTACTCAAGTTCTGAAAGTGGGACACCAAGGGATACCTGACTTCCTATGCAGCAAAACCATTATTTTAAGAAAAAAGGGAAACAAAATTCTATTTTCTTAAAATAAGAAGTTTGAAAAGGTTAGGAATGTGTGTACACAGGCTGAGGATCTCCATCAGCATACTTACTTTTGTCTCCTATGTTTTCCCCTGCTGCCTCCCCTTCCTCCTCCTCCTCCTCCTCCTCTTCCTCCACCTCTGTGGGCTGCACGTCATCCTGCGGGTCACAGGCACTAACCGGCGCGTTCAGACAGCAGTGGTTGAACCCGCTATCTCGAGGCAGAGTAAAACTTCGAGGCTTGCCCCCGTTTCCATTTAACACTTGCATCCTCTCGCTCTCAGCTAAGGGGTACGGCCCATAGTGATCCTGTAGGTGGCACTTCTGAGTTGGAAGGGTGGACTGACGCCTGTGCTCTGGGGAGATGGCCGCGGAGTCAGAGAAGACGGAATCCTCCAGGGGCAGAGTCTGAAGATAGTGTAACCCTGAGCTCGTCAGGGGCGTCTCGATTAAATCCTGCCAGGAGCGGCGCTGACTGGCTGTCTTGCGAATGGGGGACACCACACTGCTCCCAGTCAGTTCCTGGCGAAACTCCTCATGGGAGGATTGCGACTGAGAGGTCTCTGTCGAGGAGAGCCGGCTGTGTTTTGCTTCCACATAAGGACTGGCACAACTCATCTGTGGAAAGGAGCCTCTGATCAGTCTCCACAGAAATAACAGACCATGCCTATCGCCAAGGAACACATTTGATTTCCACCGTCTCAAAGTTAGGCCCCAGCTGACATTTTAAGAGACCGAAACGTGGATGTATTGAAATACAGCCACGCTGGGCTCTCGTGAAAAATGTGACATACTAGTGCAAGCTTTTACAACAAAGTATAAGGCAACGTGAGTGCCTATGTAAGAAATATTAAGCAACTAACAAATAAAATCCTAAGTTTTGAAATCTCTATGCATTCAAAATCCTGAATTGTTGCCAAATGCATATTTCCAGATTTTATGGAGTCTGGGGATGAGAGCAAGGAAACAGGAGTTTGGATATGAAAACAAGGTGCCTCTAATTGGACACAAGCCTTCCTCTTCTTCATAGGTGAATGTCTGCTCCTAGAGTGTCAGGGATAAGCTTTCTTATAGTCTTGTCAGTTCTGTGGCACTTTCTAGAGAGTTAAAAATGTAGGAAGGATGAGATTACACCCTGATGGGAATTAGCATTTGCCTTGAGCATAGCCACTTCAGAGCACATAAACACAAAAGAAAAATGGAATATTCTTATCCTTGGAATTTAAAGTTTGGGAATATGTGTTACAGCACAAAGCACAACCAAGGAAAAGGACGGGCATCAAGTGAATGCTATAAAAGACTTGCAGGCACCCCTACCGGGACAAGCCTTACTCTAGCTCTGGGGGCTAGCAGACCAGCCCAGGCCCCTTCCTGGCAGGAGGAGCCAGATTTGTTAGATGTGATCATTACGATTGAGGCTGAGGTTGTGGCCAGGAAAAGCCCGACTAAGGTGAAAGTACACCTTCCCCTCTGGGTAAAGGAGAAGTTAAGTGGCATCTTCTGTGGGCAGCCAGTTTATCTTCCCACATGTTAATCACAATGTGAGTAGTTTCCTTCTTGAAATTCACAAGTTGCTATGATTAAAGAGCAGTTTGGTCAAGCTGCAGTTTCCCTTTCTCCCACGTTTACAGATATTTTAAAGGAACTATTTAGACCCTGATGTTTTAGGGAAAGAGGGAAAATATGATATAAACTATATCTTGTTACTGACTTCATTATTTCATTTGTCTGTTGCACTTGGTACACTGCAGCATCTATTAAGGAAATGTGTATACGGAGAGGAACAATTCTGCATTTCTGTCTACTTTTCTCCTTTTTCCCTTAGGTAAGAGATACTGTCATCAAACATTTCAATTAAAAATGTGACTTCCCTTTTAGTCCTTAGCCAAAAGTATTCATTCATTCATTTCAGAAATATTTATTGAGCACTTAATAAATAAGTACCAGTGCTGTGCTAGGCCATAGGGATGTACAATGAATAGAACGGGGTCCCTGTTCTCAAAAAGTCCACAGTCCAGTCCAGTGAGCTGTTTGCAGTCCCAAATATTCTGATTTAATATCTCTGGATGAGGCCTGAGCATCTGCATTTCTAAAACATTCCAGAGGTGATTCTCATGCACAGCCAAGGTTGAGAAGTGGTCTAGAATTATATGAACATTTGCACAGCACCTTTCTTGTTAAAAATCCCCTGGAGTAATATGGAGGTAGAATTAGGTGGCTGCTATTGTCACTTAAATCCAGCTTCCATTTCCTATTTGGAAGACTCAGTCTCAAGACAGGCAGAATTGACTCTTATGGTACCGTGACCATGCAATGTATTGCCTAAAATGGGACAGCATTGAGACTCTTTTGGTAATTCTGATGGGAAATGGGCATAAAACAAACCAGGACAATTGTAAAGATCAAGGTACAGTCTGTACACAGAATAATTTACGCAGGTTTAAGAAGTCTTAAGAAGAAGAGCATCACATAAACACATATACATTAAACTAGACCCTGTGGCTGCCTGAAAAGCTACATGCCAAAACATGTTCAACACAGATATAATATAAATTTTTACAATTGCTTCTAAAGGACATAGGAATTAACTTTGTTAGTGTAGAATACATAAGGTCAACTTATATATCTTTTTCTAAGAAAACTTTTTTTTGTTGTTGATATTTTCATGAAGGCTACTCTGACACAAATGGTATGTTTTCTTAATAAAACTGGTAAGATATTTACTAGTGTGGAATCTGTGGTGACTGCTTCTCCTGATTAAATATTCTTTGTATACTTAAAATTTTTTTCCCTTATTGCTTTTAGACTCCCTGTTTTCTTTCCCCCTAAAAACCCCAAGGTCTGACATGTAATTCACTACATAATGTTTTTTAACATACAAAGGGGATGTCTCAGGTCAAAGAATCTGATGCTATATTGAGTATATTCCTACTGGCAACTTACGGAGGGAGGCCGTGGGTATGTATCGTAGGGGGGTGGAGGGCTGTCCTGTTTGGGTGTTGATGGAGTATCTGCTTCTTCCTTGTCACTCTCACTCCAGTAATCTGAAAATTCACACACATGGATACATCAACATTCCATTAAAAGTTTCTAGCCATATTTTCAGGAACACACACTACCAGCTAACAAAAGGAAGTTTAAATTCCATTCCGACACCCTGCTCCCCAGCACTCGCTACTCCAGGCCCACCAACTTTTATTTTCAGTTGGGTTTTGAGGAGGAAGGAAGAGTACAATCACCTAATTCCAACCTCCTTTTAAAGCAAGCAATTACACATAGCCACAATTTTCAGTAGGGCAATATGCCTCCAGTGGGGTGCTGGAGCTGACTTGTCACAGCTTGAGAAGGCTGATTATTAAATTTTCGGGAATTTTGCCAACGGTTGATATTGCATTGGGAGTTCAGAATCAGCCATGGTGGGAGTATTTATACCATGGAAATTGGCAAACACTACAAACTGAATTTTGCTCTGTTGTTGTCATCGTCAAAAAAAAAAAAAAAAAGAAGGAGTTAAGACAAAGACACTGCATAAGTCAAATAAGGTTTAGGGTATTTCAGATTCCAGACCAAATTACTTAAAGCTTCAATTAATGAATGATGTCACATGATGCCTTTTAAAGGTGTATCATTTTATCCTAAAGATGAACACTCAAAGAAGAAATACATAGGTTGCTGTAGATCTCTACAGGTATAAACAGCTTCAAAAATAATGTTCTCAATCCTCTTCTGTGGCTTCAGTTCACTGGTTACCTAACAGTCACTGTTTCCAGAGTCATGCTGACATGAATCTCTATAACACCATACTCCCACCTCCACTTGGAAACACACGGCAAACCCTGATTCTTGCCAAACACAAAAGGGCAAATCTGCTGATGTGGGCTGTAAGTTCCAAACTTCTAGAACTACTTAAAAGGGTAGAAAATGTAAGCCGCTAGACAAAGTGACTTGGCAGACCTCAGGCAAGAGGGAAGGGGAAAAACTCCGAGAGATACATTAGTCAAGTAAGTAAAATACAGCACAAAGGCCAATCATCAGAATCTGTTCTACCAATATCTCAACCACCCTGTAACTGCTGGGTTAATTCTTTATGTGATTTACAAGGAAAAACCTAGAAGTATTATCCATATGAATTTCAAATGATAAAAGAAGAGAAAAGGTATTAAAACAAAAGTTTCCTTATTCTTATGAAAATCTAAATCACAAAAGAACCTTAACTAATATTAAGATGTAGGTGAAAAACTGTGGCACATATTTTTTACAGGTACCCTTATCCACCCAGGAATTCCCATACTGTAATGTTTTTATATATTTTCCTTGTGGTGCTGATTAATAAGTACAGCTAATATTTACTGAGTACTTACTATAATATACCAAATAGAAAGTAGTAGAACTGCGGTTTGAACTAAGAAACTGCCTTGCTCTAAGCCTCGAAGGGCCAAGTCACTGGGACTCTTTGTACGACTTAGCAGGAGAATTTAATGTGACATATATTCATGATCCTTCAAGCCCCCCTCCTCCTGCTGCTCAAAATTCTTTAGCAATGGAGATTATTATATTCAGGCCTCAGAATACAAGGTCTCTGAAAATCCAATTCCTACTTTAATTATTCCCTTTGAGTAAAGGATAAGCAAACACTAGTTAACCTAAATTTGAGATCTGGTTTTTACATTGGGTCACACCAGTATTGGGCAGCATACTAAGTCTCCCCTCAAATGTGAATTGAGGTAGTTGTCCAGAAACAGACCCAGTAAACACTGGTGGGAAAAGCATGAACTATATACTCGCGCAGATGTAGGTTCAGTGCTTGGCTGTACCAATTACCATTTCTGTGTTCTTGTGATGGTTACATAATCTCTTGGAGTCTGTTTTGTCATCTGTAAAAGGGGGCTAATAATAACCACCTTTCAGAGTTGTGTGAGTGGGCTACTAAGGTAACGTATATTCAAGCGCCTTGCATCTTGAAAGCACTCAATAAATATTAAGATCCCTAATACTGGGTGGATTTGTAGGTAGCATGCCAGGACAGTCTGACCCAGATCACACAGGAGATAAATGCCTAGTGTTCATCTTCTTAGACATTAGTTTTTTCTTGTAGCAAGTTCCAGCAAAGAAAAGTGAATTCTGGAGCTCTGGGGCCTCAGTTGGGTAGTTTTGTGGGAGCTTGAAATACTACTGGGAAATTATTGCTGGAGGTGGAGGTACTAAGCACCCCCTCACCCTGCTCCCAAGCAGTAGGTTTGTGAAGATCACTCTGCTTACCCTTCCCACTATTTCCAGAAACTATGGCACCTGTGCTGAGTTCCCCCTTCACCTTTGCACCGAGACCTTGGGTCTCAAGGAGTTAGCTCCTCAAGGGGTCCTATCAGCACACTGAGAGGGAGATGATCACCATTTTATCAAGATCTCTGTAGCTATTATTACAAGTGACAGATTTACGGGATTCTCTCTCTCCTCCCCCCGCCCCCCGCAACCCCCCCTAAATTAGGAAGAATTCTAATCCTTTATTTGATGTAATTCTTGGTTTATTAAAGAAAAGACACCATCAAACCAAAGTTTTCTTGGGTTGCCTAAGAAAAGGCTGAAACACCACTTTGCAAATTAACTTCATTTCACACACTAACCTGTGTGTCTTTGAGAGAGCAATGCCAGGGAAGAGGCTACACAGAAAATTTAGGCATTTTGGTTTTGTGTGGAAAATTACAGGCACACTGCTTCCCAGAGGCTGAAACCAGTCTGATTTTCATTCTAAGAGCAAATTAATTTATTTTTCTTAGCTCTCTATTTAGCACAAAATAAATGGATAGTTTTAATGTCTCTTGCAGTGATATTCAATTTTACAAGTAACTAATCATGAATAAACAGTGCCATCAACAGAAGAGGAAAATTTCCATTTTACTTCTCATGTTGATACAAAAGGATAATTTGAAAGAAATTGACTTTTTCATCTAGAACTATCAAAGAAATACAATGTATTTCATTCACTTTTATGTAATTAAAGCTTTACAAAGACCTTGTGTGTGATTGAAAATAATGTGTCATGAATGTCTGATTTGAAGCTGGAAAAATATAGAAAAATGATTAGCAGATAATTAGCTAAATTATGATCTTGGCAGAATTTAGTGTAACCCTGTTTACTCTAAGTAAAACAATGCATAATGGAAAAAGAACCCCATATCCTTTATACTTCTGTAGTTAAAGACAGCAATTCACTAAACTTTTATTTAAGTCAATGAAAGAGTCACTTCCAAGCTGTACTGAGTATTTAAATAGAAACAGTGTTTGGCAGTTATTCCTTTGCATCTTTCTGAAATATTCCCAATTCTCAAAGAGCTATATTTTGTATCAAGTTTAAACTTCCCTACTGAGAATGGTACTTAGATGTCAAACAATTCTATAGAAGTGTGGAATAGACACGTGCATCCAGTAGTTATCTATATAGAATACGTAAGACCTAATCCTGCGTAAGGTAGGAAGTCTAATATGTTTCTGACCTATGTTAGAGTACCTGATGAATGTATACTCTAGGTGGAAATCTAAATTATTTCAGAGATTCTGGTTATAGAGACCTGAACTGTAACTATTAGCTTCTACCTATGATTGTCTATCACATTCCAGTAGGCACTAAAATAAATACACACATGACAGACTATGGCAGCGTGAATCCATGGAATGAATATTTTTTGGAATGTGCATGTGCAATATGACTTACCAGTTCTTTCATCCATAATGAAATTTGGTTATATAATGCCAAGTACAAAGGAAATCCACTAAAATCAAGGCCATGCTCAGCTTCAAAGCAATGCCAAGTGATAAAATACAGAAGCCTGAAAATCCAAGGTTCCTTATTCATGCAAACCGACTTTTTTCAAGATTCATTCTATTGGCACATTGCCCACACTTCTAATTCTTGCATCTTAAAAAACTGAGAAATAAATCTATATGCACTTTTAAAGAACAGTTCTCATGCTTTATAAAGTAATTTGAAAAGGAAGGCTGGTGGGTGTGTGCGTGTGTGTGTGTGTGTGCATGCATGTGTGTTTGTGTATTTAGCTCTCTTACTATAATTGTAGGCCTATAAATTAAGTAGAAGTATGAAAGTGGGGAATAAACTTTTAACAATGAAGAAATGTGACAATAAGTGGCCTGACACTTCATAGTCCTGGCTGGGATCTGCCTGTGCACAGTGATTTGATAGAGACGGTTTCCATGTTATTTGTGGAAGTACTCATGCTGCTTCCACTCCCAGGAATGTTTTATTTTATTACTTCTCATCCTGCGAGAACCAATTCAGATAATGAGTCCACATAATGTTTTTTTCCCATTTCCCTCCTAGAAGGAATCTCTCTAGCCTCATTCCCATGGAATTTGGTTTGTACTTTCCCATGTTTCACTTTCCATATTGTACTAAGAGTATCTTTTCTACTAGAATTCAATGTAATTTCAGGCAGGATGGGTGCTTATTTCACCTTAATACAATTAGAGTGTTAGCTGAAGGCCTTATTCAGAAACACTTTAATATTTAATAAAATACCTTCTCTGCCTCTTCACCGCTAACTTTGTATCAGGCTCACTGATTATTTTCTCCAAGTATTTCCTCATTAATCCTGCCTCCTTCTCAGGTTTTTAAAAAAAATTTTGCAGCCACTTAGCAATTTTTTAAATCAGTTGCATGTGGTGCAAAAATTAGTACTCGTTTACTTTATGTTGCTCTTTAATTTTTCTTAGGCAGTTTCAAGTGTGAATTTTTTAGAGTCTCAATAAGATGCTGAATTCCCATTGGCAGTAACCATATTTTGCTATTTCTTGGAAATCTTCCTGCCCTATCTCCTCACCCTTCACTGCTCTAGTCACCCCCATTCTCTCATCGCATGGTTCTAAGCCAGGGGTTGATAAACTGTGGCCTGCAGGCCAAATGAGGCTCTTTGCCTGTTTTTATACAGCCTGTGGATCAAGAATGGTTTTTACATTTTATTTTATTTTATTTTATTTTTTTGCGGTACGCGGGCTTCTCACTGCTGTGGCCTCTCCCGCTGCGGAGCACAGGCTCAGCGGCCATGGCTCACAGGCCCAGCCGCTCCGCAGCACGTGGGATCCTCCCAGAACGGGGCACGAACCCGCGTCCCCTGCATCGGCAGGCGGACTCTCAACCACTGCGCCACCAGGGAAGCCCCGGTTTTTACATTTTAAGTGGTTTAAAAAAAATCAAAAGAAGAATATTTTTCAAAATGTGAAAAATGTTATGAAATTCAATCTCAGTGTCCATAAATAAAGCTTTATTGAAGTACAGCTACTTCCCTTCATGTGTCTATAGCAGAGTTGAATAGTTTCAACCGAAACCTTAAGGCCTGCAAAGTCTAAAATATTTACTATTTGGATCTTTACAGAAAGTTTGCTGACCCCTGACCTAAATATTTGCTGAAAGATTGGTTTTGGGATCTGGTTATCTTCTTTACATCTCTCTAACCGTTAGTTCTGAGATGTTTTAAAAAGTTTTCTCCGTGAGGAAACAGTAACTGGTTTTCAGAATCTTCATGTTGACCAACAGGCTAAGTCCACTGGAGACACAACTAGAAATATGTGTATCAATGTGTGGAATCCTTTTAAATTCAGGATGTCTCAAAAGTTTTCAAAGAACTATTTATGCTTCCAAGGGATGTATAGCAAACATTCTCTGGGAAATGTGAAGCTACTTTTATTTTTTAATTAATTAATTAATTTATTTATGGCTGTGTTGGGTCTCCGTTGCTGCGCACAGGCTTTCTCTAGTTGCGGCGAGCGAGGGCTACTCTTTGTTGCAGTGCGCGGGCTTCTCACTGTGGTGGCTTCTCTTGTTGTGGAGCACTGGGCTGTAGGCGCGCAGGCTTCAGTAGCTGTGGCTCGAAGGCTCTAGAGCGCAGGCTCAGTAGTTGTGGCGCACGGGCTTAGTTGCTCCGCGGCATGTGGGATCTTCCTGGACCAGGGCTCGAACCCGTGTCTCCTGCATTGGCAGGCGGATTCTTAACCTCTGTGCCACCAGGGAAGCCCTGAAGCTACTTTTAGAACGGTGACTACAACTTTTGTTAAGGTTTCAATTTTGCATCAGGATACTGTATTCCATACATGTGAGGTCAATACTAAGGCAAGTTCCATAAGATCACAGAGCTAACAGTAACAGAACTGAAGAACACAAGCAAATGAGATAATCTATGCAAGAAGGGATCATTCATCTGAGCTCTTTGCATAAAAGAGCACTTAAATGTCTGTGAAACCACTAAGTAGAAAAAACAACTCACCACCAAGGACCTTGACTTGGGTCAATATAAAGGACCAATTCTAGGCTTTTTTTTTTTTAACATCTTTATTGGAGTATAATTGCTTTACAGTGGTGTGTTAGTTTCTGCTTTATAACAAAGTGAATCAGCTATACATATACATATATCCCCCCATCTCTTCTCTCTTGCATCTCCCTCCCTCCCACCCTAGGCTTTTTAATTTTTTTTCCTCCATAGGAAGTAGACTGAAGAAGATGGCAACAAACAGGAATGAACTCCACATTAGCTGCTCCAAAAATTTGAGTTTATTTCCTGTTTAATTTACTAAACCTTACCCATAAGATGCTATGGTTTGGATTCAAAGCGCACAGAAGAGAAATAACCACAGACTGACATACGCATTTTCTCTCAAGTGATAGCAGTGAATCACTGTATAGGAAAACAGCAAGAAAAAAGAAGTGTAACACAATAGTAAAAAAAAAAAAAAGTATTCCTTTACCTTGTTCTTGCTTAATCCTCTCTCTTTCTGCATATCCTGCAGTCAGCATATTAATTCTGTTAAGCCACCTGAAAAAACAAATATTAAAATCAGTAACATTGCAACTGAATTTTTTATACTTTATACTTAACTATTTTCTTGGGAATAGTTATTTTAAAATGTATAAGAATATATGGAATAATCCCAGATAAAGGGTGTGTTTTTTTGCTACTCTTAACACATGGAGTCTTCAATGAGCTCTAATTTGCTGTAGTACAAATTGCTCCCACACTAAAGATGCTATTTCACTAGAAAAGTCTTGGGCAAACCTGTTAACATCTGCAACATAAAGGTTTTTTTTTTCCCCCTTTTTTTGCTGTACATGGGCCTCTCACTGTTGTGGCCTCTCCCGTGGCGGAGCACAGGCTCCAGATGCGCAGGCTCAGCGGCCATAGCTCACGGGGCCAGCCGCTCCGCGGCATGTGGGATTCTCCCAGACCGGGGCACGAACCCATGTCCCCTGCATCGGCAGGCGGACTCCCAACCACTGCGCCACCAGGGAAGCCCATCATAAAGGGTTTTGAGATGACCAAAGCCCTATTAATTCTGTTGCTCTAAATGTAAAAGCACTCCAAATATTTTTGCTGTTCTGTTTCTTCAGAACAAATGCTCCTTTAGAGATATTTAAACAATATCAGATATAATTTGTCCTAAGAAGGGAAAAAATTATAGACATTGCCTGTCAAAATATGTTTTACTATGAAATATTAGTTTTGATGAATCTCCTTTAAGTTTAATGATCCAAAGGGAAACACATCTCAGTAGTAGTATACTTTGGAAATTTGTCTCTAAATACAAGGGTATTAGGTTTTTCCAAAGACAGAACGAGCATATACAATTTTAACTTCTGTTTAGATCTTGAAAATTTATTTCCATGAATAATAGTAATTTAAAAATAGGGCCTCCCTGGTGGCGCAGTGGTTGAGAGTCCGCCTGCCGATGCAGGGGATACGGGTTCGTGCCCCGGTCTGGGAGGATCCCATATGCCGCGGAGCGGCTGGGCCCGTGAGCCATGGCCTCTGGGCCTGCGCGTCCGGAGCCTGTGCTCCGCAACGGGAGAGGCCACAACAGTGAGAGGCCCGCATACCGCAAAAAGAAAAAAAAAAAAAAAAAAAAAAAAATCTTAGTTCTTTCCTCTTTCAGGAGAGTTGCTATTGCCAATGTAGGGAACTGCCTGAAGCAAAGCACTATTTCAATCTCTGTCTTTTGTCCCACCAGGTCTCTCCCTGTGTTCATTATTCTGGATAACTGTTTACACTGCATCAGATTATCAAATCACAAAATCTTTAAACTAACCTGACAGTTTCCCACTGGTCAGTCCTGAGCTATGATCCATATATCTTCCCAAATAAGAAAGTAAGGAAGAATCAACCTTCCAAACTAGCTTGAGTAAGTTTGGAATCACTAGTATAGTTAACATCATTAAATTGTGGAATAATCTGATCGAAACATGTTTTTAGGAAAAAACTTGTGTGTTTGAGAAGTTTTTCTCCTAGGAGATTATCTCCCCTGTCAAGTGGAAGATGACTTTCTTTGAAGTGACTCATATATTTCATCGTTTATGCCAAGTGGTGTTAACTGTGCATCAGATACTTAGAATATCTTGAAAAGGGAGGGAGGAAAGTTGTTTTTCTAATGGACAAAATCACATCCATGGAAATTTAAGTTTTAATTTTAAGAATAAGTCACTTAAAGCACAACTTTATTTTGACAAAGCCTACAATGTAATGATCACCTCAACTATGGGAAGTAAAGAAGGGACTGGAGCAGAAATGGGAAAAAAATGGATCAAATGAATTCAGTAGCATGATACATACGATCCAGAAAATTATAAACTGTAAGTCAAGAAGTTAACTTCATGACAAATAACCTTTTAAAAATGACTCTCATCATTAGTAAAAGGTCAAAATTAAAATCTAGTCTATAGGTCATTTGTAGTAAGAAAGGGGTTGAATTTGTACTACAAGGTGAATCTTAGCACTCTTAGGAAAGACTGGCTTGGTGCTTTTTGGGTGGAAATGATGTTGATACCACTAGAGGAATATTTGTTATTGAATTTTAATTCAGTACTTCATATTTACTACTTTTTAATATATCACTGAAATTACATTTTATCAGAAGTCTAAAGAGCAGTGAGGTCTTCATGGGATGAATAAGGAAACTAAAAAGAGGCTTCTTAATTTTTCAGCTCAACAACATTTATTAAATGTCTGTTGTACGCTGAACAATGAGCTACGTTTTGTGGGTCCAAAAATGAATAAGACATAATTTCTGCCTTCGATGAGCTCCAGGATTCCTAAATTCCACAAGACAATTAAGAAATTAAACTACTTTTAGGAAGAAAAATTCTGTCCACAATAAAAACTCTTTACAAAGTGTATGCATAAACTTGTATGTATAGACACAAAAGGCTGAATGCTACACAACTGTTGTTGCTATCTTGGATAAAGTTGTCCTTAGGCCTCAGTTAGAAGATGCTTATCCAAACACTTGCTGCAGATATGGTTTGGTTTTTATATGCTATTATGAACAGCAGATATATATGCATTAATTGAGTTAAGAAATATTAATGTGTGCCAGGTACTGTTCTAGGCACTGAGGATAGAGAGAGAAAGATAAATGAAACGAAGTATCTGTTTTCATGACGCCTGTATCTTCAGTGAGGGAGACAGACAATATTTAAGGATAAGAGGATTGGGCCTATGGTGAATGTTCCAATGAAGCTGTCAACAGCTGACACAGAATAACGTACTGAGAGGGAAACAAGAGTAAGAACTAGGGAAGAAATGTAAGATAATCACACTAAACAGAAACTGGTGAGTCCTGACAATTATAAGGACATATGGCTGACATGAAAAGGAATATATAGGCCAAGTGAATTCAGTAAATAAGTCTCAGAATACTTGAGAAACATGATGTTTTGTTTTCTTCCCACAGATTTCACACAGGCTGGCAAAAAAGTTTTTTTTAATGTTTCAATGCTCATTTCTGAGGATGGAACAGATGGATTGGTGGTAGGGTGCTCAAAAGTGTTTTTGCAGATTACCTCACAATCAAACTTAAAGCTACTCAAAAAATAGATGGTGAGATTTTAATATTCTAAGTTATATATATTTGGGTATATGTATGCGTGTGTGTATGTATGTGTATACACACATGCGGATTTTACAGAAGAAAATTAAATCTAAGGATTGCTTTTTCATTTCAGTTACGAGGTCCTGTCAAAACTAGCACTACATTTAAAAAATACATATGATAATACTTCAGAAATTATGAAATAACCAGGTAAGGCATTTATTTATAATTATTATAATATAATTATAATTATTTATATCTATATCATCTCTTGAAGGCTTAGGTACATGCCTTCAAAGGACCACATATAGAATGAACCAACACCTAGATCATCTTGCTGTTATGTAACAATCAGCTTATTAAATAAAGTTGTTGGAGGCTGTCTCTCCCCATCACCAATCCTCTGTGAATACTGCCAGCACTGACTCTCCTCCATCCTATTGACAAGTAATTTTTAATAAACTTGCCTATTGAAAGCAGACATTAGGAATTTGCTTATTCAAAAAATAAAAAGCATGGCAAAACAATAAAAGTCCACTATACTTAAATTTTAAAAAAAGATTCAGTATTTCAGGACAATTTAATTCTGAAGGTTGTAGTACACCATGGCAAGGCTTACATAAAACAGCACTCTTAAATGTACCATGTGGAGATGACATGTTTGATCAGATTTATTTATTTTCTTCTTTGACCCATTGCTTAGAAAAGGCAACAAAATGAAACATATGGGTTTGGTTTAGCTTCTTCTCTGATATCCTCAACCGGATACATCCACAGGAGTATTAGGGAAGAGTTAGTGACATCATACACTTCTGAGTTATTGCTAACACAGGGTAGAGAATGGAGATCAAGAATGGTTTGATAGTTCATAAAAATGCATTTTTGAACAGGCTATTTGCTAAACCTAAAAAGACCCTGATTAGCAAGTATGACAAAAGATTAATTTATGTTAATTCCTGGATGGAAGTAACTGTGTTCTAGTGGATCTATCTTGTAGAAGAGGACATGATTATATATACCACTTATTTTCTGTTTGGTTATGATGTAAATCCTTCATATTTATCCTAAGGGCATTGAGCTCAATTGTGGTAAAATGGATAGTGAGTAACTACAACAGTAGAAGTATAAAATAGTTAAAACACAAAATAGAGTACCACCCCTCCCCAACGAGTACATAAACATTTTCATTTTGAGAATAAGCTCTCCAAATTCTGATTGGCTAGTGTGAAATTTCAAGAATGGTAACATGCAAATCAAGAGAAGATTATGGAAACCAAATACAAGGCTCAGTTCACAGAACTAGAACAAATAATCCTAAAATTTATATGGAACCATAAAAGACCCAGAATTGCCAAAGCATTCCTGAGGAAAAAGAACAAAGCTGGAGGCATAACACTCCCAGACTTCAGACAATACTACAAAGTGACAGTAATCAAAACACCATGGTATAGGCACAAAAACAGACATATGGATCAATGGAACAGAATACAGAGTCCAGAAATAAACCCACACACCTATGCTCAATTAATCTTTGACAAAGGAGGCAAGAATACACAATGGAGAAAAGACAGTCTCTTCAGCAAGTGGTGTTGGGAAAGCTGGACAGCTGCATGTAAATCAATGAGGTTAGAATACTCCCTTACACCTTACACAAAAATAAACTCAAAATGGCTTAAAGACTTAAATATAATATGACAGCATAAAACTCCTAGAAGAGAGCATAGGCGAAGCATTATCTGACATAAATCCCAGCAATGTTTCTTAGGTCAGTCTCCTAAGGCAATAGAAATAAAAGCAAAAATAAACAAATCAAACTTATAAGCTTTTGCACAGCAAAGGAAACCATAAACAAAACAAAATGACAACCTAAGGAATGGGAAAAAATATTTGCAAATGATGTGACTGACAAGGGCTTAATTTCCAAAATATACAAACAGCTCATACAACTCAGTAACAACAACAAAAAAACCACAACCTAGTCAAAAAATAGGCAGAAGACCTAAGTAGACATTCCTCCATAGAAGACATACAGATGGCCAATAGGTACATGAAAAGATGCACAACATCGCTAATTATTAGAGAAATGCAAATCAAAACTACAATGAGGTATCACCTCACAGCAGTAGGAATGGCCATCATCAAAACATCTACAAGCAATAAATGCTGGAGAGGGCGTGGAGAAAAGGGAACCCTCCTACACTGTTGGTGGAAATGCAGATTGGTGCAGCCACAATAGAAAACAGTATGGAAGTTCCTTAAAAAACTAAAAATATAGCTATCATATGATACAGAAATCCCACTCCTGGGAATATATCTGGAGAAAACCATAATTCAAAAAGATACATGCACGCCAATGTTCACAGCAGCACTATTTACAATAGCCAAGACATGGGAGCAACCTAAATGTCCATCAACAGATGAATGGATAAAAAAGATGTGGTATATATATACAATGGAATATTACTCAGTTTAAAAAAGAATGAAATAATGCCATTTGCAGCAACTTGGATGGATCTAGAGATTACCATACTAAGTGAAGTAAGTCAGACAAAGACAAATACCATATGATATCACTTATATGTGGAATCTAAAATATGATACAAATGTACTTATTTATAAGGCAGAAACAGACTCACAGACATAGAAAACAAACTTATGGTTACCAAAGGGGAAAGGGGGGATAGATAAACCAGGAGTTTGGGATTAGCAGGTACACACGACTATATATAAAATAGATAAACAACAAGGACCTACTCTATAGCATAGGGAACTATATTCAATATCTTGTAATAAACCATAATGGAAAAGAAAAGAAAATATATAAAACAATCACTTTGCTGTACACCAGAAACTAACACAACATTGTTAATCAATTATATTTCAATAAAAGAAAGGCTCAGTTCTCCTATTAATTATAAAAGATTTTATCAAGTTTTCTCAACACCTTTCTTTGCCCTCTCCTTGTATTCATATCCTTGGTTTGGAAAAATCACGCCTATACTCTGAAGTGTCAAAGAACAAGATTATTTATAAAAGCATATTAAGTGTCCATTTAGCATGTTCAAGCACATTTATGAAGCTCCAAAATTTTGTGCTTAAAAATATCTGAACACTAACTCTTTAGAGATATACAAAGCAAGTTATATGGCGTGAGAACCCAAAGTATATAAAAGGAATACATATTGAAAGCAAACACTTATATAGCACTTACAATTTAGCAGGTACTGTTCTAGGCCCTTTACGTGTTCTTATTTGCTCCTCATAGAAGTTCTATGGATGGAGATGGTTATTATCTCCATTTTTTTTTTTTTTTTTTTTTTTTTTTTTTCTTTTTGTGGTATGCGGGCCTCTCACTGTTGTGGCCTCTCCCGTTGCGGAGCACAGGCTCCGGACGCGCAGGCCCAGCGGCCACGGCTCACGGGCCCAGCCGCTCCGCGGCATATGGGATCCTCCCAGACCGGGGCACGAACCCGTATCCCCTGCATCGGCAGGCGGACTCTCAACCACTGCGCCACCAGGGAGGCCCTCCATTTTTTAAAAAGAGTTAATACCTGACAGAGAGAGGTTAAGTTCTATATCCAAGGTCACACAGCTACTAAGTGGGACGGCTGGAATTTGGACAGCCTGGTTCCAAAGCTCATACTCTTAACCACTATGCTATTCTGTGTCTTCCTAACTGTTGGCACATCATATATGTAACATGCACTGCCTACTGAGGACCTGTGAAGGGGAAAATTTTGAATCTTAAATCCAATTTCTACAAATCTAGAAAAGGGAAAGGAGAAAGGAAAGAAAAAGGAAGAAAGGCTCAAACTCATAAGAGCCAAAATGGAAACAAGAAGCAGTATGTTGTAGATAATGAAAAAATATATATCCAGATTTTCCCAGAGCCACCAAATAACCACGTGCCATCTAATCACTTGGCTGCACAATCCTGTCCAGTGATAGAAGAAAGGTGACAGAGAGATACACCAACTATGCCTATGCCTGAACTATTGAGAACTATTGAGATGGATATTCTGTCATAAATACTCAGCACTTGGAAAAGTCAGCTTTTTTTGTGGGTATCCTTTTTTCCTCACTTGGGAATAAATTTGAAGACATATTCTTGAAATGGACTTAAAAAATTTTTTTTTCTACAGTGGATTTTTTTTTGGCCTATATATGGATTCTGGCACATTTTTGGTAAACTTGACGAAAAGTTTTGACTTTTTAAAATGCCATTCTTTAAAATTAGGTAGGGCTACATGGAGCTATGGCTGGGTCCATTTTATTTTAAACTTATCTAGAAACTTCAGTGACATTATTCTCTAGGCATTGATGTGGAAAACAGAATTCTAAGCCTAACTGACTTTCTAAGTATTTTGAAATTTAAGTAACTTTACCTGTTCATATCATCAAGATGCTCAGCAGCAAAATAAAAGCTTTTGATTTTAGGATGACAGGCTTTGAATGCACTGCAAAAGGAAACAGAGTACATTTATTTATTTCAAATTGGGAAATAAGTTAGAACCAAACACTTTTTATGGATAAAAATTACCTCAGATCTAATCTGAGTTCACATATATAATGCTTCTGCCGTGATGACAGAAATGAGTGAAAAATTCGATTTTCTGCCCACAAAACTGCTTTCTTATTACCTCAATTTGAAAGCATTAGACAAGTAACCTATAATTTAAAAGCTAGAAATTAAAAAAACCCACAAAACTACCCTTCCTTTCTCTCCCTCGCCCCAAATAAACTCAACTTACTATTTCTTGCGGCATTCACTGGCTCTATCAATTTTAAATTCAGGCAGACTGATGAATCCTTCTGCTTTTTCATCCTAAAGAGGCAACACTCTTGTTTAGGGTATTATATACAAAGGTTTGAAGCTGGTGCTACTATATAACTATGCCTTAAATATCTATACTAATAAATCAGTTCAGTTAATCCTTTAAATTAGACATTTTAGAGATCAGAATTTCAGTCTTACTTGTTATAGTCCATTAAATTGAAGGTATATTTTGAACATTTAGAATAGTACAAATTAAAATACATATAGAAATGTTTAAAAATCCTTTTTATACTAAAATAAAGATAGAAAAAATTTTAATTCTCAAAGTGAAACCTGTTTTATAAGTAATTTTTCCCTCAGAATGTATATACACATTTATAACATATAAAATAACTGTAGTCCACATTTACAATTCAATTTTCTACCATTTTAAATGTTCAGATATAAAATGTAGGGACATTTACTAATTCAATTCCTTTTCTGTCTCCAAAAAACATCTCTTAAACCTGAATTAAATAATTATTTTGTGTACTCAAGATTTTACAAATGAAGAGATTAATTTGATTTTCAAATATCTGACTTGGTTTACATGTTATATATACATAAAAGTCATGTTTCACTTGGAAAACTGAATGAAATCCATAAAATGCCCCCCCTAATGTGGGATGGGAATACAAGACAGGAGAATTATCTAAAATCTTACATCAGATGCAAGTTATTACAACTAGGCTAAGATTATTTTTGGCTAAACCCTTTAAATGTTGTTGTCCCTTTCATGTTCATGAGCCAACTCCTCAGACTTTTAGTCCTAAACTTTGATCTGTGCTGTACCAGTTCATGGCTCCTTATATATCAAGTTCAAGAGACATCATACTCCCATCTGCCAACTCAAAGAAAAAGAATAGGGGTTCTCAATTCTTTTAGTGTGTGTGTGTGTATGTTTATATGTAAAACTTAATAAAATTTGATGCTAATGATAGTGACTAAAATGTGTGTGTTATATGCAAGAGCAGTATAACTTCCAATATTTTTCAATATTTGAGCATTTTTTTCTTCCAATCTTAGGGTAAATACAATAGTCTCAAATCTCTTAACTTTGATTTGTGTTAGGTTACCCTTGATGTCTTTAATGTTAAAATTAAAAATTTTGAACAATTTAAAATACTTTTGGGGTACTTATGATCTCCCCATGAAACTTTGAAAGACAGAATAGCATTCAGCAGACAATCTACAAGTGATCTAAAATAAAGAGAAACATAAAGACGTTATGTTTTTATGCTACTTGATTGGCATACAAAAAGTTTTTAGCCAGCACACTACATTAAACCACATACATTTTTATGAAAAAACAAGCTAACAATAGAAATTTTTGTTTAAAAAACTTAAGGTGAACTGATAGATGGCTATGGCAAAGGAAGCAAATGTAGAGTTAAGGGAATATCAAAAAAATAAGGTATACTGTATATCTCTTGTGATATGTGACAGGTTATATAATTACTCTGGATATAAATCTGTTTACTGGAAATGAAACAGGAAATCATAAGAACAATTTGCATGTATTATATACCCTCTCCCTGCTCTCCCTATTGGGCCAAATGAAATGAATGCTTGAAGATTTTTGAAACTAGTCTACTAGTTCATTTATTCCTTAAGAAAAACTGAAACAAATGCAGGTGGTATTAATTTAATTTACTTAACTTACTAAAGGACTTCCTCCCAAAAAAGCAAACAGAAAAAAATTTAAAACTTTGAACAAAAGTAAGACGTTTAAAAATCTTTATCAAATTTCCACGTATAATCCTTCTGAGTAAGCTATTGCTTGAATTAGTTTGGTATTTTTAATTAGATATACAGAATTTTACTATACATTATCTGTATTTCAAATATGTTGCTACATTAGAATAATTGAGACAACTGCCTTTCCAGAACCCCACAATGCAACCATTTTAAGAAGGCAGACTGAAAAATAACCAGCAGAAGTCTCCTGAATTAGCCTTAAGGTGATTATATGATTTTAAAATGTAAGTCTCAAAACGATGATTCTTTTGGTTAAAGATAAAATGAATGAGAAAACAAAATGTGCTTTGTCTTACCTCCTCATTAATATACCAATATAGGGATGCATCCTTTAGGACAAACCAGTATTTCTTCCATTTTTGTGAAAAATAACTCTTCGCATCTTTCTTTTTCCAAAGCCAGCCCTCACAGTCACCACGGCCAAGATCTTTGCAAGAAATTCGTCTTTTGCTCTTGCCGGCTATAGGACCTAAAGATAATAGCGGGTAAAAATGCTGTTTAAATTTTGTATAGGTGTGAAGGTAGAAGATTAATCTGTAGATTATAAAAATAAGTGTGGATACTTAACCTTAAAAATTCTTATTTTCTCATTGTATCAGAATAAAAAACTATGGAAAATTTTAATACCTTTTCGCCCACATGAGTGACATACAATTTAATCCGAAGTGCGTGATCCCAGTCTGAAAACTTGTTGAGACCATGTGTTGCAAAAGGTACCTTGTATCATAATTGACCTGAAGGAGAAGCCGGTCTTGGTAGCTCTTGTGCTAGGGGGTTGTTCTCTTCTAAACCACACTGGGCTCAGGCAAGAGAGGATGGATGAACTGTGCTGGTGATTATCCCAGTGCAAACTAAGCAGCTAAATGTTTCATTTCCTTTTCTTACCTTTGTTTTTCTTCTTTGATTTGTGCTGCAGAGAAGACTGCTGAAATGTCTGAAATCAAAGATAGGGAAGAATGTTATTTGATATGCGGGGTGCCATCGGAGTGTCAACAAGCTGCAGAGAACACTCAAAAGCTGAACGGTGACTCTGAACCCCGGTCAGCGAAAGTACCTTCTTTTTCCAAAGACTCAAAACAAATTCATATATATCATGCCGTTAAACTTTCTAATTTCTCATGAAGCAGGAGAGAACAATATTATCTTGGTCTCTATTTTGTAGGCAGAGAAATAGGGACACAAAGCAGGGCTGAAACTAAGGGCTCATACATGCAGAGCACTACCTTCCTTAGGGGTTTATAGTGCTTTCTCAGGCAATATCTCATTTGATTCTCACAAAATCTTATGAAGTTGTCAAGCAAATATGACTATCACTTGTTCCTTTGAATTTCATTATATTCCATAAGCCACCATGAGTTACTGATCTCCTAGGCCCTCCCCCTCAGTTGCTAAATATTTCAGCACTTGAATCAATATTTTCTTCTCACATCTACTTCTGTCTCTATTATGGGGAACTAACCTTCATGTAGGTGATGTCAGTATGTTGGCTTTCTCAGTCCTTCATCTCCAATGTTCTTTACTTCTCCACTCTTCAGCTACCCAGCCCCATGACCCTATGTTTGTTACTCTTAAGCATACTCCAACAACTGCCTCCATTATCTCCGTTTTACATAGTGTAATACCTCCAACCCAGCAATTTTTAGAAAATCTTCACTGAGGCATCCAATTTATTGACTTTACCACCTTTTGTGCCTTTATTTCTCTTCTTCCACTTGCTTTCCATGGGACATCATTATAACATTTCCTTGAGCTATATACTTCCTACATCATACTTGCCTAGCTAACAACCATCCCAGTTAAACCCACCTATCAGTCTATTCCACGCTAAGGACCAGAATAGCATAATGTCTTAATAGAAAAACCCACAACTGTATGACTGGTCTAGCTTTCAATTAATGACTATAAATCACTGGTTCCAGTCAGACAGTCTACTAAACTAGATTGTTCACTGGTCTAAATAAGGTTAATTATGTTCACATGATTAGCTAGCTAACAGGGTAGAGAGATAGCATGTGTAATTTTAATTCACAGATAATCCTTCAAAACGAATTTTAGGTAACAGATTCTTCTTCATATCTGTAAGGGGCAATTGGATTTTGTCTACATAAAATTTGCTGGCCTTGGTTTTATAAAGTAAATTCGTATTCTGTGACATACTTCCTTCTTTAGTATCTTTGCTTGTAAAATAACATTCTACTTACATAATAATTTTCATGATTTATATATGGTTTACATAATCCTTAGGAATATAATATTATGGGTGGATATGAGTCCTAAAGATAAGGGTCAGATAATTTGCTGACAGTCAGTGTAACGCAGAAATAATCACCCAATTGTCAAAGCAATATAAATACATATATATGCGGGGTGTGTGTGTGTATAAAACTTTGCAGGATTCATGGCTACAGAAATTCACAATCAATTTTGGAGAGAGAGCATAAAAGATAAAACCCATCATGCTATGTTAATTTTCTTGAGTGCACTTTGCTTCAAAATAATAACTCAGGCTAGTGTGCTTAAGTATAGTTAATTTACATATAGTTATTTTCCCTAAATTGTTTGGCTGTAAAATTACTGATTGGGTATTTTTCCTTTTGTGTTTCCACAAGTAATCATTATAATTTTACAGCTCATTATTTTTAAAAATGACAAAGATGGGGGTGGTTTGTTTTTAGGCAGCTACATGGATAACAGACAGCTCAAAAGAATTGAGTTATATAATGTACTTCCTATGCTTTTTGCACATTATTTCTTAGAACCTGAAGGTCTACTTTAAAATCTACACAAAAACATATTTTATGCTCTCCAGGTTTTCTTTTTTAACAAGATTATCTTTTCTTTCCCTATAAAAATATATTCTCATACTGATAATGATTGCAGATTCTCATACTGATAATGATTGCAGAGTATAATCAGTATACATATTGTTGGAACCTAAGAACTCCTAGGCACACAATACAGATTTATCCATCATTCAAAGAAGCAAAGCTTTAGCTGTCTTTTTAAAATATTGTAAATATTACAACGAAATTCTCTTAAGAGAGACGTCATTATTTTTCCAAGTGATGTGACATTTTCTAAAATGAAAGAGTTAATTGAATTATATGCTTTTGAAAGTAATGGAAAAAACAATGAAAACTACTGTTAAGGAAATAGGTCTCTGTGTAGAAAAGAGTAATATAGCAGTCCTGAGGCTGCTATCTTAGAAAGGTCTGCTTGCAAGGTTGGCCCTTGGCTGACATATGGGAACTTGGCTGGTAAACGGTTCCCTGTACTGACATGAAGCTTCCCTAAGCGATAAGATGATTTTGCCCACCTGGGGACTAAACACTTGCTTTCATTTCAGGAAAGGAAAAGTAGTTGCTAGGCAGAGGGTGCCTATGTAACCAACCCATTAAAATCCTTGGGTACCTGAGTCTTCAATGGGCTCCCCTGGTCAGAGACACTACACACATGTGACTGTATTTTTGCTGCTGGGGAAGTGTGCACTCTGCATGATCTGTCATGAGAAGGAGAGAGCACAGGAAACCTGCACATGGATTTCTCCAGATTTCATGGGTATCTTTTTTTCCTTACTGATCTGGCTGTATACCCTTGCTGCATCACTGTAATAAAATCTTAGCTGTGGGTACAACTATATGTTGAGGTTTCTGAGTCCTAGTGAATCACTGGACGTATGGGTGATTTGGGGACCCCTGAAACATTCATTTTCAAAGATTCCTTAAAAACTTGTATCAGAAATTGCTCATTATTCATACACATAAATAAATCCTGACAGTGAAGGTTTCCTCATGTTATCAGCAAGTATGATTAAATACCTTGAGGTGCAGATTTACAATCTTGTGTAGTCTTTTCTAGTAGAACTGATGGAATTATTCATTCTGAGTGATAGATATTTAATTGTTATCATTTTCCCAGTTTCTAGTGATATCATGAAATATTTAATAAGAGCAAGACATTAAGAACAGATACATGACTACAATGGATAACATAGCAGATCATATAAGGTATTATGACCAACTTAAAAAAGAAAGAGGCCTGGAATCTTTGCTTTAATGATGATGAATGTTTTTCTCATGAGACAGAAAATTTGTAATATATTTTATTTCTGTATTTTTCTTCTTAGTTTCAGATCACCCTTCTTCCAGGTTCATGCTCAAGTATGTCCTTTAGAAGTTCTTTCATAGCAGTCTGTGAGTAGCAAACACTTCTAGACTGTTACGTTTGAAAATATAAAAACCCTTTACTCTTAAATAAAATAATACCTTAGCTGGGTATAGAATTCTGAGTTGAAAATAATTTTCCCTCTGCATTCTGAATATATCACTTTATTTTCTTTTAGCATCTATCATTGCCCTTAAAACATCTGTAGCTAGGGACTTCCTGGTGGCGCAGTGGTTAAGAATCTGCCTGCCAATGCGGGGGACACAGGTTCACACCCTGGTCTGGGAAGATCCCACATGCCGTCGAGCAACTAAGCCCGTGCACCACAGCTACTGAGCCTGCACTCCAGAGCCCGCGAGCCACAGCTACTGAGCCTGCGTGCCACAACTACTGAGGCCCGCATGCCTAGAGCCCATGCTCTGCAACAAGAGAAGTCACTGCAATGAGAAGCCCGTGCACCATGATGAAGAGTAGCCCCCACTCGCCGCAACTAGAGAAAGCCCACGCGCAGCAACAAAGACCTAACACAGCCAAAAAAAAAAAAAGATAAATAAATTAAAAAAAATCTGTAGCTGCTCTGTCATTAGTTATAATTTGTCTTTAGTCTCTCTGTAGCTTTTAAAATATTTTCCTCTTTATCCCTGATATTCTGCAATTGCTCTATGATGTGTCTAGGTTTTAACTGATTTTAATTAATCCCATTTCACATTCATTGTGTTGTACTTGAAGGTGTTATTTCTTCAATTCTGAAAATTCTCAGGTATTATCTCTTCAAAGGGCCTTCTTTACTAGTCTCTCTCTTTTTGTCTCTAGACTTATGTTGGTACCTCTCAATTTATCATCTATGTATCTTTCGTATTTCTGCAATGCTTTTTAGGTGAATTCATTCTGCTGTTTTCCAATTTCCTAATTCTCTCTCTGATTTTATACAGTCTAAAGTATATTTTACCTATAGGGTGTTTATTTCACTGACCATATTTTACACATCCAGGATGTCTAGTTGGTATTAGTGCTTCTGAATATTCAGTGTTCTTAATCATCTTGTTATTATTTCAAATTTTATTTTAAGGGGTTTTCTGGATTTCCCGTAATTTCCATTTACTAAGGAAAGAATCACCTTTATATGAATCAGCGCTCTGGTCAATTGCTGTATCTTTATTCAACCTCCTTATACTCGTGGGTGAGGAAGCTCTGCTTGCCTTCCCAGTTGGTTACACCCAGTGAGTCAATCTTCAGTTTCCTGCCATAGCTGTGGTCCATTTGTTCTCTGATCCCCATTAGAGTAGACTCCCAGTCATTTCTAGCTCTTTCTGGACTCAGAGCCTACCAGGTATATGGCTTTAGTTCCCATTTATTATTGTGTGCAATTTTGTTCTTTCTTCTAGTCCTTGGAGACTAGACCTTGTTTTTGACCATGACTGTATCTTTTTGTGTTTGGGGTACGGGGTGTGTGTGTGTGTGTGTGTGTGTGTGTGTGTGTGTGTGAGACAGAGAGAGAGAGAGAGAGACAGAGAGAGAGAATTCAAAGTATAAGCTCATAAGGCTTACTGACCACCAAAAATTGACTCCTTTTGTAAACATTTGTGAAGGTCCATTCTCTTAAAAAACATATTTTTATCTTTTTTCCTGAATCATCATTCGATAAAATCTTTCTAACACCATCATTAGCACTTTCTGTTTATTGTAGTGAGCATCTGGGTGAAAGTTCTTTGAACTTTCTCCCTAAGAATGTTTACAAACTCTGAGCTTTAGCTACTTATGAATTTATATAGTCAACTGGGATTTCTTGACTGAGCTGCAGGCTGCCTAACTCAACTGATTTAATGTGTACAAAACTGAGCTATGGGCTTTCCTGGTGGAGCAGTGGTTGAGAGTTGGCCTGCCGATGCAGGGGACACGGGTTCGTGCCCCGGTCTGGGAAGATCCCACATGCCGTGGAGCGGCTAGGCCCGTGAGCCATGGCCGCTGAGCCTGGGCGTCCGGAGCCTGTGCTCCGCAACGGGAGAGGCCACAACAGTGAGAGGCCTGCGTACCACACACACACAAAAAAAAACCCAAAACAAAAAAACCCAACTGAGCTCATGATATCCACCACCCATCAAACGAATCTGCTCCTCTCCTAGTCTTCTATACCTTAGTAAATGGCAATTCCATTTCTCCCCACAGTGGCTCACACCCAGAATTCTAGAGTCAATCTTGACTCTTTCCTTTCTCTTATAGCCCATAGTCAATCCACCAGCAAGCTGTATCAGCTCTGTATTCAAAGTATGTTTACAATATGATTTTTTCTTACCATCTCTACTACTACTATCACCTTGGTCTAAGCCGCCATCATCCCTCACCTGCATCACTAAAATATCTCCTCACTGTTCTCCCTTCCTCTGCTCTCACATCTTCTATTTCTAACATAAGAGCCAGAGTGATCCTGTTAAAATATGATCTGATCATGAAAACTCTCCAGTGGCTTCTCATCTCACTCTGAATAAATGCCCAAATCCTTCCACTGACCCTGAAGGCCCTGTATGACCTGGCCCCTGTTACCTTTGCTTCCTGCGCCTACCCTTACTAACTTTGCTACAGCCACACTTGCTGTTCCTAGATTATGCTGAGTGGAGTCCCATCTTAGGGCCTATACCCTTGCTGTTCCCTCTGTCTGAAATGTTTGCTCAGATACTGAAAGCAGCTCTTTTGCCCCTTTCCTGTTTGCCCATTTCTGTTCCCCTTTAACCTTAAAATAACCTAATTATAAGAATGAGATGACTAAGCAATTGAAACTAACTCCTGACCTATGTTCTCCTGAATGCACACCATGCGTTGTCTAACTTGTTGATTCTTTTCCTAGATAAAAAGAAGAAAGAATGAAGAATTAAGCAGTTAAAAAATGACTAGCTCTCTACCCCCAAAAGCTCCCTTAGCAATCCTGCAGTCAGATCATGCAGGCAAGATAACATGTGAAGAAAGAGTCAGCCAGTCTGCACCCAATGGAGAATGATGCAGAACGCAACCTCCTGCCTTGATGATTCACTGAGATTCTTCACCCCCATTTTTCCCTTTAAAAACTGTCATGGCTGACCAGAATCTTCAGAGTTGGTTTCTGGACACGTGTCCACCTTCTCCCCAGATTGCCAGCTTTTCTGATTAAAGCACCTTTCCTTTCTACTGACACTTGCCTCTCGAATTACTGGCTTATGAGCAGCAAGCAGCGGAACCTGGGTTTGGCAGCAATACTCACGTGGCTTACTCCCTTACCTCCTTCAGATCATGAGTCAAATGTTTCCTTTTTAGTAAATTCTTCCCAGGCTTCCCTATCTAAAATTGTTATCCTTATCATCCTCAACACTTACTGCTTTCCTTCCCTGCTTTATTTCTCTCTTAGAACTTAACATTACCCAAAGTACTTATATTTCTTGTTTATTACTCAGCCTTCCCTCCAAATATAAACTACACGAAAGAAGAGGAATTCTGACTGTTTTATGCACTGTTTTATCCTTTGACTAGAACAGGGATTTTAGTACTTCCTCTGTGTAAGACAGAGGAAGTACTAAATAAATACTGGTTGAGTGCATAAAAGTTGAACAAACCACCAGCAAAGAACACAGGATGTAGTCTTAATTAACTGATTGTTTTAACCTGAAGTCCTTCAGCGGGAAATAAACAAGCCAGGTGTCTTTTCTCCAGTAATCCATGTACAGCATATTACTGATGTTCTGTTCTTTAGTAGACTGTTCCTTTTGGTAGATAAGAAAAAATTCCTTTTTATCCAATCTCCTTTAACATTACTTGTAATGAGATTGTTTTAGTGCACTTAACAGTTTAAATTTGAATTCAAGATGTGGCGGGCAAAAGCGCATTAAATGTGTCAAAAGATATTTATGCATATAATTATATGATGAATTATGAATGGATGTGTTGAAATCACAATTCAATCCATAAAAATAGAATGTGCTAAAATAAAAGGCCATTATGAAAGCATTGTTGATCCTCTTCTTAACCATGGCGATGCATGCAACAGTATTGTTTGGCTATAAAAGATTCCTTTTTCAGACAGTTGCCTGAAAAGAGCATTTGTCTTTCATTTTGTCCACAGATGTTCTGTTCAAGCTCTATTCCCCCCTCTTCTGGATGAGGAAGTGAGGGGGAGGGTAATTTGGGTCATTCTTATCCTGAAACTTTCAGAAGCACTTATTTTAATTGTGGAAGAAAATGACAGTTTCTGTGTTACATTTTGAAAGCTCAGCTACTATTAAATTCTTCTCAAGTTGCAAATTGCCACACTTACAGAAAAATTTGCAATCAAAATACTCTCTTGTTGCAATATAGCAACTTCCTCTTACTGTAATTTTCTGCAAAGTTCCAAGATTTCTTCAGTGACTAGTCAAACCAATAGCTTATTTCTTATACATAAGAAAAGGTGCTTAGCAATTTGAAACTCTTGGGACAAATGACAACTATTTCCACATATTTAATCTTTTTAATAAACAAATAAACAAGAGCCTTTGAGATTTAAATATTTCACAAAGAAACGTATTTCCCCTTACTTTCTCATTATTGTGTGTCAGCAGAAAAAGTCTAAATATGAGCAAGTGGGGTAAGATGGTAATGGGAGTAAATAGTATATCAAGAAATCTTCCATTTACGTGAAATAACAGCATAGAACTGAACAAGTTTACTGTTGATGGTGGTCTTGCCATTTTAGTGCACGAGAGAGAAACTCTGCGCTGAACGGGGTGGGGATGAGGCACTGCATGCATGCTGGGTCTTTGAGGGCAGTGGGTGAGCTTGCTCTGGATTCTGTCAATAAAGTTAACCTGACTTTATATTGACTGAAAATGGCTCTACACACACTCAAAATAAGCATGCTTTTAAAAATAACAAGCATGCTAATAAATTATGAGTCAAACAAGAACAAAAAGGCAGTAATTGGGCGGAATTTAGAGAAGGTCAAACTCAGGTTGGGCAGGGTCAATGTTTCATCAAAAGAATATCATGCATATCAGATTCTGAAGGAGGGAGGGAAGTGAATCTTATACAAGATTCCAAAAGGCGATTCCCCTTTCCTATTGGACAGTAAGTGGTAAGGTGGGAAGAAGAGCGATTATAGTGGTGAATGGTTAGGAAGGGTTACAAAAGTCACCATCCTTGGGAAACAGGAACTGTCATTCTTGGATCGTAATAATTATCATTTACTGAGGGCTTATGTGTGAGGCACAGTATTAGGGACTTTTTATAGCAGTTATCAATCTTAATCCTTACAATAAATTTGTTCCGTGGTGATCATTAATGCCATTTCAAAGAGGAGAAAACTGAGAGTAAACAACTTGCTCAGGAGCTCACAGGTAGTGGCAGAGTCAAAGTTCAAACCCAGGTCTATCAACCCCAAAACCCGTTCTAACCACTCTGTGCAATACTGCCTCTCAAGCAAATATGCTGTAGTCATGGTAACCATGGGAGAGAAAAGAAGAGCTGCTTCTGACATGAAGACATCCATTTATGAAAACCTCCCATGTGATATAAGTACACTGCTATGTGGCAAGATTCTATAAAATAAAAAGATATTAGGATGACACTTTTATATTAATGGAGATAATTCAAACCAGTAACATCAATCTCTAATTTTCATGCTTTTGTCGATTTTAATTAGCAAGTTATACTGCTCTGTGGGTTTAAAAAAAAGATTTGCAGTTTTTTTTGGCAACCTTTAATAATATCTTCATGAGAGGAAGGCTCATGTTAACATTTTAATTTTGCAAATGAGATAGGAACTAAGGTACAGACAGGTAATAAGGCTCAGCCAAGTTAGACAAGGATAGGACTGCAATCATATTTTATTCCAAACCTATTAACAGTGTTAATCGAACTCAGCACAATCATAAAACCCTATGTCAATACTGATGAGGAAACCAGTGATCCAAATAAGGCAAGCCTGCCTCTCCACTAATTCTTTACACAGGAGAAATCTCTTGGAGCTGATTCATTGTTATGCAATTTTTCACTTGATCCACTGCTGATTATTATGCAATGCCTTAAAATTACTTGGTTCACTTTCTCAACATGTGGTTTTTAACTACTGCATTAGTTTCTACAAAGGCAGAAACCATCTCCTTAGCTCACCACTCTCTGCTCAACTCCTAACAATGGACCTGACATATGATTTTCTATTGAAAGCATGAATCCAACAGTTAACTGACCACCTATGTGTGCGACAGTGAGGCTATGAGTTATGGCATCTCATATGCAATCTGTCAGCACATCCTGTCCACTCTCCCTTCAAAACATATCCAGAGTCCACGCCCTTCTCACCTCTTCCACTTTAGCACCCAGGGCTAAGCCCCTATCATCTCTCACCTGAATTGGCCAGATCCTATCTTGTCTTCCTGCTTCCACACTACCCCCAGCCACCTCCAGCCTATTCTTAACACACCAGCTGGAGTGATACACTTTGAATGTTTATGTTTCAGCAAGAATGGAATGCACAGTACCAGGAGAACAATACTGTGGTAGTGATCTGGAGACCTGACTTCTAGTTCTCCATATTCCAGCGATATGACTATGGACAAGTCACTGAAACTAATCTTGACCTCAATTTACTCATCTGAAAGACCAGAGACTTGGACCAGATGCTCTTAGAATATCTCACAGAGCACTAACTGTACGTGATCCTGACTTAAAGGGAAAAATGGCTAGTTACCAATGTACACTCAATTACTGATGTTTTAGGAATTATGTATACCTGCAATCAGTGTCAATCTTAACACAATGCTAGATTATTCACTGAAAGGCACTTAGTTTATGCTTAAGCTCCACCATGTATGGAAAGTACTTATCACCAGCCATATTAGATACAGCTATTTTGGGGTGCTTGATTAATGTGTACAACATGAGGCAGAGGCAGAAAGTTCAAATAGGTGAAAAGCAGAACTAGGACAGTGCCTGCTCCTGACACTTCTGTTTGACAAACTGTCGACATCTAGGTGTCAGAGAAATCAGGGTAGGCTTGCCTGTCTTTTATGACAAAGAAACGTTTATGACCAGAAAAAATTGAGAGAACCAGATTTGCCTCCTGAACGCTACTAAATGACAAGGAAATAAATTATATGTAAAAGAAAAGAGAGAAAAAATAATACAAAAGAATCACCTCTAATGAAGAATGTACAAAACCTAAGAATCTCAAATAAAGTCAATGTATATGGCATGATAATTTTGTCAGCAGTTTTATGACAATCAAAATTACTGGAAAATTTTCTGGCTACTGACTTTATGGCTTCATTTTAAATAATCTGAAACTAAAGAGTTTTGGGTCACCTTCATTTCTAGGTTTGTTGCTCTGATAGATTGTACATATTTTCTCATCATGGAATTCTTGCCATGCCATTGTAATTCGTTCCAAGAATGTCAGTTTTTCTCTAAATACCTTTATGGCTAAGAGTATCTTTATCAGGCTCTTATTCTGAGATCTTTGCTCTTATAGAATAGATAAGCTCTCCCAGACAACCACTTCAAATGTTTCTACATCTGCTAGTTTAGCTGCAGTTTTCTTGATCCAGAGATTGTTTTTCCTTAACAGAAAATCTCTCAAAGATAATATTGGATAAAAATCAAAGTTAAGTTTAGAAAGTTTCAAAAGTCACTATATGCAATTCATTTTATAGTAAAATAACTGAGAGATAAATCATACTCTTCCTTCTCTTCCATACTGAACCATCTAGTATGACATGATTTTAAGACTAAAAAAACAAAATTGGTTTTATCTAACAGAAGGGAAAAAAGAACTTGATGGGGAGATTTTTTTAAAAAAATTGTGTTTGCAACAGGAATCAAATCATCATGATGCTGTCAATTTAGATGGCATTTTCCGTAGTCCTCTTTGCAGTGCCATGCTCATTTTGTAAATAAGAAAACTGAGTAAGAGAAAGCAAGCAATTTATGCAAGCTCAGATATGAAAAATTAGATTTCTGCAGGGCCTGAAGTTTGCTGCCACTTCTCCAGAACTCGTTGCCTCAAATGCACCTAGATTAGGGTTTGGCTTGTTCTCAGCCCACTGGTGAGGACATTTTGGTAGTATGGTTGGAGGAAGGATGCTAAGAATATTTGTGCACTACCATAGTGCCAGACACTGTATCAGATACTTTATATACATCATAATCACAGGGAGCCAAAGCTCTTACCCAATTATCAAAATATATATGGGGGGGCACAAGGGAAAAATACAACCTCCTCAAAAATATTTTACTAGCAAACAAAGAAGTGAATTTCACATGGCTGTTTCTTGTACCAGCCATCTGATAAAAATTGAGGACATGATGCTAAAACGCAACTAAGTGAAGGAGATTCAACAACTGGCTAAGATAAGATGGTCTAGGTACATAGCTTTCTGGTACTCTTCCTTAAACAGGGTATGCAAAGAAATTCTTTAAAGAATTGCCTTACGTGTTTTAGCAAGTAGAAACCTCTTTAGGTAAATTAGACATTTTATCCTAATTATTACTTATACTAGTCAATCTTTTTTTTTTTTTTTTTTTTTTTTTAATTCGCGCTGTCTCGGCACACGTACGTGTCACCAGCTCTTTTTTTTTTTTTTTTTTTTTTTTAATTTATGGCTGTGTTGGGTTGGGTCTTCGTTTCTGTGAGAGGGCTTTCTCTAGTTGTGGCAAGTGGGGGCCACTCCTCATCGCGGTGCGCGGGCCTCTCACTATCGCGGCCTCTCTTGTTGCGGAGCACAGGCTCCAGACGCGCAGGCTCACGGGGCCAGCTGCTCCGTGGCATGTGGGATCTTCCCAGACCAGGGCTCGAACCCATGTGTCCGGCATTGGCAGGCGGACGCTCAACCACTGCGCCACCTAGGTAAATTAGACATTTTATCCTAATTATTACTTATACTAGTCAATCTTTTGATTTAAGATAGATAAAAGACAATTTGAAGTTATATTTTCCTATGTGCTCTGGGGAATTAAGTAAGTAGGCTGTGGGGATGATACCTCCATGGAGGTAGGCTGCACCTTGAGTCCACTCCAAATTTATGATCATTTAGAATTTTTCAGTTTACAACTGATCCTCATACAGACTGTCACTAGAATTTTCAAAGCAGGTTTTACCTGGTAGGTGCCTATGGTGCCAACAGAAAAGGAAACCTCAGTGTGGTGGTTATCTACTATGTCAACTTAGCAAAGCTGTAACTATTAATTTCAGAATTCCTCTCCCTATCTGGTGCTAGTTAGGGCTGGCCAATGTAAATTTGTGTGAATTTTGGAGAATACAAGCGAAGCAGCAGCCTTTCTGCCCTGAAGGTCAGCGTAGGGTGCTGGTCACTGCAGCAGTGCACACATACTGCCACTTTTCTGCTGGCTCACCTTGCTGGGATAGGTCAGTAGCCAGGCGTGAAACTCCTTCAGCTCCTCTGAGTCCTGGACCAGGAGCCTATAAATCTCCATGGCAAAGGGCACCAGCTTCGTTTTGAAGTTGGAGGCAGGCTTCCAGTCTGTGCTCATGGATTCTAGTTTGTCTTGCTCTCCCTGGCTTCACATCTAGATTTTCTTCATGACCACTGGCTCTGCTGAGGTTCTTCACCAGCTCCTCAACTGAGTAAGATCTAGTCCTTTACTCCATGCCACTTAGCGCTTCTGCTTCCCTGACTGAACCCTAGCCGATACATTCATTAATGCCCAAAGAGGACAGATGTTCTAGTCCTAGAAGCCTTTCTGACTTGCTCATCAGGAAGCAAATCCCCATCCATGTAAATGAATCCATTTCCTGTCTGTATGGCGTTAAGAATAGTTACTATGTGCCCAGCACAGTGGAACAAACTTTATATACAGTGTATGATTTACTTTTGAATTGCCTGAGTGAATTAAGTATTATTATCCTCTTTCTACTGATGAGAAAATGAGGTTCAGAAATGTGTCTAAGTTCAAACAGCTCATGTTCTATTAACTACAGCATTATTCTTGGCCATCTGAATCTTAGAAAAGACAATTCTTTTCTTTAATGTTGGGCCCTTTTACTTGGAGGTGGTTAGATACAACAGCCATTGTCTCTTGAGGCCACTGTGAATTTATGATAATAAAAGAAAACACAAGAAGGTAAATTATTCTCCTATTCTGAGTTTCAGGAAAGTTTGCATCTAGTTAATCTAAAATTATGTGCATATGAAGAACAGGGATTGAAACACATCTATTTCTCAACATTGCAGATTGTTTTGGGTTCAAGTCTATTAGGATACTGTTTTGGCTTAACCTGGTACTTGTAGAGATGCTAAGAAACAGATTTAGCAGTATTATTTAGAACTGAGACTCTAGGTTGAGCTCATGCACTTGGCCTGCTGCCAGTTGCTGTCTGAGCCAAAAGCCAAAGAAGAATCCCTTGAAGGCTGCAAACAATTTAACATTGTTCTTGGAAGTTATCTTCAAGAAACTAGAATGTAACAGTAGTCAATAATTGTGCCTTAAACTTCATTCTCACATGAGATCTGGGCCAAGAGACTCAGACATGTAGTGTACTACGAGGAATCTTTGGATGAGATTTGGGTATATACAGCAAATCATTAGGCCTATAGTTTTGTAGAATTGGATGGTGCTGAAACCATCCAGGAAGTAATGTATTTTAGGAGTTGAGTGAAGAAGATAATTTGATATAGGTTATGGCCCTTCAATCAGAAGAGGTTTTAAACAGTTCTAGGGGTAAAATAATTTTACCTGGAGTTTCATTAAACCTGAGATGCTTGATGAAGTGAGTTATGGTGGTGAGGTAATATGGGTAGAAGTGATTATGGGAGCAAAAAAGGTCTACTGCCAACAAAACTTGAGGAAATTTTCTGAGGTTATAAAACTGGGAGAGACAGGCCTACAACATGAAAGAGAATGGGGTTTCTTTAACCCCTCTGATCAAGGGCCTCTCATCAGAATTTAGGTTTTATTTTATTTTTTTAGAAGGCAACAAGGAATTTGTAATAAGATTTGAATTTAATAAATTTCAACTTAATAAATTCCAAATTCGATTCTTCTGTGTTCTGTTTTGCATGATGTCTCACTAATTAAGCCAGATTTTGTGTTTTCCTTCCTGGCAGCCATTATCTAACCAGGAACTAGCAGAATGAGGCCCCCTTTGGCTCAAAAATGAAACTGAAAAGGACCGGCTTTACATAATCTGCTTTAGACAGTGTAAGCAGAAACCCCTCTCAAGAGTGAGGGCGTATTAGTGAATCTTTTTGTTTGATTGTATAATGCTTAATTTATTAAACTTAAAAAAATTTATGAAACAACTTTTTCAAACATTTAAGCAATATTTTCACAATTAATAAAATTTATGAATTTTAATCAGTCTCCTAGGAATTCCATTAAGTCACAAGCCCTATACATCAAACATTTTACATGCTGCCAACACTTTAAAGGCACCACAGAACATAACAATAAAAGTCAAATGGATTACTCTTGCACTTAAGCAATATAAAAGTGCAATATGTTTGGTCCTTTTTTCAGTATTTCTGTACTGATTTTTTGGAAGTCTTTTAATGATTAATTAATTTCCTTTCATAGTTATAGGACTATTCAGGTCATCTACTCCATCTTGGGAGAGTTATGTAGCTAGTGGGTTTTGAGGAATTGGTCCATTTCACCTAAACTGTTAAAGTTAAGTGCAGAGAGTCGTTCACAGTGTTTCCTTATTATTCTTTAAATGTCTATGAGGTTTGTAGTGATAACCCCTCTTTCATTCCTTATACTGGTACCTTTAGTCTTCTCTTTTTCCCTTTGTCAGTCTTGCTAGACATTTATCAATTTTTTTTTGATTTTTCAAAAAAATTTACAGCTTTTGATTTTCTCTACTATGTTTTCTGTTTTCAAATTTCATTTCTTCTCTCTATTATCTTCCTTATGCTTGCTTATTTCTTGTTCTTTTTCTAATTTCTTGAGGTGACACCTTTCTCCTTTTCTTTTATTTATTTTTTTGGCCATGCCACATAGCCTGCGGGATCTTAGTTCCCTGACCAGGGATTGAACCCGGGCCCTGGCAGTGAAAACGCTGAGTCCTAACCATTAGACCAACAGGGAAGTCCCTCTCCTTTCCTGAGATAAGTATTTAGTGCTATAGATTTTCCCCTAAGCATATGTTGTGTTTTCATCTTCATTCAGGTCAATTTTCCTTGAGATTTCCTCTTTTATCTATGGATTATTTTAAAATGCGTTCTTTAATTTCCAAGAGGTTGGAGACTTACTTTTTAATTGTTATTGATCTCCAGTTTGATTCCATTATGGTTAGATAACATATTTTGTATGATTTCAGTTCTTTTAAAATTAAGGTTTATCTTATGACCTAAGATATGGTCTATCCTGATGACTGTCCCATGCACACTTGAAAACAATGTGTATTCTGATGTTTTGGGGAGTCAGATACCGTTGGTGGGTAGTCGTTCAGCACTCTATACCCTTGCTGAGTTTTTGTTTAGTGGCTCTATGAATTACTGAGAGGGGTGTTCAAGACTTCAACTATAATTATAGATTTGTCAGTTTCTCTTTTCAGTTCTGTTGGACTTTGCTTCTAGTATTTTGAATCTCTTAATGCATATACATTTAAGATGCATATAAGATTTAAGATGCATAAAAAATTTAACATTTTTATGCCTTCTTAGTGAAAAGATGCTTTTTACACCTGTTGCAGTGGAGGAGGAGCATGATTTTTTTTAATGGTTTTCACTAAAATAACTATTAGCATAAATGGGTCAGGAAACACAAGTGAATTTTCCTCCTAGACTTCTTCATGGACTTGCATTCTATAAAACTGTTTCATATTTATAGACAAGAAAAGCCAAGATTTCATTCCTTCTACTTTTTAAAACCACATAACTGTATTTAAGGCAGTGGGTCTCAACAAGTTTTGATTGTGACCCTCTTAGGTCAGTAGGCCCTGTGGTCCATTTGTCCCTACTTTCCAATGGAAAATTAACTAGGTGATACCAATAAAATATGACTGTAAGTACTGTAGGGTATGGATAATTCATAGTACCATTTTAAGAAAATCTGGGTAATGTGAATTACAACATGCTAGAAGGTAAAGCAAGCAACCTAAAGCAAACTAAAGTCAATAGTCTAATGATAATTTATAATTAAAAAAAGCAACTGAAAACTATAGGTAACTTAAAAAAATCCTGATGATGTACCAATATAGCATTCCTCCTGAAAACTGTGGGAACCAGAACCATCTACACTTGGGCTTGTGCAATAAGAGCACAACTGTACTGTTGGTTGCATGGATACTAGGCATCTTGGAAAAATAGTGAATTAGAATATTCAGTAAACTCTACTAATGCATTATTTTATGATTATTCAATTTATAACCTTTTAAAATCATTTAGTAGGTTACTAATAAGCAATATCTAGTCACAAGTGAAAATTAAAGTCTGTGAAATTATGTGTTATTTGCCCATAAGAATCAAAGGAAGGACTGCCATTTCTGCATAAAGCCTCAGTCACCAGGAGCCGTTTCCTAAGGACAGCCCAATAGTTTGAGAATCACCACTCTAGTGAAGTGCTCCAATGGGAAACACTTGTCACAGTCCAGGCTGTTCCCATGTAGGCTTTGCCAGTGCTACTATGAATTTGGCATCAACACTCTAGAAATAGTGAAGTCACCCACAGGAACCAGAGAATACATATGATATGAATACAATAATATTTAGAATGGATATCTGCATGCACCCCGGTGAGGAGAAACATCATGCCACACTGTACCATGGCTGTCATCTAGGTGAGTAAAGTCAAAGCATGGAGAAAGTGGTTATTATAAACAATTGTTAGCTCAGAGATGGTTATCTAGCCACTGGAACTAACTGCCCTCTTATTTTAGCTACATTGATCCTGAAACAATGCAGCTAAGACAGGCCTATATTAGACAAACCAATCTTTATAACTGTAGATAAATTTAATTATAAATGTTTATAGGCTGACAATATAGCATATTTTTCATCTTTGTGATAATAATAGCTCTGGCTTCTCTAATAGATGGTAAAATCCTTATGAGTAGACATGGCTTTATTCATCTAAAAATGTGAGTTTTGGAGTCAGACTGCTTGTACTCATATTTCAAGTCTGCTACTTTCTGGCTGTGTGACCATGAGCAAGGTAAACTCTGTGTTTCAGTTCTTCAAAATAGATATAATAATAGTAGCAACCTCAGTAGGTCAATTTGAAGGTTCAATGAGATAACGTATGTAAGTTCTTAGCATAGGAACTTAGTAAGCAATAGGTAAATGTTAGCTATTATTAGTAGTAGCAGTGGCAATATTATTATTATTTATATATATTCCACAGCACTTATTGGGCCTTAAAGATAGTTGGCACTACTAGAATTGCTGTTGACTTTCTGCTAAATTATGTTATTTTTTGAGGGGCAATTTGAAACACTTCGGCTAAATGATAAATACTTCTACATATTTAATTTTTAAATAAACAAACAAAAGACTTTGAGATTTAAATATTTCACAAAGAAAAGTATTTTCCCTTTCTCATTATTGTGTGTAGGCAGAGAAAAAGTCTAAACATGAGTAAGTGGGGTAAGATGGTAATGGGAGTAAATATTAAATCAAGAAATCTTCCATTTACATGAAATAACAGCATAGAATTGAACAAGTTTACTGTTGAGGGTAGTCTTGCCCATCTGGTGTATGAGAGAGAAACTCTGCCAATGTTCAAATCCCAGCTCCACCACTTAACTACTTATTGTTAGTGCCTCAGCTTCCTAATCTGTAAAATGGGGATAATACCAGCACCTTTCCTCATAGGTGTTTTACGAGGATTAAGTGAGTTAAAATTTGCAAATTACTTAGAATAGTGTCCGTTTCATAATGTTTATTTACTTGTTAAATTTTTTAAAATAAGATGTCTCTTAACAGCTCTCCACCTCCTTCCTCCAGAAGCTCCACCAAAAATCCTTTCACAATTTGATGGAAATGGCTAAGAGTACTTATCAGAAGTGAAATAGTAACTGAGTGTTTGCAGTTATATCCTAAATAACTAAGACAAGCCACGCACATGTTGGAATGTTATAAAACAAATCATCCAGATTTTTTAACACCTACTCAAAATCTGTTTTAAATAAGCCACCTAAAATCACATTATTCAGTTTATGAAAGTGTACCTGCATGTTGCCTAGATCCATTATCAAATTTTACTTTTCTGGCTTCTCAGCATGTAGATTTAAAATAAATTATTATTTTGTTTATGGATTTAGTTCAGCAGCTTTAATGTGAGAGCAAGGTGTCATAGGTATATCATATTAAGCAAAAAAAAAGTCTTGATTCTAATCATCCCTTATCTAAAGGCTTTCATCACTACATTTGGATTTCACACACACACACACACACACACACACACACACACACACACACACACACACACACACCAGACACTGCTGTCTGCCTTTGCTTCATGTGCTCTCAGGTCAGACGAGGGTTTTGGCAGCTAACAACTCCCATTTTCAGACAGAGAATCAGTGAGTAGGTAAAATAAAGTTATACTCTTTTGAAAAATACCATCACATGCTTGGCTGACAGGCATACTGCGACCTCCATAATGAGAGGGCAGTGATAGGAAGAGAGCAAGAACTAGCTGGAGTGGAGGAGATGAGGCCAGGCTGAGGGGGAGCTAATCCTGTTGCCCTGGTGGCACCTGTGGAGCAGAGAAGTCTTGTAAATCACCCTGATTAAAGGTACAAACTGGGACCTGCTTTGATAGGGAGCCCAACATGGTGAGTGTAAATTACTAGGTGCTTCCAATACTCTCTTAAATGGGTGGGTGGTCAGAGTTAGGCTCCACATGGTCTGTCGTCTGTATCAGTAAACCAGCCAAACCCTCGTTGGAGGAGGCGCCAGTAAGGGCAGAGTTCCCATCTTTGGAGTGAAATGGAAACCTAATCGATAAAACAGTAGAATTTCGTCATGTGGACTAGACAAACATGATAGAAGACATTCAGAGCCCTCTGCCTCTCCCCAGGCACATGGGACACTGAGCCTATGGTAATAGGTTCCTGGTGGTTCCCACTATGAACACACCCCAACTGAAGGTCAGCTTGTGCTGGGCAGGGCTGGTCATGGAGGTGGCTCTTGTTTTTGCAGGCTGAGGACATCAGCTGAGAGATACTGAGAAAGGGATTGAAGTTCCTGTCACATTCACTCACTCATTCATTCATTTATTCATCACATTTTTATTGAGCACTTGTAAGGTACTAGACCTAGACTAGGTACTAAAATATAGTGCTGAACAAAATGGAGAAACTATCCTTTCCTGTCATGGACACAGACATGCCCTCCCTACCATATATAGTGAAGAAAGATACTAAGCAGATAATCACACAAATAAATATGTAATTATGAATCATAAGAAAGTTTTCAAAGAAAATACACAGGGTGCTGAGAGACTATAATAGGAGAAACTGATTTAGTTTAGGGTGTAGTGGTCAGGGAAAGTTTCTCTGCAAATTCAGGTTTAGATAGGAGTCAGCCAGGGGGAAAGATGGGGTAGAAGCACTCTCAGTAGAGGGAGGGACATGTCAAAAAGGAAAGAGGTGGCAAAAACTGGTGATAATTAGGGTAGTTAGAGCATAGTGAATGATTTCTTTTCAAATAAGTTTAAGAAAAATACATATATTGGAATAACAAATATATGGAATTAATAAAAAATAAAATACTGTATTTTACAATACCATAAACTTCTAAATCTTCTCTATTATTATATAAACATTTCTGCTATAATTGCTAAGAGGAATGAGTCATGCTGAAGTCACACTGTATTTGCCTGGCTTTGTGTATTTTTATTAGGCTGCCTTCCAGAATAGACTAACGGGAATTATAATCTAGGAGCTTAAAAAGGAACACCCTGCACACACACACACACCTTTAGTAAATTATTTAAGGGTATTTAATGCTGATATGATCCTGCTATTGAATTCAACTAAATTTTCTCTAAATTTCAACCCAGACCACATGAAACTAGTATTATAGCAGAGATAGCAGCCTTACGAAACTCATTATTCCATCTTTATAATCCTCTTCCACTTAAGTCCTACTTCATTAAAAATAGTTGTGCTATCCAAAGGAATAATTGGTAAGAATGAAGATTAATGGTTCATCATGAAGGTGATTGGATTACATACTGATACTGATCTTATGTTTTTAAAAAAATTAACATAAGTAAACATCCTTTTATTTTAAATAAGTACATATATACAGATTAAAAAATAAAACTAAAATTCCTGTGAAATATAAAAAGCAATCATTTAAATATATTTTATTTTGCCTCCCAGGTCCAGGCAGTTTTAACTATAGTACCCTGTAGTCTCAGTAATATATCATGCTGAATAACTACTTGTGTTTTATAACAGCAGTAGCTCTGTATGTTTTTCTGAACTTAATAAAAAAATAGTAATATAGAGCAAAAGAGAAACCTGGGTAGAAATCAGTCCAGCTACCAGAGATGTTATTAAAATCAACATATGAGCGCACACGTTTCCTCAGGTGAAACTTTTTCAAAATTCACTCATTTAGTTATTAAAGCACAAATTCATTTGTGTATGCAATGCCTACCATGCATGGAGGACCAGGGCAGAGTGTGGAAAGATCCCTGCAGTAGGTGGTTTGGGTTCTAGTCCTTACTCTTACACTTTTTTGCAACACAGCTTTGGGTAACTCACTTAACTTTTTTGAGTTTTGAGTTTTGTCGTTTGCAAACACGGTTGTTGTGAGGTTTAAAAGACGTAACAAATGTGGAAACTCCCTTGATAACTGTAAAAGTACTAAATAAATGCAAGTAAAGTCCTCTAAGGAACTTAAGAGTCTAATAAAAAACTCAACCATGAATGTTCTTTCTTTTTGAACACTGGTTATAGACATTGAACATACACTTTGGGGCTAACAATTATTTAGCTTCTTTTAAACCAGAGAATAGTTAGAAAATGTCCAGCTTTTCACTCTGAAATTAGTGGGTTAGTGTTACATGGGAGGACCTCCTCCATGATTAACAATATTCCTTACCCTGTGCTGTCTCTCTGTTAAAAATTAGTTGGGATAAATATCATCTATCTGGGAAATACCCTGTTACAGACTCAGGATATAGAATAAAAACAGGAGGCAAAAGTAGGCTCTGCTTTCTTTCTTGGAATAAACTTCTAGAAGTGAAGTTACTAGACCAGGTTCTTTGCACACAACTAAATAATGCCTTTCAGAAAGGTGGTAACAATTTATAGACAATACTAGACTATACTCACAATATTCCTGATTAGCAGTTTTACCTTTTACTATCTTCCATAATTTAATTACTCAGAATCCACAAGACTCAGCTATTTTCCTTCCTCACACAGCATATTCCTGTCTGGACGTGCACGACAGGATGGCACAGGCTGAGTGCTTAAATGAGCCTTCAATGGCTTACCGCTCCTCTTACGACAAATCCAAACACTTTAATAGTTTACACGCTCTGGGTGAAGTGGCCTCTTCTTCCCTCTCTAGCTTCATCTCTCACTACCAACTTCCCTCTTGAATAGGCCAGCTGTCTCTTATGTTTAGATCTTTGTTCAGGCTATTACTTCTGACTAGAACACCAGCTTCTCAGTGTGAAGATAACATTTCTGACTAGTGATAGCAAAAGTGGCCCCCGCCATACAGCTATGAGTATTGATTTCAGAATGACTGCAAATGTCTATGGAAAAAATAATAACCTGATTTGCCACTTATTCAAAGTAGCAGGTTTTGATATGGGCATTATTCTCTTGGAGAAGAAGAGGCTGGTGGTATGTAACTGGGGACAGGAGAGGACAGAGAACGAGCACCCAAGAGTGCTAACTGCACTCCTATGTCAACCCAAATATGAAAACATTTTTCTTCATTTTCGTTTTATGAGAGACCTAGCGAATAAGTAATTAGATGATTTAAAAGATATACTCAGGAAAGCAACTCAACTATGAGTTGTTAAATCTTTCACATCTTGTATATCTAGATGGTCTGTCTTCCACAGCAGTGACAGATTAAACTTTTTTGATGCTGTGTACACTAAGCACAGTTGTTCAACTCAAAAACCTGTAGTCCATGTTTTTCAAGGGCTTCTAATAAGAAGCACAACAAACTCCCTTTTAACCAAAATGTCATAAAATGGGTTGACTTTGTGATTTGAATGTTTTGGCTAACAAGATTCTCAGCCTCCACACTGCCATTGTCCTAGTTTCTCATCATCCACCTGGCCTTAATGGCCCTGCCTTTGGCCTCACATCTCTTGATTGATGCTCTGTACCAGAGAAATCCTATAGGCCAATCTCATCATGCAAGTCCCCAGGTCAAAATTCTTCAGTAGCTCTTTATTACTACAGGAAAGAGCCTTTATCATAAAATTCCTGATCTAAGCCCCACCTACCTCTCTAGGGGGGCATCTACTGCCCCTTCTCACATGCTTTCCTTCAACTTTTAATGAACCAGTAATTCTGAGCCACATGAAGTCCCTGGAACATGCCATATTCGCACACATTTGTGGCACACCTTCATACGCCTTCCCACAAAAATACTGCTTTTCACTCTTCACCCAAATGCTCCCCATTCTGAGCCTCTTCTCACTTCCCAAGAAGGCAAAGGCTGTTCTTCTCCTACACTTCTTGCACCCACCCATTACAAACTGTATTGGGACTCTTGGTGTGTCTTTCTTTCCATATTACGGTGTGCTATGTCTTCTCATTTTTACCTCGAGAACCATGCTCCAAGTCTAGTGCATAGTAGATGTTCATTTTTAAATGAAATCATAAATATATTAAAAATCTTATCTTTAATGTTGAACTTTACAGCTATTCATTTACTGTGTATTATCACACTAATGAGTAATCAGCTAATTAATTATTAGTCTCCATAAATTCTGCGCATATTAAGTTATTTCATTAAAAATATAACCTGCTACAACACATGAACTCATTGAACACATGAACTGAAGAGCAAATCAATAAGCCATCAATTTTTTTAAACATTTTTTTCAGGGCATAACATCTAAATTTAGGATCTTTTGTGAAAATCTGACAAGAGGATAAAGATAAATAATCTGGAATTTACCAGAAAGAGTCATTTGCCCGTCTGCCAATGCAAGTATTATCATAGAGTCTTTGAAATTTTACTTACATGGTATAGTGTGGCCTCCGGCACAGGTGTGCCCATGATATCTTGTCTCAGTGCATCCATTTGCAAACTAGGTAGCAATGAATAGTGAGTCGGGCTACTACTCTTATCACCCTTCTTTTTAGACTTCTTCCCTGTGTCTTTTTTGCTGTTTCTCTGAAACATGTATTCTTCTTGAGCAATTTTTTCATTGCTCATATATCGGAGTAGAGAGTTTTCTATATAAAAGAAGATAAATACAGCAATGTAAATATGCAAATATTCCAAAGTTCCTATTCTTCCTTAATTGTACTATGAGATTTTGTTTCAGAAATGTAACTTGACCTCATTTATGAAATACCTTTGTAGTGAAAATATAGAGGATCTTAATTATTTGGGATCATAGGGAAACAGGAAATAGACAGCCTATAGATTATTTCTCCAAGTTTTAGGTCTGAACAAACTATATCAGAATCACCTGCGGAACTTGAATCAGAAGTTCTGGGTGTGCAGCTCATAAAATGTTTAACAAGCTCCCCCAGGGAGATTCTGCAAAAATTTGATGACAAACACTGACCTATGGCAGGCTAGGGAGCATCCCTGGAGAAGTTAAAACCCACACTATGGACCAATAGTGAGGAAACTTAGTTCATAAAACCTATGCTTAAATTGATAGCCAGAACTTAGTATGGTGCTTCATAAGGCCTTTTCCCCCCAAGATGTCACTATCATATCAACTCCCAAAAGAGTGACTCAGAGAAGGCATATAAGTGTTTCCCTTTTAATATTTTTCTTGATTAATTCTATAAAACAAATGAGGTTAGAAACTGAAGTTTGGAAGACGGAATGAATATATAGATGTAAAGGAATCTGTCAATGTTCCTATATTTACCAACACTTCCAGAAATTCTCGCTGCATGAAACAAGTGTTAAGAAGTCTAATGAAGCAGATAGTCATGCTTGCTTATCCCTGTGTAGTCTGTGGATCTGTGCATTAATGAAATAAATTCTGCACACTGGCTAGAAATAACAAGGCAAGTGGGTTAAACATGTTATAAAGGAAGCTTAGTGACTTTAGGTTCTATGAAAAGTTTTTTGCTTTGTTTTGAATGATTTTAATTTTCCTCTATAACCTTAGGGATCTCATTTCAGAAAATGGAAGTAGCAGCATGACCCACTGGGCCCACCATAGCCACACTTGGTTGAATCCCATTTAGTAGCAAAACTTCCAGTTGCTCTCTTTACTGCTCACCTCAATGGCAGGATAAGTGAACATAAAAACTTACTTTTGGTAGATACTTCAAGTGTAGCCCACCCCCAAGTAAGAAGATAACCCTGAACAGCAAACAGAAGAGAAAAAAAAGCAAAGCAGTTTTTTTTTTCCATTTCTATATGGTTTTCAGTAGAGTCACTGGCCCAGTTTCTATTAGTTTTCACCCATGTGCTTCAAAGCTCAATTTAACGTTATATTAATACAAAAGTAGTGAGGTTGGCATTGTGGACCAATGGGGACTGATCACAAACTCTTTCTATTTGTTGAACTTAATTCTTTTATGCAGTTTCACACTTCTGACCTTGTTTTCCAAGTATTAACTTTCAAATAACACTCAGATATTAATTTTTTACATTGTACTTATCTACCCTGAATCCCTTAGGAGGCATTCAGAGAAGATATCTACTTAATAACAGATCAAGATAGTTAAAGGTTAGTCTGAGTTGGTTTGGGTGTATCATAAAGTCAATGAGAGAATGAATAGTTTTCCACTGAAGCCACAACATCCTATTTAAAAAACATTTAAATTTGCTTTTTGTCTCAACAACCCAGCCTACACTGAAATTCTAGAACACTTACCTCTTCTACTATCTCTCTTCATCTTATTTGGATCTTCATAGTCCCCCACCCAATTATATTCCACTGGCATAGATATAGGTCGTAGCTTGCCTAAACACAGAGAACAAAATTCACATCACATTGTTTTTCTTCCCCACGTCCGCTCAAACTTAAACGGACTTTTAGCTACAGTCTGCAAAACACACTCACTCATATGCAACATTATGGTTGGCATTTGTGAAGGTGAAAAATATGTGTGTTTTGAGCCAGAAGGTGAAACTGCCTGTGGCAATTGGCCAGGTGATAATGCAAACTTCAGGCACTTTTTATAAATAATAAAGAACAGCCTAGGTTTGCTCTCTTAGGAGCCCTAGGCCTTAAGAATGTGGCCCTTTACAAAGAGAATCATCATTTTAGTGACTTCATTTTCAATAACTGGATCTGTCTTATTCCCCAATGCCCAAGTGTCTTTATCTTGATAGCCAATCTCCAAGATAGTAGCTCCTTGTGTTTAACCTGCCTGCCAGAACATTAACCCATCATTTCATGTTGGAACACCACAATACTAACTTCCCATCTTCACTGCCTCCTAACTCCTATCTGCTTTTTGGATACCACCATTCTTCAGCAATATGGCTATACTCTCTTTTATGGCCTAAAGCTGGGTCTGCCCCAAGCATCTCTTGCTACTGTGAACTCTAGTTTCTAGTTCCAAGTAATCACTGTTTTGGCCTGTCCCATTTCCCTCTGGGTCTGTGTTCTTACTAAAAAGCATTTTAATTTTACTTTAGCAAGCAGAACTCATGGCATAGACTTTAAGGATAGCTTTTCGGTGAGGCTGCAGTGTATTATTTCTGATCAACTTGAAATTCTTGAAGCACAAAACAGCCAAAAGAAAATCATACCAAAGTTTAAAAAGGATACCTAGCACAATGTCTGGCATATAAATTTACTAACCAACATTATAGTTGGCCTTTGTGAAGGTTAATAAATTCTGAATGAATGAAAATTAAAGACTCATGTGGGACTGGGTCATAATAATAATGATGATTATGATGATCATGATAATAGTACTAACATGTATATATCTTACCATATGCCACATATTGTCTAAGGGTTTTTATAAGTATTAAATTGTTTAATTATCAAAATTATGAGAAATATACTATTACCCTCATTCTACCAGATGAAGGGCCTGGGACAGGTTATGTAATTTACCCAAGGACACACAGTTGGTAAGTGTGTAGTACCAGGGTTCAAACCCAGGCACTCAAACACTACTTCTGTAGTAATTTTTGGTGACTTTAATATTCACCCTCCAATATTTTGGCCTCTCAGTTTCTTGAGGTTCTCTCCCCCACCCATTCTTGTGGTCATATGCTTAATCTTGTCACCTGCAAAGGCTGTAATTCTTCCCAGTACCCCAACTTCCTATCACCTTCTGTATTTTTAGCACGTCCCCTACAGCACTCCAACAATTCTTCCTCCTTTAATCTACCAATCTTCCCACCTTTCAACACCTCCTGGTCACTGTATGTCCTCTTCACTTCCCTCCTTGCCCAGATACATTTCACAATCAAATTGCTATGAACACTCCATGGAGTTAAAAAAATCCATCAAGATACTTCTTTCTCATTATGCTCTTAAGGAAAATGTGCCAATCTTATGGCATTTTATTATGTATGCTGATACAGCTTACTTAGTATATTTTCCTAAGCTCTTTGAAAGTCTGAGGATGAACTAGACATGATAAAATTATTAATGAGCCCCCCAACGAAGTATTTATTTAATGGCTTCCTTTCAAGGTGTGCAAACGACTTTATAAATGATCATCTCAGTTTCCAAATTTTCATGGGGTAGATTTCTGCAATTTTACAGAGGGAATTTGGGTAAGCTGATGCACGTCAATATATTCTGCCCATCCAGGGTGGCATAAAGGTTTTAGGAAAGGTCTCATTTTGTCATGTCTATTCAACTGCTTTCCAAAATCAGTCCTCCAGCTTTTCAATGTTATGAGTGCTATATTTTCAAAGTTCTTACAACTCATTTCTTTAGAATCTGGTTTTAAGGATAAACTCCATTTCAGCAATGGGCACTAAAACTGAAATAGTTAACAGCTCTAACACTGTTTCTACATGTCACCAAGAAAATCTTTTGAAAAGTGAAAAATCCAACAAATAAACATTGTTTTAACTTTCTCTCGCTAAGAAAGAAAACTGTCTGATAGTTTTTGAAGAATTGTTTGGTTGTTTGGAGTCAGATATATGTGCACAAAAACAAGAAGAAACTTCTCACATAGAATACAAAATATATAATTGTATTCGTTGTATTTTACATCATAATCTCTGAGATTTTCATGGAACTAAGCCATGAAAGAATGTAATTAAGCCTTTGCTATATGTCTGGTTATATCATTCACCATAGGAAAAAAAATTTGCAGAAGGTTTAAACACTGACCGTTTATGGAGTGATTTTTTTTAAACAGAAGTATACTGTATATTACTGATACAAAATTGAGGAAGATATATTGAACCAGACAAAAAACTGAGATTAAAAAGTCTTAATTAAAATTTACTTTTATAGGACATCAAGCTTTTGCTTTTACTAGCTATAAAGCTATGAATTTTAGCAATGTAAATCAAAATACGTATTTTTAAAAGTAAAGTGTATGATTTGTTTAGTTATAACAAATAATGTTACTTATAAACAACGCTTTTATAAATTTTTTATTGTGCTAAAGTATTGAAATAGATTTAGTAAAACAGTTAAAGTAATAACAAGGTAGCATTCTTATATAAACAACAGTCTTTGGCAAATTAAAAAATAGACAATGGCTTAAATTATTTCTTATTCTAAGTATACAGATCTTTGATTGCAGCTTGGAAATGTTTGCCACTGTGTATTTATAGCAGTGTTTTAATTTCATAACAGCAAAGTTCAAATAGAAAAAAATCTTTATGGTTTGATGCTATAGTGATGCTAAGAAAAAGAGTTCTACATGCATTATTGCTAGATTCAAATCAAATGTACACTATTATTAATACAGGCAAAGTATTTTTATGCTCGTATGACCTTTTAAGGCTTATTAAATTAAACACATCTGACTCATTCTGACGTTAATTGTACATAAATTAGTAATAAATCTCTGAAAAATAATTTGGAAAATTGAAAGGTATCTCTTTATGTAATAACACTATTTACTAATTCATAATGAAAATTAATAAAAGTCAAGAATATAGTAAAAACATGAAGATAAAAGCCCATTTAAAAATTTTGCTGACCCTTTCCTCTTACAGAAATTTTTTATTCCTCTAAGCATGAAACATTTATTAATTATAGAGTTCATTTAACACGCCATCATAAACCTTGTGATAAATCTGTGCTAGTATCTCATAGTTAAATTATTATTCTGTTACTTGGCTTTTCATATCTGTTGCACATCTGGAGCATTCTAACTGAGATCTCTATAGAGGCGGGAATTGTGCACTGTATTTCTTATTGTAGTCTAATAAATGTACAAGAGGTCAAAGATAAATACTTTTGGATTTTGTTTGAATTTTATTCTGAAATTAATGGCAAGTAGCTTTTTAAAAATAATGAACTATATTTAGCTGCAATTAAACACAAACAGAACCCTAAATATAATTTAAAGAATATTTAGCACAGGGAACTATAATTCAATATCTTGTCATAATCTATAATGGAAAAGAATTCAAAAAAGAATCTATACATATATATGTATATGTATGTATGTATATATATATATATATATATACACACACACAACTGAATCACTTTGCTGTACACCTGAAACTAACACAACGTTGTACATTAACTATACTTCAATTTAAAAATGGTTAAAAAATAAAATAAAGATATATTAAATCTAAAAAAAAAGCAGATAGGAGTTTTAGAAAGTCCAGGAACAAGCCAAACTAAACAGCATATTATAAGGGACATATATAAATTGATAAAAACTATTCTAAAAAAGCAAAGAAACAATAAATAGATAATTCAGGATAGTAGTGATATTAACAAGATAGGGTTGGACAGGGATCCACTGTTGGAAGCAAAGACAATGGTTAATATTCCAATTATTGGCAGGTTGCCAGAAGAACCAACCATGTGATTAGTGGGTTGGAACTTTCAGTCCTATCCCCCACCCCGCAACAACCTCCAGAGATGGGAGGGGGCTGGAGATTGAGTTTAATCACCAAGGACCAATTATTTAATCAATTGTGCCTATGCAATGAAGCCTCCATAAAAACCAAAAAAGGACAGGGTTTGGAGAGCTTCCAGGCTGGTGAATAGGTGGAGATGCTAGGAGAGTGGCGTACCTAGGGAAGGCATGGAAGCTCCAAGCCCTTGCCCCATGCCTTGCCCTATACATCTCTCCCATCTGGCTGTTCCTGAGTTATAGCCTTTTATAATAAACTGGTAATCTACTAAGAGAAAGAAAAGAATACTGATGTGATGGAATGCCTTATAATGATCTAATACTGTTTTAATATGAAATTGCTATGTTTTAATACTAGTGTACAGAATTGCTTGAAAATAAACCAACTTTTTCCTTAGACAGTAAAACATTTTCAATGCTACTACAAATGCTACAGTGCTCTTTGGAAGAGTTAATTGCTCACTCTCTTGGGCTCCCTTAGCTCTTTCCTAGTGCCTTTTGCATATATGATCCTTAATTATACTGTATTGTATCTGTCTGTTTATGGGTTTTTCTACTTTTTGGCAGGAACTTATATATCTTTGTTATGGAAGTTCCTGGCAAAGATTCTGACCCAGAGCAAGTATTCATTAAATTTCTTTTGAATGCTTGAATGAAAGGATGCTAGACATTAGGGAGATCCCAAATTACTGGACTGTTCACTGGATTCTACTCCCTCTTTCTTACTCAAGGGCATCTCTTGAGAAATTCTACTTACTTTCTCCTGTAGCGTCAATTTTTCCCTTTCAACCCAATGATTCCCACTAGCATACAAACATGCTGTATTTTCTCCAACCTTAAAAAAAACCCTTTCTTTGACAATAAACAGCCACCCCACTACCACTTTAATTCTTTGGTCCCCTTTAGAGAAAAACTCCTGAAGTCTCACTTCTATTCTCAGTCTCCAATTTCTCTCCTCCTCTTTTTCTTCCTAGCTTTACTGAGGTATGATTGACAAATTCAAATGTTATACATTAAGGCTGTACAGCATGACTTTTTAAGGTTTGCAATGTGATTATACACACACACACACACACACACTGCAAAATGATTACCACAATCAAGTTACCACATCCTTCACCTCATATAGTTACCATCTGCATGTGTGTGCACGTGTATGTGTGGTGAGAACACTTAAGATCTACTCTCTTAGCAAAATTCAAGTATACAATGGAAAATATTACAGTGGTTCCTCAAAAAATTAAATATAGAACTTCCATAGGATCCAGCAACCCTACTTCTGGGTATATATCCAAAGGAAATGAAATCAGTCTCTCTAAGAGATATCTGCACTCTCATGTTCATTGTAACACTGTTCACAATAGCTAAGATATGGAAACAATACAAGTGTCCATCGGTAGATGAATAAATAAAGAAAATGTGGAATATGTATACAATGGAATACTACTCTGCCATAAAAAGAAGGAAATCTTGCCATCTGTGATGACATGGATGAAACTGAAGGACATTATGCTTAGTGAAATAAGCCAGACACAAAAAGACAAATACTGTATGATCTCACTTACATGTGGAATTTCCTCCTCTCTCTTGAACCTTCTCCAATTAAGCTCTTGCCCCCTGAACTCCACTAAAACTACTATCGTCAGGGTCACTAGGGCTTCCATGTTGCTAAATCCAATAGACAATTCTCAGAACCCTTGACTTTTCTGATCTGTCTGCAACATTTGACACAGAGGATTATTCCCTTCTTGAAACACTTTCTTTACCTGGCACCCAGGATTCTGTCTTTCTCTGGTTTTTGTCTCCTCTTCTCTTCCTAAACTCACATGCATCCTTCAGAGCTAAGCAAAAATGTCATTTCCTCAGGGATACTCTCCTTGACCTTGTTCTAGGTCAGGTTCCTCTATGTTTGTTTTTATTTTCTTTTGTAGTTTTTTAAAAATAGCATGCCAGTTATAGTCAAATAAGTATTTATTAAATTAGTTGCTTCAATTCTGTCCCTATTCTAGAATGTAAATTTCACAAAGGAACAAAAATTTCTCTGTCTACCGTGGTATTCCCAGCACTTAGCACAGTGCCTTAAACATAGTAACAGCTCAATATTTGTTAACTGATTACTTGTTAAGAAAGTAAACAGGGGACCTTCCTTATACATTGGACTAAAAAGGTCCAAGCTATACCGTTAGTTTCTATTTTCAAAGTTTCCTTCCCCTTCCTTCCTGTCAACTTTCCATTCCCCTCCTTTTCACTTTCCCTCCCTCACTTCCTTCTAAAGAACCTGACCAACCACTTTCATTATTCTAACAAATTGAGCCTAACAGAGCTGTTTGGTAATCAAGCCAGAACCAGAAGTCCTGCCTCCTGATTTCTTATCTAGAAACATTCCCATATTAAGCTACCCATGATGTATGCTGAAATACTACTGAATTGCTGCCTTTTTCAATTGTATCCCTTCCCTACCTTTTAAAAACTCTGCCCCCAACATGCTAAAATCATTAAGTTTCAGGGTGATATACAGCGTCTGAGAAGTAATCTTCTCAATTACAGTTGTCAAAGAGTTGAAAAAAAAGACTGCAGAGAAATTTCTCTTTATGTCTGATATACCCTTTAATGCTCACAAAAGAAGCTTTCTCTAGAGGCTAAGGAGAAAAAATATATACATACACACATATACACATCTGTTCTGAATATTTTAGCCAATATTTTGATGAAAATGAGTGTATTAAGGAATGTTAAGCTATAAGCATGCCACATACACCCATCAAACTCCCCACATACCAGACAGAAAAATTGCTTTCAGATGGTTGACTGCATTTCTAGGAAAACATCCCGAGATTATTTAAGGTAGAGAATCACACATTTAAAGAGGAGTAAAATTGAATTAAATGGAAAGTCAGTAATTTTTTAAGGATAAAGGCAACATATCTGGATCTAGTAAAATAAGTAAAAATGGGCACTTTGATCCCTAGGGCCATATTTTTAAAATTTCATTTCTGGATAAAAGAGCTTGGGGAAAAAGTGGCTTGTAAACATCACAATGTGATGATTATTTAAGTACTGGATTTAATGCCTTATAATATAAATCAAATACAAACCTAATGATTATTAATTTGAAATCGTTTCAGTTGCATTAATGGCGAACAAAAACAATTAAAATCTCATTTCAAAGAATAAGCCACATCTTGTTTGTGAATTTTCCTATCGCTTCCTAAAGGTGATCTAGACTTTAAATGGGGAGTCACATAAAAATTGTTGAAGGAGAAAATTTTGAACTGCATCAAAAATTATAGGGAACTTTTAACACTTGATTCCAAGGCTAATTACATTTTGAATCAAATTACATTCTACCAAGAGAGCAAATGTGCTGTACACACTGGAGTTCAGAAAGGTTATTTTAGTCGAAATGTTGCCACTGTGCATAGAGATGGGGAAGGATTCAGATGGTTTAAATACTAAGTGGCAAAAGAGTTCTGGGTTCTCTTTTGAAGGCTCTGGTGGGTAAAAAAACAATGGGCTCTGCTAAATACTTTTGCCCCCTGCTGTGCTCAGCAATACCATTGTGGGAAAGAAAGATGATGTGGGGTAAATAGTATTTGGTTAAAAACATCCCATTTTCAAGTTAAAAACTACAAGTAAAGCAAACTATTTTTAAAGATCTTAGTAAAGCAGTATCTTGAAAATCTTATCAACATATAGAAGACAGTCACCCCTTCTCATGAAAAGCGAAAAGGACAATGATTAAGACCGTCAGCTGAAGACCCTCATTTGAAATAAACAAAATGACATAATAACTTTATAATTCCTTTCACATATTTTTCTCTTTGGGGTCATATTAGTCAGTGAAGTTAGCAAGAAAGGTAGAGATGAAAAACTTCACACACACCACAGTTAATTTCTTAGGATTTCACCGATAATTAGTTTTGGAGTCAGCCCCTGAATGTAGACTTTGAACTTCTATTTCAGTACTCTTTTCACTGCGTTAAATTGCCTCAGTGATGAATTCAAGACCATTGCATTACACAAAAATCCAATTCATTTTTCTTCAAAAATAATTCACTGACATGTATGATTACTGCTTTTTAAAAAAGTATACTCCCAGCCAGTTTGCAACTCTTGCAAAAAGTTCTTAAAGGCTAGGTAAAGAACTAATGCAGGGTTAGAACATAAACTGTAGATGTAACTGTATTTGTTGTCCATCCCTTAACAAAGATGGAAAATAAACTGGTTTGACATGATGTGTTATTTATAAAGTGATGCTAGGTTGTCATACTTTTAAATGCCTGTATATTGGTTTTAATTATTTCCTCTAATGTCTCCAGTCATTAAGATAATCAGTGTATAATTTTTAGTCATCTCCCTTTTAACAAGATTGGATATAACACTTGACATTTTCTATCCCCAGGGTTCTATTTCCTTCATGATTCTAGCAAATTGTTTTGCAGTGATACCAGTAATTCTATGAAGAGCCATGCACTGATCTTTCCAGTTAATATTTATTACTTTAGTTTGGACTTTCATCACAAATAAGATTTACTCTAGAAAATGGCTTTTCTGCACAATAAAAATGAAGATGACATTCAACAAGCTGTCTGCTGGGGCAGACTTCAAGTTAAGAACAGAGGCTTTTCCAAATGCTTATCTGTTAGGTCAGCTGTTTGCAACTTAAAACAAAGAAATTTTATCATTGGTATATTGGTTTTTAAGAGGAGCTGCAACTCTATTTCAGCCTTTCCAAAATATATTCCATCAAACATTAGTTCCATTGGGAGGTTAATAAATATTTTGTGACCAAAACCAAAAAAGATGCAATGTACAAATACATGTGGGAAACAATAAGCTAACCCCAATTCAACAAGATTTTCAAAGCCTTTAGTATGCTAATGTGCATTTATTAATCTCCAAGAGGGGGATAAAATATGCAGAGCTTCCCAATCTTATTTAACCACATAACCTCTTTCATTTACAAAGATTCTCTTTCAGAACTAGTGATCTGAAGAACATACATAGGAAAATGCTGGATTACTTAAGCCACATTGTGATTTGAAAGCACAGTAACCACTCTATTTAAATTTCACCTTGCTGCCATTTATTATATCTTTCTCCCATTGAGGAAAAATGCATTCCGATTTCAACTAGGGACAATGAGTTCCCTCCTGTTCCAGGGGATGTCATGATTAGGTTTTCTACTATAGAGCAGGGTAGGTCATCTCAGATACTCACAACCTTATACTACTTCTGCTCAGAGAATATGCTAAGTTTGAGTAAATGCAGGTCTATCTTTCCAGAGCAGTAAGTTCCCAGATTCTTTGAATAAAAAAAAGGCAATTGGCCCTATGTCATACAAGGGCTCTTTGATTTTCTAGTCATATACATCTGCTTCTGTATTCAATTTGTCTGCAACTGATTCTTCTTAATTTAGCTAGGGTTTCTCAACAGCAGCACTCTTGATGTTTTGGACTGGATCATTCTTTATTGTTGGGGGCTGTCCTATTCATTGTAGGATGTTTAGTACCATCTTGGGCCTCTATTCACTAGATACCAGTAGCACCTCCACTCCCATTTATGACAACTATCAATGTCCCCAGAAATTGCCAAATGCCCCTAGGGGGCAATACTGACCCCAGTTGAGAATCTCTGAGTTGGACTGTTTCTATTCTTGGCTTTCCCATTTTGTCTTTAAGGGAAGCACTAATATCTTTGTGTTAATTCATTTGAAGAGTTTTTCTTTTCCTCTAATAGTTCCATCAGCTTTGTTGATTTGGTTTGCTAATCCTTCCTTTTTATTCACATATTAATATTCTGGAACTTTATTAAAAGTTGTTTTTTTTTTCCTTAAGCTTACTGTTTTATCTATTACCTAGTACCTTCAATTCTTTCAGGGCAATCTGATCTTGCCAGGTTTCATTTCTTTGAAAGTCTCCAACTATTTAACTTATTTCACACATTATTTTCACTATCCTTTTTTAAAAGCAACTAATCTTAAACTTTAAAAAGGTGTGGGGTTTGAATTGTTTTCAAAATTTTGATGCTGAGAGGTTATAACTAGGCCCTTCTGCCTAGCATATGAGGTAGTGATTTCAATAACAGAATTTAAAAGAAGACTTGGGTCATGAAGGTTTCTAGTGTTACGAGCTATTTGATGCTCTTCCTTCTACTTTTCAAAACCAAACCAAAAGAAACAGGCAAACTCTGTATTTCTTTTAATTGGTATGATTTAAATGGCTGGTTATTTATTGGGTAGGTAGAGGGACCAAACCGAGGGAATACTTCCATTCCTTTTGTTCTTTATTAAGTCCCTCCACAGGAAAGGAGGAAGTGTTAATTTGATCCATCAGCACTTCAGAATCTTTGAGACACTTTTATTTATGAGCAGCAGTAATTTATTATGCCATTTAGGCACCATTTCTTGTAAGCATGGTTTCTTTTTTTTTTAAGTCTTTATTGAATTTGTTACAATATTTCTTCTGTTTAATGTTTTTTGGCCGCGAGGCATATGGGATCTTAGCTCCCTGATCCAGGGATCAAACCCATACCCACTGCATTGGAAGGTGAAGTCTTAACCACTGGACCACCAGGGAAGTCCCTAGGCACCATTTCTTGAGTACTTTCTATGAGGCAAGACCAGTGCTAAGTACTTGAGATATAGTATCTCATTTAATGCTCATTAAAACACTAAAAGTAGTATTGCTATCCCATTTTACAGATAAGGAAACAAAAACACAGTGAGGCTAAGGCTCAATTACAAGGTCAATCAGTTATTAAAGGCCGAGGCTTGGCACCAAATTCAGGTCTATCTGACCTCAAAACTCATGCTCTATTTCTATCAGTAAAATTATACAAATTAAAGAAGAGTGCCTTCCCTAGGTGATTACTCTAATTTTTACACTAGGAACAGACTATTTTCTATTTCTATGCCAAAATATTGCTGAACTACTTTTCCATCAGTTACATGGTCCCTTATCACCATCAACTTGATATTCAAAATTATTTTGTGAAGCTAACATGCAGTCTTTATGAAGTGTATTAAATAAGTCCAAAGGAATAAGAATTCCTGTGAGTATAGTACATATCTCATATTTCTGAATTTTTGATTCACTAATTTCTATTTCTATGTTTAGTTCTGCTTTGGAAGTAGTGTGTTTTACTTGAGCACAGAAATTTCTTGTGGTTAGAATCCCATTTTCTTTTCTCTCTAGCATAGCTGATGAATGACAGCTGAACTTTTATTTGATAAGGAAGATAATTTATATTCAAAAATCACAGGAAAGGGAACAAGCTTTTATTTGGAAATAAAGAAATGCAAAAATGTATTACGTGTACCTTTAAGAAATGTTTGAAATAACGCTATTAATTATAATTTAACTGCCCAAAAGATAGAATGAAGTTGTAAGACAGAGAAAGGTGATTTTGAAGTATGAGAGACCCTGGAACCTTCAGACCATATCCCTACCTCACACTGATAAAACTCAGTTCACAGTATCACTGCCCATAAGTCCTTCACCATGCTACTGTTAAATCACTTCAAGCCATTTGCTATTCATGTGGATAAAAGGGACATGGTGTTTTGTTTTCTCTTGTCCCAACTGCTCTGGTGGAAAATGTTCAGGTATAATATTACAGAAATTAATTTTCCTCAATGCACAGTGTGTACAAATAACATTTCTGAGGAGCACTTGTAAAATACCAACCTTGCATTCGTTCATGTGCTTTTTGTGAGGCCCTGGATTTTCAATACATCAGAAAAGGTCTGAATTCCTTCAAACCAATACTATTCTATAATATTATTGTAAAAAATACGTTTTTATCCTATTCTTATAAAATATGACCACTCACAACCACAAAGGGACTCAGCCAACTGTGTCTACCTTTTAGCAGGTTTCTATGCACAGAAATGTGCTGTGATGGAACAGCAAGGGCAAGGAGTCTATGAACAGTGAAAAGGGAAAGCTGATGGGAAATATTACCATTCTGAAAAGTTGCCAAGCAACTGATCTCATAAAATTTGAACCTTTGCCTTTGAAGCATGAGCAGATGAGACCAAATAGTTAAAGTGATTTAATGCTATCCTTTTTCACCCTTTTACTTTCACATTAAAGTTTTTTTTTCTGAACTTTCTGTTTATTCACTCCATCTTATTCTTCAAAGACTTTTAAATGGCTCATATTATTATTATTATTATTTACCTGTTGAGATATTTCAGTTCTTTGTTTTTTTCCCTAGCTTTATTGGGGTATAATTGACAAATAAAAATTGCATATATTAACCTGATGATTTGATATTATATGTAAATATTGTGAAATGGTTACCACAATCAAGCTATTTAACACATCTATCATCTCAGATAGTTATCCTTTTTTTGTGGTAAAAACACTCAAGATCTATTTTCTCAGCAACATTAAAGTCTCTATGTAATAATGACAACAGTGAAAAGAAATATCTAGCACATACTGGGCACTTTCTAGGCAATTTACAGTGTGCTGTCCTTAAATTCTAACAAAAAGTCTATGAGGCAGATATTATCATCTTCATTTAACAAATGAGAAAACTGAGGCCTTGAGTAACATTCCTAAGGTCACACTGGACTAATGAGATGGCAGTCAGGATTACCAAGTATGGCTGATGATAAAGTCAATGCCAGCGATCACTAGTCTAGGTTGCCTCACCTACTATATCTGTATTTCCAGAAATCATTCTTGTTTATTGTTTTAGGAAAGTAAAACCTATTATATGCTCTCTCATTTAAAAAGGGCATACACATTGTTGCTAACTGTACCCCTTAATTTAGCTATCTTTTCCTAAGGTGTGTTAAGGCCATGTCTATGTAAATGCATGTTTATTATAGTGTCAGGAAATACAAAACATATAGAAGAACATATACAATCAGATCTAGTTCTGCTTGCCTGAAATCAAATGCTTGAATTTGGAAGGGGTAATGAAATTTTTGGAAATTATTTTCCTACACTTTTGCAAATTATTTTCATAATAGTTAGTTATCTAGTACCACTGGTAGAGTCAACAAATATCCATGGGTATTTAATCCCAGCTCTACCACTTACTAGTTGGGTAAGTTATTTAACCCATCTGTAAAGTGAGGATTCTATTAGTATCTACCTCACAGGGTTGTTGTGAGGATTAAATGGGTTAATGACTTTTACATGCTTAGAAGAGTGCCTGGCATACGTAAATCTCAACAGGTATTATTTACTTATTTTCTAGACGGGCCATCCACTGTCTATCCACACTGTATTTATCTTACAGCTTAGGGCAAATAACTGATCTTTTAATTCACTCTTAGCCACAAAGAGTGGGTTCATGATATAAAATGAGAACTTTGGTTAATCAATACATTTTAAAGCTCACAATTAGGATATTTTCAAGTATTTTTCTTTCCATCTGTTTCTTTGTCACAGTGTCTAATAACAGAGCTTCCCTAAATATTTTTGTCTTATATATCTATCATATGAATGAAACCAAAAGCACACACTAAAAACTGTATCATGTTTCTCCTTTGCTTCTCAAAATCCTATTTAGACTCTTATAACTCTAAACCTCTTTGACTAAACAGGTAAGCTGGGAAGTTAATAGGTAGTAATGGTGACTAAGTCCACATACTTGAAGATAAGGGTATTTGTAACTAAGAACTAAGTTGAACACTGTAAGGCTAAAGGACTTATACAATGTCTTTTAAGGTATTACACAAGTGCTAACAGGTTAAATCACTGTCATTTTCAGAAAATATAAAATGTGAACTTTTTTGTAACTTCAGGGTTTTTTTTTTTCAATATACTTCAGCAGGATCAAGTATTTCATTATCACTGTTTTTAAATCCAAGAGAGTATTGTCACACTTGGGGGGGTCCATGTAATGGGACCATTTTATAGGTTAAATAAAGAAGTTGTCATCAATTATTGCTTATTAAGGTTTGAAGTTACTCGGGGCCTTTAGGGTCTGGGCTGGGAGATTTATATAAACCCTCAGATTTCAGATCTAGGTTTGAGAAGGTGTCAGGTATTTAGTGGGGATAACTAGCATTTAGAAACCCTGGATGATGACTATTCATCATTTAAAACTCAAGCATAAATGTCACTTTTATTTATGTGACTTCCCAGGAAGACTCTGGGGCTTCAGCTCCCAGGCTACTGCAGCACTCTGCTCACACCTTCCTACTTACCTAAAGTGGCTGCACTGCATCTCTTTGTTTTTTCCATCTGCATTGTGACTGCCTTCCAGGGAAAATGTATGTTTTATTCATCTTTGCATCCCAAGTGCCTGGCTGACCTGATGTACACAACTAATATTAGCTGAATGAGTTGACAAATGAATTAATCTTTGGGAATACTATGGCCACAAATTCAGGTATGCGAAACGTAAGTTTTATTATCTAAGAGCTGATTTTAAAAAGGTAAATATACATTAAACTGCTAGTTACCTGGAACAACTTTCAAGTTGTGCCAGGGAATCTCTCCTGAAGTATCTATAAGTATCTCTAGTGAAAGTTCAGACTATATGACCAAAAGTAAAAGAACTTTTGCTTTTACTTCCTTACCCCTCTTTTAAGCATATATACATTTCTTTTCTCCTAAGTGGTTTATAAAAGTATATCAAGTGTCTATAGGATATCTACTTTTTGTAAAATTTAAATTGTATTCTATTTTATTGGAAGAGACATGATCTGTGGAACATGATAGCACTAGGTGCTTTAAACCATAGTCTGAAGGAACTAACAATTCATAGCCATTTAAGTAAGAACTTAGTAAACTATTTTTTTATAAAGCTGTCTATAATCAACTTCATCTGGTGACTGTAAGTTCCCCTTAAATTAAACATTCTTATCTACTTCAACACAAGAAGAAAATAGCCAGAAAATTCTGGGACATAACAAAAGAAGAGTTGATATACATTAATGTCTATCCAATAATAGGTAGTCAATAAGTACTTGTGGAATGAATTAACAAAAATAAAAATCTCATGTGATGGGCAGGGGCAGGGATAAAAAGATGGCAGGCCTCTATACTGCAGAGGTTTACAATATAGTAGTGGAGAAAAGCAAAGGTGCAAATACCCTCAATTTATGACAGTTCAAAATAAGTGCCACCAGCATAGTATAATTGAGGAGGAGCACATGATAAAACAGCACATGTACAGAGAATAACACAAAGCAAGATAGGTATGGCTCCTATTATTTAGGATAGTTTTGGCCAAAACTTTTCATACATAATTATTACCAAAGAGCTGTAAGGAAATAGGGCATGGGTAATAAGGTATGTAATCTTTCGGAACCACAGGAGGAAGGCATATGGCCACAGTGAAAAAGTAAGGGAGGCAGGTGGAAAGAGAAAGTTAGAAACAACTTTCCTTCTGCTCAGCTCCCACTGATCAGGTCTGGACTAATCAGCAAGGATCCTGCCCTTCCCCCAAAACTGAAAAGGAAGGAGCATAGAATTCCAGTTCAATACACTCATTCTTGCAATAGGACCATAGGTGTTACTACTTTAACTTTAGGCAACTTTATCTGCAAATCTTTCAGCTACACTATATCAATTTTTAAGTATTTGTGACTGGGTTACTTTCTTGGTCATGCATGGAAAAACAGGAGTCAGATAAAAAATCCTGGGACATGGTAACTCTAGGCCCATCTTTGCTTTAAATACATGATGTCCTTCTTATTTAAAGTCCACTCAAAATTTACAGCTTCTTATAAAAAACAAAAATTGAGATGAAATTTTACCCAGAAAAGTCCATCTAAAGATATTTTAATACCTGAGAAATAAGGAAATTTTATTTTAAATAAGTCATGTTAACAGTAAATGTTCATTAAAAAAAAGGGAAAAAAAACCCCTTGAACTAGTCCAGTTTGGCAACACCTGACCTACAAAAATTACATGTGAGTCAAAAAGGTTTCCGTAAATCATTAATGAGTTAAAATGCTACCTACTATTCTTGCTTTTTTTGGAAAACTTAGAATAATTTCTAATGTCATGCCTCATATTGTTGAGATTCCACTTGGAAGCACACGACAGACACAGATCAATTATAAAGATTCAAAAGCTATCAAGTAATTTTCACAACCCAAAAGCCTAGGAAAAGAAATTGAGATTCTCATACCAGACACAAGCTCTTTCATCAATGTAAGAGAAGAACTCTTACCATAAGTTGGGGTGCTTTCTCGTCTTCCTTGACTACTTGATCTTCCCTTTTCATATTCATAACAATACAAGACAGTATCTTCCTCCACAATATTAAACCTCTTTCGATATTCCTGATCCAGAAATGAATTTGGTGATTCAGAACCCTTATGCACTGGCTTGCCCACCATGTGTCCTCTGAGGTCTTCACAAGGAAGGTTTCCTTTTTCATCCCTAAAGAAAGGGTAAAGGAGAAGGATGTAGAAAAGTGTTACACTGGTAAAATGACAGAGACAGTCTAAAGTAGTAATAATATCCTTCCTATATATCTTCTGATCTTTCCAAACTTTCTTTGAGGTTTATAGGGCAACTTTAAATTATTCCTGTTTTGCAGGGAAAAAAATGCCAAGGCTCAGAGAGGTTAAATGACTAGCCTAACGGTTACACAGCTAGACATAGGCCATGGATCTTCTAACTCCTGCTCTAGTCCATGTTCAATACTGTGGCACATAAAAGAAATCATCTTAGCTCATAAATTGCTTTTAGTGCTTAAGAAAATAGGTATAATGTTAACAATGCTAACAATGTAGCTTTCTTCTGCCAGTTTATCTAATTGACTCATGGTAATATTTGCACTGCTTAAAAACAAAGATGTATTTAAGAACTGCCACTTCTGTGAGGGTACTGTGACCTTAAGAACTAAGTTAGCACTATATAAACTGGTGTTGTAAGAATTTCAAACAGCTTGTTATTAATTTAAAATAAACCTTAATGAAAAGAATTATTCTCTGTATTTAAACTGTATTATCTCTTTTTTTTTTTTTTTTTTTTTTTTGCGGTACGCGGGCCTCTCACTGTTGTGGCCTCTCCCGTTGCAGAGCACAGGCTCCAGACACGCAGGCTCAGCGGCCATGGCTCACGGGCCCAGCCGCTCCGCGGCATGTGGGATCTTCCTGGACCAGGGCACGAACCCGTGTCCCCTGCATCGGCAGGCGGACTCTCAACCACTGCGCCACCAGGGAAGCCCAGCTTTTATTATTTACAATTCAAATTATCACCAAAATGCCTATCCTACATAAACAAAAGGTTTTAATGTAGGAAAAAATAAACGTTCAGATGAGTTAAATTAGGTGAGCCTCATTCATCCTCAAAATGAGAAAAAAAAGCCACAGCTGTATCTATAAAAGAATGACAAATGCAAAAAGTTTTATGACTATAACTTCAAGTCAAACCCGAAAATGCAGACAATTTATATGAGGCTGTGGTACAAAGGGAGTCTCATGCACATATTTTCTAACTGGGCTATATCAAATGATTGTGTGACTAGGTAACTAATAATTTGACTCAAAAACGTTTAGAACATTCTGTTAAATTACACACGAGACTAAGAATCAATTAAGGTGACAGATAATACCCTAATTATGATTTTTACTGAAAAGTATGGAATGTTCAAGCAATACTACCAAAACAATTACCACTATGCTGATACTTCAATCTCTTGCATTCTCCTGTTTTTGTAAACAGCATGTTTAAAGCTTTTTATTGATTTCAATATATTGTCTTCATCATATTTGCACCACACTTAAGAGGACAGAACTGGATTCTTTAACTCCTTTGTCTTCTGAAGTACATTTTAAATACATTCTGTCTAGGAAATACTCTCTTTATTACAAGTTCCTCCCTATCCAAGAGACAAGGAAAGAACATCAAAAAACCGCAGAGACTTGCTAAAAATAATTTTCTGATGTTTATCTGTACATGGAGCCCTCTGATGAATAAGGTCTTTTAAATAATCATTTGCACTGAAATAAAAATCTTTCCCATTAAAATGAAAACAAACCAAAAGAGTTATTTCCTATTTGAAACACACATGCTTTTATTGCTCCTCTTACAAGAGTATTCAAAAAGTCTGACACTATCTTAATAGAATTAAAATTCAACTTGAATTTGACTAGGATATCAGATGAATTTGTACATCTGATTGTAAATTTAACATAAGACTGTAAATTATATATTAGAACGATTTTTGAAATGCCAGCTTAGTAAATTGTATCTTCTCACAAACCATGTTCTCACAACCACATTTAATTCTCAAAAAAAGTCCTAAAATGTTAATAAAATTGACTGCAGTTTTATTAGTAGATGACAACACAGTATTTGCAGACATGCCATGTTGTCATGTAGCATTTAGATGGTAAAATGTCAGTACCATCATATCCAACAGAATGAAACGTTAGGTGTACTAAAGTAAAGAATAGTGAAAATTAATTAAAACAAGGAATTTCAGTACTTCTATTTATTAAAGAATTTTAATATTAAGTATAGCTTGAAAACAAGAGACCTTAAATTATTGTTTTTGAATGACTGCACAACTAATTTAAAAACTGAATCAAATACTTTGTGATTGGTATTAATTATCCCCATTTAGTGCTGGCCCTTTTCCATAATCTTTGTATTCCACAAGGCTGGAAATCATAATGCTTTTGGACAAAATGCATGATGGCATAAAGTTATAGTCTTCCACCTGCCAAGAATTTCAAATAGGAATTTGGAACATGAAATGGAGATACAGCCTCCAGAAATCTGAAAATAGACTTTAAAGGCAACTCATTCTCTTGCAAACTCTCTCTACTTTCTGAAAGAAACACTAATGAACTCACCAAGTGGAAACTGTAGAGACAGAGGTATTGGGGGAAGAAACACTCTCCTTCATCATCATCCAAGAAAAAAAAATCTTCCTCATTACATACATTTAAGAAAGCACAGAAGTTATCTCTAACTTTCTCTTTTAGAAATAAAGTATGAAATGCTTCAAAGTAACTTGAGATTTCCTGTGGCTTCTTACCAAAGAGCCTCACTTATTTTTTACTTACTAAAATAATCCTAGCTGTTATTTTATATTAGTTTCCTATTATGTGAAATAATGCTTGTAGGATATTTAATGTAGAGTGTTTAATACAAATTAGTTATCGTTACTGTTATTATTAACTAGGGTACAGTCTCTATAAGGCAGTCATTTTCCAGAATGTGCTCAGAATTCTTAACTGAGAAAGTATTCAAGGTGTTTCGTGAGAATTTACTTCACAGTTTACATGCACTTAGGTTAGTCTTTAGCTAGAAGCTACGTAGAACAACATGATGGTTAGTTTTATACCTGGGAATATATGGTTCTGCAGGAGGAGGGGGAATGTAGAGATCCTGGAGGGCGGAACTGTCTCTTTTGGTAGGTGTACTGATGGTGCTGGAAGGCGTGGCAACGCTGCTTGTGGGACTTCTAGGTATAAGAGGCTGGTTAAAATGAAAAAGAAAATACATACGCACACAAACAACACACAAAACAACAACAACAATGACACATAGTTATCATTTTTAAATGATCTATTTCTACAAAGTTTTTGAACTTGGCTGAAATCAAGAAGCATGTTATTTAGCACACGGATATTCCTTTGAGTCTCCAAAAACAAAAAATTTATCGCTTTAGAGCTTTTCACTTAGTTCCTAACTCACCTTATTGTACAGCATAACCACGTAAAAGCTACTTATAAGGTAAATCTATTATGCAGTGTTTCATAATGGGGAGATTTATCTCACAGTCAGAAACGTATTTAAATTTACTTTGTTAGAATCCCACTTTTGAAAGAAAGATAATAAAGAGTAGCTTCCAAAAAAATTAGTTCACTCACATCCTGACTGGTATACAAGAAAGATAATTCAGATCGTTTCCAAAAAAGATACATTACACTCCTAAGTCAGTAGAATGTGACAAGATTTTCAAAAAAGTTTACAAAAATGGAGTATGAAAGGCCAATATGAGAATATTTTCTAGGAAAATGTACTTTTTTCATAAATATAAACAATACTGTCTTCTGCAAGTCATTTTATGGTACATCTTCAAAAGTATGGTGATTAGTGTGACACAATCATTTCATTTTTCATAGGCACACACATTTACCATTGTTTAAAATAATTTTTAGTTGCATACCTATAGATCTCATTTTCATGCCTGTATTTACGTATTAAGTAAGTTTTTTAAAAAATTAAGATTTTCTATATACTGAATTAAGCAATACATCAGGATGCATTAACTTACGAGCACTCCCAATTCTAAACGTCACAGCATTTGGAAATGATATTGTGGTTCGAGAAATTATTCTAAAGTGAAACTAAAATTCACAAATTTTCATGTTTATCTTACAGATCTTACTGCTTAGCTACATATACAATAACATATTAAAAAATAAGAACTTTAATGCAATCGCAAACAAAAATAATGATCACAAAATTAACTGTATCTTCCCATGACAAGATGTTGCCGTTTTAGCCAGTATGAAAACACTTTTTAGCATATCTATATAGACCCATAGTTCTATTACTTTAACACGTATTGCTGGACACTCAAAAAATGGCATAGTACAACTATTTTATATTGTGACAATACTTTTGTACAGATAAACAAAATTTGTTCAAAAATCCAAGCATAAATACAATGTACAATGTAGGTCACTGGGGTAGGCTACATAGTTTATGACTCAGTTCATGGTTTTTGACCTTCCTTTTTACACAGCTCACCTTAATAGCTTGAAATCACACATCCTGCCAAAATGACGGTTAAGTTTTAATCTATGTGAAATAGAAATTAAAGAAAGAGAGAGAGAAGGGAAAAATAATTGATAATTTATTTTGGGACTCTACAATATTCTATCTTATATGATGTAAAAAAATAGTCAGGAAGTTTACAAGTTGAGGAATTTTGATATATTTTGAAAGTACACAGTAAAGACTATTATGTTTAACTATGCTGATTTGGAATAGCATCCAGTTAAACTATGCGTGTCTTTTAGAAACAAAAATTTTGGCAATGGGAAATCCTGAAATTTATATAGGTAATCAGGAGTTACCTGTACAGATGAACACCATGGAGCCTGCGGAAATAAAGAGTTATATTCTTTCTAAGGATGTATTACATGCCTCTACAACAGATCTTTGAATGATAGGACCTTTTTTTTTTTTTAACTGGAGTAAAATTGCTTTACAGTGTTGTGTTAGTTTCTGTTGTACATTGAAGTGTATCATCTATATGTATACCTATATCCCCTCCCTCTTGGGCCTCCCTCCCACTCCCCCTCCATCCCACCCATCTAGGTCGTCACGGAGCACCGAGCTGAGCTCCCTGTACTATAGAGCAGGTTCCCACTAGCTATCTGTTTTACACATGGTAGTGTATTTATGGGGTTTGATAGGACCTTTAGATCAAGTGTGATCTGTGATGTGACTCTGTTTATCATTATTTCCTCTCTGTCAGGACATCTTGGTATTAAATACAAATGACATTAAAGAACAAGTCTAACCAAAATTTAATCATTATAGAAATGTAAAGAAAACATTCATTACACAGTACATTACTTGCCAAAACTTTCTATAACAGATGCACTGTGGGAGAAAAACTTATATTCAGTATGCTTTTAAAATGCTCTAATATGCTCTTATTTTAAAATATCCTAACACTACAAGTGAACTTAAAAACAAGTTCTAAAAACACGAGCATTTAAAAAAATAATCTAACAAATTTTTATTCTCTTTATTCTTTTCGAGGGTCACTACTTCTATTTTGAAGACTTCTCTCCTTTTATTTTACCACCTGTAGAACTAAAGGTAATTTCTCCTGGTTAGTACCTATCCCTGCCCTCCCCAAACAAAGAGGAAGGAAGGACGGAAGGAAAAAAGGAAAAAAGGAGAAGTAGTAGTCAATGATTACAAGTATATTTTAAATACATCTGAAGTGTGAGGTAAGGACCAACAAAATATTTTATTCTGCCTGGACTATTACCAGGATTGTCTGTTTAGGGTACTTGTTCCTTCCCCTTCCAGGAAATTTAAAATATTAGCCTTGTCAACCTCCTTCAAATTGATATTTTCTCTAGGTTTCTATTTTCAACACGGAGTTGCTACTAATGTCCTCAGTTAACACAGTTAGTTAAATTAGCAAAAATGTAGAAGAAAAAGACTCTTAGATAGGCTTAAACAGATAACAGGTTTGATTGTGCCAGCTGGTTCTATTAATTGAAGCGGTTGAAAAAATACAACTTCTTTCAGAGAAAGAAGAAATTAGTCAATCCTGTTGTTTAACTCTTACTGGCTATTTTATTAACTGGTAAATCATAGAAAACATTTAAACTGGTTTATCATGCAGATATCATCTGGCTAATCAAGTATGCCTGTACTAAGTAAAACACATGGTAAATACTAAATATATTCATTGTATTTTTGTCTACTAATTGTACTATTTTTGTCAAGCTAATCCAAGCTAAAAAGTAAACATTATTCTTGAGAATCTCATCTAAAATAGACATTAGGCAATGGAAAAATAAAATATGGTAAAATAGAAGCTTCATGGGAAAATGGAAATAGCTACTTAACCCCAAAGGAAATTTGTGATAATTTAAAATTATAATGTCTTAAAAATGTTCTAACTTTGGACAAGAATTGAAAGGGTACAAAATTAAATGACTAAAAGAATGAAGAAGGCATTAAAGAATATTAGAAAGATAGGCAAAATGTGACTAAATCAAGCACAGAATAAATGATGCTATTAGCTGAAATTATCAGTGAGAAATTCCTAGTTGTAACGGTGCCATTAAAATTACACCTACTACCGATAACCAACAAGTACGTGAAAATACACAAAAAGTGACAAATACAGCCTCCCTCTAATCAAAAAAGTTCTCAGTGTTTAATTCAAAATTTAATAGACATATGCCTTAGTTTCAGAAAAAAATACCTAAATATGTAAGTATAATAGTGCAGAAGGATAGTTCTTCCTACCTTGGTAACATTTAGTTTTAATCATTTCTTCATAACATAGTATAAGAAAAGTAGTTACCGCTGTACTATAAAGAATTTCCAATATAAGGAAAAAACAGAATTAAAGGGTAATATTTTTTTATTTTACCACTTTGCCTTTTGATTCTTTCTCTTAACTGGTAAAATCTGCACAGGAAGAGAATTAAGAGCTATCATCGCTTATGCATAAAATACAAGGGTATTTTAAGACTGCATCTTCTTACTCAAGTAAGCATGAAGCTTCAGTGTAACTTGATCCACTATGGTATGCAATCAAGTATGATATGGATCCATTTTGGATTCTATCCAAGAGGATTTATTTCCTGGAAAGAGCTTGCCATAAAATTTATTTTTCATATCTAAATGGTCCTACTGACATGAAGTTTTCCTTCCAGATTCAATGAGGCTCCAACAGGGAGGACATATTTTGCACATATGTTGTTACTCTTCTAAAATAAATCTATGATAGATTTTGGGGGCACTGGCATGCATCTCTTAAAATATCCAAATCCTAAATAAAATGATCATATGCATCTCTTCAAATATACATTTATAACCTTAGGTCAATTAATGATAACTTACTACTGTGAACAGGACTCAGAAATTTATTAGGTTACGTACACATACGTTTTTCATATTGTCCGTTTAAACTATATAAATACCCTCAAATTGTATCCCACAATATGGTATGGCACAAATCTTCCTCTGAATCATGAGTGATGACTCACTATAGTGATAATATCCTACTCATCCAGTTTAAACATCATCGGGAGACTGTGATTATTATAAAATAAAATTTTCAGCTTTGGAAAGGGGATCACTGAAATCTCACGTTAAATCCTCTGATGGCTCAGGTCTTTTCCTTGTGTCCCCAATTCTAACGTCTCTAAGGTAACTGAGCACACCTGGAAGGTATTAATGTACCTTTGAAAACACTACGGTTTTAAAGACTATGAGAAAAGAACGTCTATACTTTAAAAACTACATCTGATGTTAAAGGTTTTGTTTGAAACAATTTACATTTTAACAACTCTTGGCAAGCGTATCTTAATTTAGTTGTCCCTCTATCTGGTAAGTGACCCAGCTTTCATAGAGCTATATAAAGTCTTGAATGAAACCAGTGACATAAAGACAGCCCCCACGTTGAAGATTAAAACAGTGCATTACACATTATGTAGTGATCTCTAAAATTCACTAATGCAAATATCACAAAGAGTTTGCTTTGTCTTCCAGGGGTAATATACTCATTGAAATATGAATGATTACATCAAGTATAAAACCTGGCCATTTATTTTATTCACTCTTGGGAATAAGCACAGACTCAAATGGATCACAATATTCCATTATTCTAGCACAGAACATTCACACAAGTCCTTATTCAGTTCAAACACGTTTTTATTATAATTCCCAATACAAGTACCAAAATATTGTTTTATGTTAGCAACTCTGAGTCATCTAAACAAATGCTCCAGAGAAAATGTATTCTGGATTTTGGGAGGCAAGAAGTTGCATACAATCTTGTAAATTTCTTGACCATGTAAAGAATGTTAGATCTAATTTGGAAAATTATTGGGCATAATTTTTCCTGGGCAAGCTTTTCTTAAGTAGTAAATTATGTGAAAAGAGCTTAAGCAAGAGAAACACTTGTATTCAAAATTCTCGCACTCAGTTTTTTCACAGCTTTTTCTAGAATCCAAAGTTATAAATACAAAAGATTTGAGTCTTCTTTTTTAAGCATGTAATCTTCCCTTTCCTATCAGACTACAAAGAAAACAAACATTTTTCCAAGCATATATTTGATCAGGAAGCTATACCTATATAAGTTAAAAATAGATATATGGGACTAAAAGTCAGTATGTAGTTACCCAATGTACAACTAATATAGACTTTAGAGTCACACTACAAAATGGCTTTTTCCAATTAATCATCAAAATTTGCACATTGTACTGAAACTACCACTAGTGTATTTATTGCTGTCCACTCTTATTGGCATAGTTGATACTGCAACATTAAAACTGGACTTGCAATTTTTTCAATTTACAGTAAGCATCATTTTTAGGAAATTAACTAAAGAAAGAATAGGAAGCTAAAGAATAAAGAAACTAAAAATAATTTTTCATCTTAGGTGATTATTTGTAGTCAGTGTTAACATTTTGAAAGCATTTGGTTGAAAAACACAAATGTGATTTAGATCCTTTAATTAATTTGCTTAAACACTGGTGAACAAAAATGTAATGTGACAACTGCTTGCAGCTATTTACTAATTTGAGCATGTAAAACATACAATTGTTTCTGCCTCCCAGTCAGCACGTTACATTTTTAGTTAAAACTTATTTTCTTCTCGTGTCATATCTAATATTACTTGTCTTTCTCTTCAAAACATGCTTTTAAAACAAAACTCTCAGAAACATATAAACTTTGCTACCAATGTTTTCTTCAGTCACCCCAACCTATAACTTTGATATTAAAATAAATTTTATTATTGCTTACGTTTTTTATTTTTACAGAATGACTTTAACCATTCATATCTGTATGTATTTGAAATGTAACAATCAATTAATGTTCTTCAGTCGTTACACCAGTTGAAAGACAAAATTGACTCCTATGACTATTTGCTTTCCATTTCTTTTTCTGCTCAAATTTATTTAATTTAAATATCCTGTAAAAATGGCATCAAGGTAATGCTAAGCAATAAAATTTAAAGTGAAAAGCACAAAAGCCACACAAGAAACTATCACATTGATTTAAGAGACTTATGGATTAGAACAGTTCAGGAACAATTCTGATGACACAGCTTTATATCATTTTATACTAAAAATGTGTTTAATGAAACCTATATCAGTATATCAAATTCCAGCATTGATTTTAGTGATTATTTTTGAGATGCATTCTCACCAAAAAAAAAGCTGGGTTCCTAAATGTTTTTAAAAATTGTTGATTCCCAGTGATGATTTCAATCAACATTCTTGCCAGTGTCCAGCTAATTCTCCCATACATCTCTTGTAAGAAGAAAATGACACCACCTGTGCAAGCTGGTGACCTATGCACACTAATTTAAAACCACAAACATCAAAAAATATACATTGAGGTCTATCCATAATTCCCCGGGATTTGTGTCATCGAATTGGAAGAACTTGGCCATAAGCAATCACCATGCTTACCAAAATCCAGGACATTAGTAGAGGGTGCTACTAAGGACGTGTTTTAAAAACAGTTCTCAGAAAGCAAGGAATTGCTAGTTTGCTTTCTTAGAATAAAGATTCTACCTCAGGTAAAACATCTCTACTATATATGAATGGGTGCCGATGACAACAGAATTCAAGTCCAGATTAAATCTGCTTGTAGTATTTGACTAAAGTAGCTTTAAGTCTTTCAGTTCTGTTGCAAAATGTCTGAGAAGTCAGAAATTTAACAAAAGAGCTGCCAAATTTCATGAAATGTACTAATGAAATTGCTCTGTGAGCATGAAGTTGAATTGTATGCTTTTGCTTATTTGGCTATAATTCCATGAATGATTTTCAAAAGAAAATCCAAATTAAAATTTATCATTGCAGTTAATTAATAATAGAAGCTACTATTCACTCTAGAACTTCCATTAAAACATGTGATATTCCTTAAAAATCTTCTACCTTAGGGTAGATAAGGTTATGTTTTAGTTGTATAGGTACAAATTATTTCCTTATTAGTTTAAAAAATAATTATTCCTTTGTTAGAATGAAGTTGTTCTTTTTTTTAGAGGCATGTATTAGCATCTACCTCCCCATTATACAAACTTTGCCATATTTTATCTGAAAATGCTAAGCCTGGTATTGTAAAAGAAAAGGATAAAATAGACATATTGAGGTTAAATAAATGCCACAGATTGTTTCTTTTTGTAAACTCTATTTTAAATAATTCTTAGTAGACTACTGGTATAGCCTATGAAAAAAGGAATAACCTAATGTCCAATTCTTCAGGTTCGAACGCTGAAAATTTATATTTAGGTGAGTTAATGGGCATTTTAGCTCCAACGTATTCATACACATACCAGAAGCAGGAATACAGTAAGAATGGTACCTATGTCTGCACAGAGGACTGTTGCTACATTAAGCACGTATGTTTCACATCCCAGGTCCTTTCTTAGCCACTAGGAAAAATATGTGGCCTCAGGCAAAGTCACAAAGAATCCAGAACTGCCTGCAAGACCTTCTCATCCCACTATTTCTTTGATTTTTCTCCTTCTGGAAGCGAACCCTCAAGTTTTGTCCATCTTTGGTTGTATACATCCTCTAAAAATTCTGATCACATAGTTTCCATTATGCTTCTGGTTTCTTTTTGCATTTTAGCACAAGCCAAAGCCTTAAGATCAAAAACGAACTCTGTAATAGTACAATTTCAGGTCTTCAAAATAGATTCCAGGGAGATTTGGTGCTGGTGGTGTGGTATGTTAGAGTACTTATCTATTGCCCTTATTCCTAAGACTTTGTTTTACCACCACTTGAAAGTATTTAATTAAAACTAATACTCTTCCTTCTGCTCTGTAAAAAGTCAATTTTCAAAGAAGTTGAAAGCAGGGTCCTCCCCTGCCCTCACTAACAGTATTGTTTATCTATAAGGCACTGAACCTGGACAATACCTTTTAGGTGAACTAAATTCAGTTGAAATAAATTTACAAAAACGTCAGTACATATAAGCAGTTACGTAAATGCTGATTTTCTTTTTTTCTGATTTCAGCATTCCGAAAAAGTAAATTTACAAATATACTCAGAGTAACTGAATAGGCAATGAGGAATAAATATAAGTAGTGATCTGATGAGGCACATTTCTTGGCATTTAGGAATGAAACTAGAAACAGTGCCTTAAACATCTATTATGATTATAATTAAGGAATGATGTAGAGTAATTTAAAAAATTAAAGTCTTTGTTCTCCAGCTTTGAATACACACACCAAATGTATGTGTAGCAAAAAAAATGCAGGTCTTTCAATTATTTCAGCATTTTCTATAAAAGTGATTCTTAACTAGATATTGTCATTACCTTAATTCTCCAGTTTGTGCTTGTGGAAAGGAATCTAAAAGAGGACCAAATCACCAATTTATTTTCTAGAGATATTCCCTCAAATAGAGTTCACGGATCAACAAGAAACTAGTGTCTTTGTGGTATTCACCATGAAACAGAAGGTACTAGAGAGAAGTTGTTAAATTTAACCACACATATAGAGAAGGAAACCTAATGGCTGAAAGGGGTCTCTTCTTCAGGGTTCCCACCTCTCGGACTCTGAAGAAGGATCTTTGGGGAAGACATGTCAATAGAAAACTACAGAGTGGAACAACAAAGCGACTTATAATGCAGCGAGAAAATAAAATGATGTGATGGGAAGGTCTGATCTGGTAATCTACGAATTAATGAGTCAAACACTGATCTCTCAACTTTAACGATCACCAAAAATCTTTGATAATAAACATATACTGCAAGTCAAATGCATTTGGACATATTAATATAGTTTTTAAATATAGTTTTACGTATATTTGAAAAATAGAAAGATTCACATTAAAAATTTAAAGACCTAATGTTAGTATATTTTATATGTTTTTATGTTACTTAAGTATAATGCAACTTTGAGGCCAAGAAGTAGGAAAGTTTTAAACAATGAGAAATCATTATAATCTATAAGGCCATTCATATGTATGAAGAACTTAGGATTTTAGGGAAAAAAAATCTAAGAATGGTGTAAGGTACTAATATAGAACAACAATTTACATAGCAGTGATAACAATGGCATTTTCATTTATTGCTTTTCTTTTTAATCTGAACAACAGGCAATGTTCTATTTCAATGGGCAATTTTAATTTTTAAAAATTAACCTTCTATGGAAGGTGATGGTCTTCTATTTTAAAAGTGCAAGTCTTGTGAAGAACAAGAATTTCTTCTATGATATGTTTAAAGATTATAGCCTGACTGAAATGGAAGAAAATGTATTACTTCCTTGTCTTTATCAATCAGAATAATATTTTTATAACTTCCTAGATACCTCTGGTTCTTAATGAATGTAATTTACTGACATCCAGAGTAATTTTGGAGTGACATTTCACACTGAAGAAAAATGCAGAAATTCTAACGCATCAATTTCCCTATTTTTGCCTCCGTACATGGTAGAAAAGAGAAAAATGATCAGTCAGGAAGAATGTAATAGGTAGATTTTAATTACTATCTAAAAGTTTCTTTACCTACTGTTTATAAACAACTATTTTTTATCTCATGACCTGTTTTAAAAAAATTCTATAAACTATCATCTAGTTTCCTTAAGAATTATATGTGGGTAAAACTTTTAAATAGAAGATTGTATCACAAAGTGAAACCTCTCACTTTCATTTCTATCCACATTTTGGCTTCAAAGAACTTGTGGTTTTTTGGAATTATGCTTTAAATGTTTACAAATTAAGGCAGAGTTCTTTATCATTTGGGTTTTAATTATAGTAACTTTGAGATTTCATCACAATTAAGCCTATTAGGATAAGCTGTGAAGAGATCATTTCATAAACAAATTTTCAAAAGCATACAAGATTAATCCATATGCTGCTGAGATGAGGCACAATAAAGAAGCATTACTGAGATAATCTATGGCTAAAATGATGGTGTATGACTTATGATTAAGCTTCATTACCTGCAGAGCAAGGGGCTTCCATCTCATATTTTTCAGTAAAGCTGGTGCTGAGGTAAGCATGCTCTGAGGTCGCTTTTTCAAAGTTAAGATAACACCACTCGGGTCCTCTCGTAGTGCATTCACCAAATTTTTCAACTGCCACCCCACCTGGTAACCAGCAAAATCATTACAATAAAATTGAGGTACAGTATTCAAAGATTTAATGTTCTCCCCCTTTAATAAGATTAGTAAGAAAAAAAAGAAAATCACATAATTGGTGTACCATCCTATCAATTTTCAGGAGATATAAACTCAAGAAAGAAATTTTATTTTTGAGTTGATTAACCATGTTATTGCATTTAGAGTCCATATCATTATGAGATAACATAATGGACATTTACCAGTCGAAGCAGAGACTAAAATGGTATCCTACCAATGGAGTAATTTAGAATTTAAAGAAATTATGTCATCATTAATGCTGCACAAGGTCTAGATCCAAGCTTTGTTCACAAGTACAATTTAAAAATCCGCATGCCTGAAACAAGGATTTGGCAATGTCCTGAGCTTAAGAACTACACCACATGCTTTCTCATCACCATCTTTTAGAGGTAAGTGTCCCTAAGTTAGACTGACATTATACTACCAGTAGCTGGTAGTGACACACCAAGGAAACATTCTGAGCGGGGAAGACAGCATCAATAAAATAAACCTTTAACCACGATATAAAGATAGAATAAGAAACGACAAGGTAATGCTACTCTAATGCAGCAGCTATTGGAAATGTGTTCCAAAAGACCCTATAAACTTAAAATACAATGTGCTAAATTTAATGAAGCCATTCTATTTGAATATCACCTCAAAACATATTGTATAATTAAACAGAAGTACTTGATAAATGTCCTGAAACCTGGCTCTACTGTTATCCATGTTAAATTTTTGAACACAGAATAATTTTTGTTACTTTGCTTTTAAGACATGCTGGTTATGCAGTTATCTGAAATCCTAGAAGTATGCTTTAAAGAACACATTAAAAATATCTATTATTCCAAGGTTTAAAAAATACACTTCACATTTAAAAGAGAGAATAACCTTTTATTCCAACACTAATGGATTAGAATTTTCCAGGGTGTTTTATATAAATACAGTGGGTCAAAATTTATTCTGGATTGCAAGCAGGACTTAGCAAATGGTCTGAACAGTGATCTAGTTTCTTCCTAGGTACCTAAATGAAAGGGAATGGGTGCCTTTGCCTACTATTCATCATGTTTTTGCCTGGAAAATAATGCTCAAACTGTAAAGAATGAGCACTTCCATCAAAAGAAGCACAGATCCCAAAGACTATGATGAAGATGTACTCTGGACCATAGCCACTGTAGGATAATGAGAGACTTTAATTTATATGAGTGACCATTCATTTAAACTATAACCTCTACTATAGCTGAATTGAGTGATGGTGAAGAGAAAGAGTTAGGACAAAAAAGAAGCAAGGCATTATAATACTTAAAACCTCAGGGGTCTCAGATATGAATCAAAATGATCATTATGATACTTGCCTACCCCGAATAAGAGGCTGCCAGTTTTTTTGAAAAATCACATTAATGTGGATCAGATACAGTAATGGAACTGGTCAAATGTCTCCCATTCTATATAAGTGGAGATTATTATGTCCCCAAAGGTACATTACTTTGATTCTGATTCTTCTGATAGCTAAGTAGTGTCCCTACAGCCATTTCTATGAGCCAAGAATCAAAGCAAAGTTAGTTCAAATCCAAGTATTCATTTTGCTCGCCAAAAAAATATGCGAGCAGATTTCTGAGTTCCAGATTTGGAGGGAGAAAACATACTGTTTATACAAAGAGTATAACCACTTTTTATCATTTACTTTATTTATTCAAATAATTGCTAACTATACTAAAGCAGTCAATCTGATGACTGTACCCTTCTTTCAGCCTATCTACTCTTGACAACAAATTACACATTGATTTCTACCTACCAATTTCTTTCCATTTTCTTGTATGACATAATCATTGTGACTAGTTGAAAATTTTAGGGCTAGATGGTGTTTTCCAGCGTAACGTTCAGTGTAATTTGATTCATCCTGCTTTTTTCACAGTTTCTCTATGCTCTTTTTGAATACACAATTCCAAAAACCAGAATTGTTTCTGCATGAGAAAGTGAAATTGTTTTTTTGATGAGAAAGTAATAATTTGGTTACTCTTAAACTTTATAGCTGAATGTTACTTAATGGCAGAAAATTATATAACTTTACTACTTTTTAATCAGCCTTCCCACACTCACTAACATAAGATTAGCAATATCTTTAAAAAAGTGACCCATATGAAGTATTTATCTTTGACTCCCAAATTCTACTTTCACTGCCAAAAGAAAATGATTGGATAAGAGCACAGAGATAAATGTGCAACATGTGTGTTGCAGTACTGTTTAAACCAATGAAAAACTGTACATTATGTAAATGCCCATTAGCATGGGGTATAAAAATTGTGTAGAAAAACGTTTAAGAATAGCTAATGTACTTCAATTCTATTTTTGTAAAAAATTTTATATAAATATAGAAAACACAGAAAGCTATACAACACCATTAACAATGGTTACATTAAAGGGGAGTACAGACTACAATATATATTTTCTTCTTTATTCTTTTATTTCCTGAACTTTTGGCAATAAACATGTTATTTTTATAAACAATAAAATCAATAAAATAAATGGACCTAGTGTATGAATAGTAATATTCCAGTTAGAAAATCGTGAATTTTATGAAGTATCTAGTTAGGACTGTTTGTTATGGATGGAAAATTCCCACAAAAAAAGAACAGAACCAGAAAGATAACACTATTTAAAACAGTAAAAGGTGGTGATCGGGAAATGACATCTGCTCTGTGCATTATACTTCTATATAATTATCAAAAGAAAAACAAAATTATTATTCAACTGTGCACAATAAGTCAAGAACTACATTATCTGTTGTTTTTCTAATTCAATGAATGATTTCAGTAGATACCTCACTTAAGTGTTAACTCAGGTTCATGTGGAAATTATGAATAGGAATGAAGCTGGCTGAGTAATTCCGAGTCTATGTGTAACATTTTCCTTAATAACAGGTAGGTTTTAGCTATATCAGTCCCATCCCAGTACTTGTATACATATAAACAGCAACCAGACAACATGACTCTCATGCGAATAATCCTTTTTTCCTTAGTCCTTTCTCAAGCTCCCTGAGTTGGATTATTTCTTCATTACTTTCTATCTTTTCTACTGCATATTATTCTTAACAACTGTCCCCATTTATTGGGTTGTACCACGTTCTATTCAAGGGCAAATATGGAATGGTCTTAGAGCTCCAGGAAAAATGATTCTCAGCTCTGGTTCTGCGATACCTTCACACATCTTCGAACATATAATTAAGTGTAATGAACTATTGAAATAAATTTATTTCTCTTTAACTGTTATTGAGATATTTATGGTTGACAGATTATAGGGGGGCATGAGTAGATGGTATGATGAAATGAGGCAAGTATACGGGTTACAACTTCAAGAAATTTGGGAGCCCCGTGTTCGGAGCTAAATGTAACGGTACATACACGTCAAAATAGGTAAAATATATCAATGCGTGTTAATCATTTTTCAAGATTAGTTTTCCATTTCCTCATTTGAGTTTCTGGCTACGATTTTAAAGTATTAAGTGTGATAGACCTGAATTAAAAGCCATGTGAAGATACAACAGTAATATGAAAAATGATTGTAAAATATTCTTTACATTGGGTGCAATGAAGGTCTTTCTATACAAGGAGATACAGGGAGCTTTGAAAGAAGGAAGAAGGGAGCCTAATGGGATCCTAACATAGGAAGTAATTAAATAAGGTACAAAACTTTAAGAGATAATGGGTTTGGGATACATATGAAGAAAAACATTTTAATAATCAAAGACATCCAAAAAGGAATTGGCTGACTTGTGAAAAAGTGATCTCAACACCAAAAGAGATATTTAAATATTCTTGCACAGGCTATAGACTTCCAAAACCACAATACATTACAACTCTAATATGCAGAATGGGTAGGAAAGTGCAAATAGATGACAACAGATGAGCTTTAGTAAAAGGATGTGGTCCTGGCACATCTCTGATTACTTTTCCTCCATCTTTTCTTCCTCCTTACAACCAATAAATGCAGGTATTTCCTCTAGGCTAAGTGTTCTACCCCTAATATTTCATGCTGTCTTCTTACAATAATTTCTTCTCTTCCCAGAGCTTCCACTAACAACTTGCTGCATGAATCCCAAATCTTTCTAACCATCCCTGCTCCCTATCAAGAACTCGTGACATATTTCCAACAGTTCAGTTCATCCATACTAATAGCTACTGAATAATCAAGCACCAGTAATTCACTACGCTAGATTCTCCCTATCTATACTACATTCCTTTTACTTATATTTTCATTCTTATGACAGCCCTAGGAAGTAAACTATTAAACCCATTTTACATGTGATGAAACTGAAGCAAAAAGAGATTAAGTTTTCTTGGCCAAGATTACAAACATAGTAGTAGCGGTAGTTCAAATGAATGCAACACTTTAAAAACCAAACTTAGCTCCCTGTTCTCATTCAACAGCAATAACAAAAAGTTCCCTATCATCCTCTCAAGTTTTGAGTATGGAGTCACCTTTGACAGTTCCCCCTCTTTTTAATCCACATGTATCCTAAAGAATAGATTCTAGCAATTAATACTTCCTCTCACTGCCTTATTTCTGGCTTGGATACCTGACTGTTAGACTTAAAACAGAGTCCTAATGGCTCTTTCTACTCTGATCTTTTGCAGCTCCAAAATACTGCTACAGTATAGAAGTGTTCTTCCCCTCAAAACCTTTGAAAAGCTCTCCAAAGGCCTAACTAAAGAATCAGTTCCTCAAATAGGTCCTTTGCCAATATGGCCATAGCTGTCTCATATTATTTTTCTTTAATGTGGTTCTTAAACTTCAGAATGTGTTAGATTCTCCTGGAAACCCCAGAGTTTTTGATCCAGTAGGTCTGAGGTGGGGCCCTAGAATTTACATTTTTTTTTCACAAGTTCCCAAATGATGCTGATGCTACAGGTCTGGGAACCACATTTTAAGAACAGCTATATTAGACAATGACTGTCTTGAAGGCAGTGACTTGCTCATGTCTAGAATATTTTAATATGTTTTTAAGATTAGATATTATAACTTATAGAATCACTAAGTATTTATTGTGTGCCTTCTATGTATTATGGATACAATGGTACTTGCAGTGCAACCTGTGACTCATTAAAAAGTATAATGAACAGGCGAGAGATGAGCAGGTCAATGAACATTTACAATAAATTAAGAGAAGTACGTCAATAGAATGGATACAGGGTGAAATGGGAGCCTCCCAAAGGGGCATCTAACCCATTCTTGAGGGTTCAGGGAAGGTTTCCTATTAGTCTAAGCTGAATTTCTTAGGAATTGGACACGTGAAGGTGATGTGGAGGTTGAGGGAGTGAAGAAAGCCGTGAGACAAGGTAAAACCAGTTTGAGCAACTTTCGGTAGTTCAGTATGGGTGGAAGAGTTGGTGAAGTTAGTATTATGTTCCCCTCGAACACTGTGCTTTTCTCCTCAGCTATATCCTTGCAAAAGCGTTCTTCCTTCTACTTGCAATTTTTCTCCCACCTATAAAATCTTACGTATCCATAATGGCACTTATTAAATGCAGTACCATCATAAAGCCTCTTACAGCTAGAACCTTATTTTCCTCATGTGATCTCATGGTACACTGTTTGTATCTCTCCAGTGGCATTTTTTTCATGCACTGCCTCTTATTAAAGTTATATATTTTTCCTCACCCCCCCTTCATTTACCCTCACAGAACTTTTTGAGGGTTTTTTTTTTTTTTAGGATAAAAACTGAGTCTTATTTGTCTGGATATACCTGCAATCAATGCCTTACAAATGGCAGAGACTTAATCAGTGTTTGTTGATAACTCAACTAGTGAAACGATATGGTGACATGAGAATGTAAATGTTTCAGAGACAATAAAGTGCCTAAAACTCCAAAGGGAGTTTAGTTTTGTATGTAAAACCAAGATGTAGTTTTAAATTTTTCTCTAAATGTAATATACTTGATACTAAAGCTATAATAGACATTGTTTCCCTCAAATTACCAAATAAACTTTCTTATAAATGAACATTTGAAAAAAAAACAGTATTTATATCCTGGATACTTCAGACCTAAAGTCATAGTGATTTATGACAAGGAATATAACTATGGATATAGTTGCTATTTGTCATAGAAAGATTCTGCTTTATTATTATATAAACACTGTTAGGAAAGTTTTCTTCTAGAAAAATATTTTGTAGTGGTTGTACATAGTCCAAGTTTCTCTTCCTCAATATTTTAATAGAATATTTCATTCACATTAAGTTCATGGATTGGAATGAACCTTTAAAAACCCACTTATACATCTTACACAAAATATGCCTTGTTATTAAAGATAATCTGCTTTTCACATATGCCGAACTACTAATATTACCTTCCTGATTGTCCAGGTAGCAAAAGTCAATGTCCCTAAACAATGGCAAGTCTTACTAGTTAAATGTAATCCCCAACCTGGACATTGAAATGCATTTTATATACAAGACAAACAGGATTAAAATTGTCCAAGAAAGTTTTTAAGGTATCCCAAGAGTTAAAAGCCAGAGGCTCTGCTTTCTTGTAGATGGGGCTTGTAATTGCTTTGATCAGGCTGAAGAGGATACCAGGGGTTCTTGGGTTAACACAACATAAGTGGGCAGGTCCTTGGACAATGGGTTGCCCAGATTAGATGCACAAAAGACTTTGGGGTTGGTGCTGAAGAGGTGACACTCTTCCTTTCCTCTTTGTACACAGAGGGAAGAAGTTGTCTCTGACCCCTTTAGGACTTTCTCTAGCCTATCTGATTTCTAAACAATAGCTGGTGAATTATTTGACCAACATATGAAAAGAATCTCTACTCTATGGTCCCAAGTAAGCAAAGTTAAAAAATAAAGTAAGAATGTAAGTCTATCAACTTAGACCTTCTTTACCTTTGTCACAACTGTATTTGGAGTTACAAGAAAACATCTCTACACATACAAGCAGGAAGATAGGACATTCTTAAAAGATTTTCAAAGTTATTATCCTTCAGAAAACAAAGTAACAGATCCATTCATTAACAATTACACATGCTCCTGTGTATACACTGGCTCTTACTAACAGTTTGTAATGTATAAATGATACCTCTTCACAAAGGAAATTTCAAAGAGACTTGAAGTGTGCCTATATGAATGTCTGATGATATGTCACACTATACCCAAACGTTCTTCTGCTCCTTTTAAAAGCACTGAAGAGACTTAATTCAATATACAACCCATCACCCTGAGACTAATGACACTGTTTTTGCCAAATTTTTTGGTGCTGAGATATTTATTATAGTGCTCTGTTCCCCTGCATTACTAAAACATTTGAAAACATTTCAGAAGTAATGAATTTTGATACACAATATCTTTCAAAGATCCTAGAACTACTAAATTTGAGTACCAATCTACAAACTTCACCTTCACCTAAATTTATTTTTTTCACATAATACTAATGATAAAGTCTTACAATATTAAACTATAGTATATTTGGAGATATCCTAATTTTGCTCTTCCACAATCATTCATTTACTGAATAGAAACAGAGAATTACCTACGGTTCAAATATAAAGAAATATAAGCTGAAAGGTATGCATTTGGTTAAGTAACTAAATGCAAAAAAAAACGTGACCTTAAATTCCAACATGGAGTAATTTAAATAGGTAATTCAGAGTATTCAGAAATGACCCAAGGTGTTATCTATTTTAAATAAAACCTTAGTACTGATATTTTTACAAACATGATTAGAAGAGATAATCTTGGGAGAACATGAAAGGAACAAACATTCAAAAAGAAGGAATATGGGAATTAAAAAGTTTTATTTTCATTAGAGGAAAAACTCCACAATTTTATGTCTTTATTCACTGAGCCACTCTTCACCTCACAGTCTCCTTAACTTTAAAAGGCACTTATCCAGTGAAATAAGACTGCATACATCAAAGCATTTGTTTTTTATGTGGCTTAATTTTACTGTAAAAGTTGGACCGTGTTGAGCTGCTCACAATTTGAATTTACACGTATGTTTTGGTAGTTAATATTTTCATGTGCATTTCACAGACAGTCACATATATAATGTGTGTGTGTGTGTGTGTGTGTGTGTGTGTGTGTTATATTTAAAGAGAAAGCATAGAGAACACGGTTTCTCACTTCTGAAGATGGACAGGGAGTCCAAGAGAGAAAGCCAAATTGGAGACTACAAGAAGCTAGTACTTTGTTTCTCACCTATTGTACATCACCTTCCTGGAGTCCTTCTCCGTAACCAAGAAGTTCTGAGGGTTAAATCAGAATTTCTTGATTGGCTCATGAGGAAGCTCATGGGAGGAAGAAAATAATAATCATATTTTTTTCCATTAAGTTCTACAAATCACCCACAATGTTTTCACCAAAGGTGATACATTTCCATATCCTATGACTTGCATTATCTCCTGTTACCTAACACTTATATTAACTGCAGCCTTTGTATCACTGGTATCTCTGCGTCTGTGGCAAGCTGATTTAAAAACTATGGGTATAGTTTAGCATCTTGAACCTACCGCTCTCTCCCCCTTCTTCCAGCTCAATACACTATTTGGTAATATTTTGGCCTCTGAAGGCCCAAAGTTTATTTTTGGGGCTTCATGGTTTACGTTCATATATGCTATAGAAAACCAAATTGAAGCCCATTTTATTTTTATTTCATTATCATTCATGGTATTCTTTAACTTCTCCAAAACATAAAATTGAGTGAGTCTGAGAGACTCTGCTAGGGAGACGTGGAGAAGGAAGACAATCACATCACAGTGAAAGACTGTGGGGATGAATCTTTGGTCATATCACAGAACCTCATTCCCCCCAAAATCAGTAAGCTATTTTAAAATAACCACAATAATACAGGTTTTTAACTAAAATTTTTATAAAGATATTTGCATAGGTTAAATTTTAACACCATTTTGTATTTGCATATATATGGAAATTATTACATTTCAGCCATTTCTTCCTATGTTTCATTTCTGTTCTCCTTGCAAAGACATTGGAAATATGTGTATTTTAAAATAAAGAGACTTAGTCACCAAAGCTAAGGGATGAAATAAAGCATTGTTATCTAAAAATCCATAGATGCTATTTATAAGAATTCTGAGAAGAATAAAAAAAAGTCTATACTTATGGAAAAATTCAGCTTAAATTTAATTTAGGAATCCAAACGAAAAGCATAATTAAAAGGAACCAAAGCCCTAGTATTCAAAAAGTAACATGTTTAAAAATCTACAGCTTTTCTATGAATAATTTTTATAATGTCATTTACTGGTAGACATTTAACAGATATGTGTATTTGAAAATACTAGCTATTATTGCAATAGATGACTATATTTATCAAAACAAAACCAAAGAATGTGTATATATGCATTTATATAGCTAAATAAACAGCATTCTACAGCTTTATTAATAAAAAGTTTTAGTTTAAGAACTTCCATAATGGTCATAAATACTTTCACTGTAGAAGTTATCTTTAGAAATCATTTTATCAGAAATGCAACAACCCAGACAAAAAAGGTAACTCAGTGTCAGCTCTAAATGGGGTCACAGTGAGCTCTCTCTGCCATTTGTCTCAATTTTAAATTCCCCTTATTGCCCAGTATTAGAGTAATAAGGTGAGAGGGAATGTGAAAGTGATCAGTGGTTACATTACCTAAAATTTCAGCCACCAAGCTTATCAGCATATTAATTTAGTGGATGAAACCTATATTTAAATCCTAGGGCTAAATAACCTGAAAAGAATGTGAGACTTTTATAATTATCTCTTGAATTTCCTATTTTATGATGTTCTAATGTGTTTCCCTTTCATGCAATAATTTTTAATCTTCATTAGGCAGTTAACTGTTATCTACTAATGGCCCACCCCTACTACAGACAGAAAGTAAATCAGGGAATTGTGACTGGCCAACTTTTGCCTTTCTGATAGATGTAGGAAAAGGGATATAGTTATTGACACTGATTTGCAAATGAGTTGCACACTTAATAAGCCAGAGTAGGTAAGAACATCAGCCAACAGATACATTTGAAACATACAAAATAATCACTTAATATGGGAACCTTCTAAAATTCCATGTAAAATAACTAGACCATATTAACTGTATGTTGACACTGAAAGATGTTTCTAATAATAAAAATAAATTAGCATTAATCATGTTTAAAACCAATTAGTCTTTTCCTGGTGAAGCTAATAAGAACTTCATAAATAAGAAAGAAATCAGGATGCAGAGATCTGAAGAAAAAATAAATTGGTTCACAGGAAGTTACCAATATTAAGGTATCATACAACTTATCTCCTTTATATAAAGACTTAAGATAATTTTAGTTTGATAACAGAAAAATCATAAAATATTATATTGGATAATAAAGTAATGAATTGATTTCTCTAGGGAAAATAAAATATATAACTTAAATCAATATGTGGCAATTCAAAACCAGTTTCCACACATCTCATCAAATCCACGATATTCAAGGTAAAAGAAAAGAAAAAAAATCTACCACCATCTCATAAATGACATACTATATAAGGTAGAACCTGAAATAAAATATTACTATGAGTAACTGAAAACTATGATGCATTATTTCTTTCAATTTTTGGTGTCTCTTCATGATATTTCTCCCTTCCAAAAGAGAATAATTCATGTGCTCTGTTTTAGAATACCAATTTCTTAGAACCCTAATGGAGTTATTTTAGGATATTATCATAACCATTTATTAAGCAATATGTTAAACACCATGCTAAAATATTTAATCTCTGTATTCCAGCAACATCTTGTGTTTACAGGAATAAGAAAGGAGGTGCACCACAAATACTGCCATTTGAGGCCTCAGTTTTCAATATTTTGGTTATGAGGAATTATAAGATAAATATTTTCTCTTTTGAGAAAGGAGAACAGAAGAAAATAGGCAAGAATTAAAAAAAAACCCTGAAAGAGGTGAAGAATGGAGGAGAAATAGTCAAGTGAGAAGAGATGAGGATGGTAAAGGAAAGGGGAAGAAAACTGAATTAGAAGAAAAACCTAAAAAAATAAAGACAACAATTAAATTAAGAGAGAGAGAAAAAGCACATCAGTGTTAGCCAATACTGTGGTACTGATTCCACTCAATGAGCCACTCCTTCCTTCCTGCTGAAGTCCAGGGGCAGGGCAGTAGGGTAAGAGGGAGGGAAAGGGAGAGCTGGGTTTTAATGGGTCACCACACTCTCCATCCATTCTGATTACGTTGGTTTCCCTTTCAAACAATACTTGCCTGTTGTTCTGGGATTGAAGGAACAAGAGGGTGAAGAAAGAGTAAAAAATGAGAGACTAGAGTGAGAATAAGAGAGAATAAGGGAGACGCCATTGAGAGTTACATAAATGAAGTTAGAATGACCTTTTGAGATAACTCAATAGTCCTTTAACTTGTTCCCTTCTCCTCACCCCCTCTGCCATCACCTGCATTCTTGTTCAGCAACGTTTACCATTTGGGGGTAACAAAACACACTAGTTTATAGTGTTCATCTTCCATCTCTCACTGATCAATGTCTAACACCCTATTTGTTGTAGTCTATATTCTTCATGAGTATCCCAACCCAGTTATTTCCCAGTAGGATTTATAGCCCCATGTATTGAACCATTTCTTGCCATAATGTAGTCACCAGGTTCCAGAAGACCTTCCAAAATAATAGTGAATATGTTTTAGTATATACACAAAATAAAAGGAAAATTTTCCAAATGCTGGTTCAACCATCACATACCCCACTCTTTTCAACTCATATTCCTAAGAAGAAAATATCTGTTTTTAGTATGGATAGAATCTTTATAACACTTACACACCAAAAACAGCATTGACATGAAATTTTAACAGATTCATTAGGAATACGCCCAGATAGATTTAATAACTATAAGTAGTCTCATCAGCTAAAAAAAAAAAGTGTTAAAAGTGCATCATGAGGGCAGAGTTGTTGGTTCAAACTATGCCGAGGTATCTCCCAGAGAGGAATGTAGTGGCAGATGAAGTGGACAAAATCTTGGGAGATTCCAGCAGCCTTTGAGGAGTTGGATCTTCACTGGCAGGGAAGACATGCAATAGGACTCAGTCTGCTTTGCTTGGATGTTCATGATTTTTTCTTCTTCCTACCTGGCAGCCACAGTTTCTCAGCCACAGAAGTATGTTGATTAGAAAAGCTTAAAAGCCACTTATAATAAAGAATATAGCAACGTGAAAAAGGACATAAAACTTCCAGTTTCATTTCAAATAAGAAAATGTACTTTTTTTTAAAAAGAGCAAACTAGAAACACACAAACACACACATCTAATTGGACATCTTGAAGATATACCATACTAGCAATTTCAAAAAATAGTATCTGAATTCATCTGTGATTATTTAACTTTCTCACACTCTTAGGGATAAATTTCACATTGCTTTTCTAGGTATTTTAATAATAAGAAAAGTTATCAAATTTTATATTGTACATTACTACCTGTAGCAGTAGGAAATTTTAGAATTACAGAAAACTACTAACTGGGCTAATAACATTCAAAATATAAAATTGAACATTACTCTTTTCATTATTGAATCTAAATTGGTATAGAATAATATTGGCAAAATCTCACTATTCTGGTCAGTTAATCACTGGATTAAAATATCATTAAATATGTATTTCAAATATATTAGGCCATACTTTAATGTAATTATTACATCATAACCAACCCCTAATGTCCCTGGTTATGAATGCAGGGAGAGAAGGGGTAATTGCAGACTGCAAATAACTTATACTTGTTTCAACTAATTTAACAACCTATCAAGCCTTTTGTAGTAATAAAACTCAGATAATGTCCATTTCCCCACCTCTGTATATTGTCTGGTAAGAAGTTAAAAGCACTGCACAGACCACAATGCAGGCAATAGCAAGAAAAAGAGGACAGAGTAGGGTGCATTTAATGAAAGGTACCATTCTTGCACAACTATGCCTCTACTTGAACACAAAGAAGACAATCTGGTAATTGATCACACTATTAAGGAAGGCTACTTTCATGGAATTCAACATAATTTCCTGACAGAGAATGTCTCTATTATCATCCAAAATCAATTTGTAGGTTGTAGTAGCAGTCTGTCAAGGAACTGGGCTCCAATTGGCCCAACTGTTGTAGTAGGTAAAAGGGAGGAAGGGAGGTTGGAAAGTTAGTTTCTGTTGAACTCCTCATGTGTGCCTGGCATTGCGTTTTACATATCTTGTCTATCTGAAGGAAAGGAGTGAGTGAAGAAGTGGCAGTCAAGTTAAATTTCAACCCCATTTCTAATTTCAGTTCAGCTGAACCACTACCCCAGTTACGTAAATTCTCACTTCCTCTCTTCTTCTCTACCCTTGGCTCTCTGTAATCTCTCCCTGAATCCTGGGGTTTACTTACAGGATTATTAGAATTCCTCCCCTTTTGTTTGATAATTTTATAATTTGACTTTGGGGAAGGAGTATAATAAAACTGAAGTAAGAGCATGGGCCTTGTAATTAGTGAGCTTTGAGCTGTGGGTGGGTTAAATAATCATTCAATCTCCACTTACACCTTCTTCATAGGATTATTGTGAGGAGTAAATGACATAAAATATGTAAACTACTTAACATGATGCTTGGCACACTGTAAGAACACAGTAAGTGTTGGCTATGGTTATTATTATTAAAAAGATAAAGTTAAATAGTTACCATGACTCACTTAAAACCGTAAGTCAGTTTCAGAGCAAAAACTGAAAGCAAGTTCCCCCAACCATCATTCTGTGTAGTTTTTAATATTTTAGAATATTCCTGTGATGAAAAGATGTGTTGACACATTCTCACAGTATATAAATATCACCAATCCATAGAGATTTTATTAGTTCACCTGAAGTCTTTTAAAGACTTTCATATACAATAGACATGAGAATCTGCTCCACAAAGAGTATCATTTTAACAATTTTATTTTTCATTAGAGACTAATCTCTACCCTCTTAGAATTGACCAACTGGAAACAGGCCCAACTATCCAACAGATGTCATATTTGTTAAGGTTACATTGTAGAAATGGAGGCAGCATGAACATTAGAAGAAGCAGCTGCTTTATCCCACTGCCCCAAATCCTCATCCTAGGGGACAAGAAACTTTACTCAAGACAACCACTTTGTATAGTTTCTAGTAATGAGAACTTATCATCAAAACTGTCATAGTGTAGATAGGCTCTGTCGATTACCAATATTCTCCATTAATTAACTAACAATAATTAGTATTAACTTTACACCCACACATTTAATTTTTCAAACTTTCATTAACTTTTATTCACTTAGATAATGAACTCATTGAAGAAACATCATAACTTTAATTATCAGTGTTCAGGAGCCTCTCCAAAATATCACAAACTTCTCAGTTTATTCAAAACCAAAATTGAAATAGCGTCTGCCTTAATATCAGAATCACCGAGAAAGATCAGACTTTTCACATGAGTCTTCTTACCCCCAAAATACAGCCTTTCTTCTATGACTAGAACATGCAAAACCAAATTTAGTTAAAAGGTACAACAGGAAATAATTACTCACTCTGAAGAGTTAGTGAGCCATAAGTGAATATTTACCAGGAAAAAAACCCACTTTCTTTTAAAATGAGGATTATTAATCAATAATCAGATTATTTTAATTTTAACTTCATTTTAAAAAAACTTTATACTTTATTTTGGCAGAGATAGATCAACTGAGACAGAAAGTAGTCCAAAATGAAAATCAGATGATGTTCATTTTCGAAATCTAAGATTAAGAAAAATTGCCGTTGAAAATCTACCATAGGCACAGAATGCCACTGTCGTTCTTAGCTAGAAAGGGAGTTGTGAGGTTCATAGAGCAAAAAAATTTTATGAACTTATTTAGTTAAGTGCAATAGTTTTAAAACTTCAACTATAGTCCTCTTTTGGGAAATGAAAAGCCAATTCAGCTACTCCAATTTAAAATTTAAAAACTGACATTAAAATAAACCAATCTGCTTTAATGAACAAATCAGTGTTAAAGTAGATGAATGAATGTATGCTGTTACCAAACATATCTACTAGGTAATTTGATAATTTATAAAATGAAACTTAAAAGTTATATCAAGAAAAGGTTGAATTTGTATGCACTGTCACTTTAATTTCTATTCCAAAATGATCACCCCAGTTCATAGAGTAATATTATCCTGCACCTGTCCATATAGAAATGTACATCTAAACTCAGCCACCACCAATATTTCCTCATGTTCGTTTAAAACTATGCCTTACATTTCTTCAGATAATGAAGAAAAATAGTTATTTTTTAAAAGGCTATTCAATTATTTTGTACACAAACAGGCCTTTCATTCCACTGGTATTCTTTCAAAGCTCTAGGCAATCTTTATATTAGTGCCTCCCACTGACTTGTAAGGTAATTATACATACCACAGTCTGATGATTAACTTGAATCACTTCATCGCCAGCATGGATTTTCTTGCACCGATCTGCAGGTGACTAAATTTAACATAAAGGAAATGATAAAGAACATAAATTTTATCAGTCATTTCTTCTCTGTGGAAACACTACAGTAAGTTCACCCTTTTAAATTAGATCAAGAGTTAATTATAATCTTCAAGAAAATAAACCAGCAAAAATGGTTACTAATATTTGATATACTATTTGTATTCTATGTATAACTAATGACAGAAAGCAGGAATGTAAAACAATATATAGGTATTTATGTTGTAAAAGACCAATATGTTTCTGACAGCATTAAGGGAAAATGATAACTGCACACTTTAAACAGACAACCCTCTCAGGCTCTATTGGGCAACTGATTCAAAAATATATATGTCAAAACATTATTTTTTAAACATTGATCTTTTTCATTTAATACAAATAATTCACATTAACGTCAGCAAACAAGTATTTTCAAGTACATGCTTATGATCAGCATCAAAGCTCTGTCAACTAATGATGAAATTGCTAATTTATTTCATCATTAATACCATCAATCCTGAATAAATGAGAAAAGCAAATTAAAAGATGGATTGCCACTTGTTCAAAGTTATATTATATAACATTCTCTCTCTAATTATCTAACTACAAGAGAATCCTACTTCTTATGTTTCATACAGTGTAACATATAGGCAAATAAAATCACATTAAATAAACTAAAATGCCAGCATTTCTACAGGATGTAACAATTTTATCATTTTTTTCCTTTACTCCCCAAAGACATTAAAAACAAAAACAAGCAAAAAACAACTTTGGTAAGCTAATGTTGACAAGTTTTATGAAGTCTTTAGGAAACTAAAATGAGATTTAAGACAGAAATTTTATAATATTGTAGGTATGGATAATTAATTTAAAATTCTATTCTTTATTTTCCCTCTAGTGACTATCGATTATTGATTATGCATATTATTAGACATTTTAATGATAATATGCATATGGACTTTTGAATATACAGGAAATGTGTTTTTATGAAAAAATATATTTGTATATTCATATGTGTGTTATCAAACACAACTATAAATACTGTAATATTACTCATGCATATCTACTGAAAGCTAAAGAAGAATGATGTGGTGATGCAATCTGCAAAGTAAAATGCTACTTTTGAGACACTGGAATAGGATTTTCTTTAAAAGTGACTTCCAGTTCCTTTAGTTTTTATTCATTTCCAATTTCCAATTATTTCCAAAATCAATAAGTCTTAAAACAATCAATTTAACGAATTAAAAAATTCCCAATAAAATTATTTGCCAGAGGCTGGAAACGGAGATTAGATGGCATCTCAGAGAATTCCAGTTACTGAAGTAATAACACAACCATATGATTAAGAGAGTAGTTCATCTAGGATGTGAACCCAACCCTAAGAATAGTGTCATAACAAGAAAAAACAAGTATTTATTTTACAGCACCTACCAAATCAAACAAGTACCATGTAACATTTCTGAAAAGTTCGTAAACCGAGCTGTAACTATAGAGTCAGTTCCTGTGCTTTTGGCTCACAATTGATCTTTTAAAAGGAGAGTATGAAAAAAAAAATCAAGCTAATGGCTCTAAGTCATGATGTAAAAAAAATGATAGTTGGTACATAAAATTCAAAGAAACCGAAACAACTTTTTGCACAGATGAGTAAAAAAGGAAATAATTCATACAAACTATAGACTTTCAGTGTTAAAAGGGCTATTTTATTCAAACCCCTCATTTTACATAGGAGAAAACTAAGAAACTAAGGCACAGCAAAGCAAAATAACTTACCCACTTAGTGAGCAGCTTTACTAAGACTCAACACAGATCTAATGATAAATGACTGAGGGTACCAAAAATAATAAAATATTTTCAAGAAAAAAGAAATGATGACTCTTAATCTATGGCTTATATCTGAACTACTCACAGAATCAATCTTTCTTTGGTCACTCATCCATTTATCAAATATTACTGAGTAATATAAGCAATGCATATAGCGCTCAAGTTTTTTTTTACAGACTCCATACAATATAGAGAGATATGTTCCTATCAATTCTTCAAGATACAGTTAGTTCAAAATGACCATTTCTGTGATTCCTTCCCTGATTTCACTTGGCAACATTTACTATTTTTTCCTTTGTCTATCTATGCAAATTTCACTACCTGTTTACACTGATAAACCCCTACTTTTACTCCTTAGGGGCAGCAAGCTACTTTAATTTAAAAATTGTTTCAATACCTAGTCCTAAGCCTGGAACACAGCAGACATGAGGTAGAGGTTTGTTAAATGAACAAATGAATAAACAAAGTATCAGGGGAATGTACACACCAATGAGAATGATCAATCAGTGACAAGAGCACAGTTTATACAGCATCTCACTGCATTTAAAAATTTTAAATAGTTGACAATATGCATATAAGTGATATTCTTGATCCCATATAACTCTCTTATTTAATATCAATGTGAAGTCAGTAAAACAATACAACTGCAATGTATATTATGTTTCACCATTCACAAGAAACTAAGTGAAGCGGAGGGGGGAAAAGTCAATAAATGATTAAAGTAATAGGTGAATCAGGTGAAAAGAATGTTGTCTTTTTTAAAAGAAAATGCTGGTAAAATGTTGAGAACAATAATAACTTGAGATTAACTAATTCCACCTCAGTCTTCTTTGAAGGAACATGGTATAAACATGCAACTTGTCAGAATTTCTAAAAGAAAAAATTTCAAAGCTCAGAACCTGCTTAAGAGAAGTGGGATGGAAATCTGGGACAACCAAATGCAGAAAAAATGACTTATTAAGCAATTCAAATCTATTACACTGATCGTGTTAATGTCCAACACAATCACTTCACATTTCTGTAGCTCTTTCTTTATAGCATAGTATTTCATATTTATTAGCTTATTTGATTTTCACAACAACCTAGTGAGGTATGTAGTGCAGATGATGTATTATTTGATATACTATTTCCAATTTACAGCTGAGGAAATTAAGGCAATGACAGGGTAAATGACTTGCCAAATATTACACTGCCATTAAAATGCAAAATTGGGTGTAGGGCCTAGGCCTAGGGACTCTGACCCACTGCTTGCAGTGGTTCTCAAACTGGAGCATGTCTCAGAACCACCTGTTAAAACAGAATCTCTTATTAAGAAACAGGCTGGTCTCCAGAGCTAATTCAGTGGGTTTGGGGTGGGTCATTCCCAAGGGAAGCTGATGCTTCTGGTCCAGGGACAGACCTCACTGTGAAAACACACTGATCTATACCATGCTGCCCCTCCACTGAATTAAGTTCAATTATACTTCAAGTATTCAGAAAGCCTGACTTATCTGATGTTTCTTTCTTACCTGAGTTAAGTTTCCTAATAAAACTAAACTGTCTGACAGATGGAAGTGGATTCTTTTAGATGTCACAATAACTTGTCATGAATCAGAAAATACTTAACAAAGACAAATCTCTGGCTGTGAACAAAAAACATCCGATTTACTTCAGGTAAACAGCTATTCTAAACTAACTGAAATGACTGAAATTCTCCCCCCAAAAGCACTTACTAACTCAATATGTCTTTTTAATTTTATATCCTAATCTGTCATGTCCTCAGAAGTGAACCTCAATTATGTGAGTTACATAAGTTGTTTAACAATAAAAAAAAAACACACACCAAAATATGAAATGTTAGAATACTTACATTTTCTGTAGTGCCAGTAATTACATGGAGGCCATCATATGTTGATTTAATATACATACCCTAAGAAAAAGACAGCATAGAAAAATAAGTGAAGCAACTGAAATATTTTCAAGTATATTATAACCTCATTTACAAAAAAAAAAAAAAGCCCTATCAAATTAGAATTGCCATTGCCCCGGGGATGAATCCATGATCCAATAAGGCTGTCTTTAAACTGGTAAGAAATTCCTCTCTGAATGTTCTGGCTTCTAAAGTTTGCCTGAAGAAGCCTGTACTCAGCATAATCAAATGATTTCTTGAAAAGAGAATTGCCTATGAAACTTATGAAATGCAGCATGGTAATTCAATATCCTGAAGGAAGAACACACCTCACTCCCCTCAAAATCCATACTACATGTTCTGTGGCAAAATATAAGTTACAATGGGAAATTCAAATATTGGGATGTTATTAGCTTATTATACTTGATTCATATTACACAATAAAAAGTAGGTTTCTCCAGAGCCACTAAAGAACTACTGGAGACAGAAAAATGATAAAATAGTTTATATAAAATTTTTTTCCGTTCCTCTTTTGTGGTATCCTACATTTTCTGCCTTAATTTCTTATTGATGAAGTTTTAATAATTGCATCCAATCATCTCTATATCAATCATTAAGAGGTGGAACTCCCTGGTGGTCCAGTGGTTAGGGCTCTGTGCTCTCACTGCTGAGGGCCCAGGCTTGATCCCTGGTCGGGGAACTAAGATCCTACAAGCCTCACAGTGTGGCCCCCACAAATTTTTTTTAATTCTAAACAAAAATTAAAAAAAATAATTCAGAGGTAATGTGTGGCAACCCCTCCTCCCAACAAAGAGGGTGAGATTCCATTTCCATTTATATAAAGCGATTTTAGAAAAAGCTTCATTAAAGTTGAAAGATTATCCAGAAACCTTCAAATTCTGCAAGCTTTAAGAGCAAATGAAAGCTTTAAATTATGCATAGTGACAGGACCTTAAAAGAAAAAATATCACAAGAAAGTATTCACATTTAAAATATTGAAATATTTTCACTTAAGTAAATCAGAAAAAAAATAGATGATTCTGTGAATGGACTTTTTTCCTGTCTAAGGACGATTCTGTTACTTTAAATTCTCTTCGGGTAAAAATTAACTGAGTTTTACGTCAAAAGTGCTTTGCATCTCAAAATATTGACTTCAAAAATTAAAAAGTACTAATTTTAATAAAGTTGAAGTCTGAAACATAAGGGACTTAATAACTAACAACAATCATTTCAGGAAAAGCATATATTTTAACAATTATGTGAAGTAGACAATTACTGTTAATTTCCTATAACTTTATGTCAATTATATATGTCTATACCTGAATATACATGTGTTTTCACTGAAAATAAGTAACAAATAAAAACAAGAAGCAGTAAGTTCATGGCGTGGAACTATTAAGAAGTCATTGAGTAGATTTTAATTCTGAAAAGTCATTTCAGTAATGTCATATGTCTAAGATGTTGGTACCAATTAGAAAAATGGCTGAGCCTGGATCTCTGATGTGAAACAAAATGAATGTAATTTTAAAAGATGTTAATTTATCTGTGAATTCTATCGTGCTAAGGACTGTTTTAAGTGTTTGACATTTATTTCACAGTAGCCTGTGTGGTACAAACTGTCATTATCTCTGTTTCAGAAATAAGGAAACTGAGGAGTCTGCCAAAGGAGGTGAAGCCAGGTTTCAAGCCCAGGCAATCTGACTCCTAACCACACTCTCCATCATGAGGCTCCTAATTTACAGATTTATTAACAAGAGAGTTGTACACCTTCACTTTTCTTATTAGAACATAATATTTGGAAACTAGATATTGAGTCAAACATTCACTGTTTAACATCTATTCTAAAAAGACTAAGACCTCTCTAGCACACATATACTACGTGCAAAGTGGTTATAAAGTGTAACTGGGTTTGATATTTTACAAATTTAATTAAATCACCCATCTCTTCTGACAATTATAAGCAAAAGCTTATTATATTTTTCTCCACACTTCTTTCAACACTGTGCATTACTGTTTATGAATTAAGGTGTTGGACAAGAGCTCTATATAATTTCTTAAATGATTGGGTCATAGAGAAAGTCTAGTCTCCTAAGATAAATGTTTAGAAAAGTCATTATATTCATTGGGATCATAAGAACTCATGAAGATAATCTAGTTATGACTAATGAAATAAAATTCCTATGTAATTACTGCACATACCAGGAACTTTTAAAATGGCAATTGTAAGATAAAGCAAGTATCAGTTATAGGAAGAGGATTTCATCATTATTTATATATAATTAAATGTTATATAATTTATATTAAAGCTAATTTTTTCAGATGAACAAAAATATTTTTTAAATGCTTAAGTAAAGAAGGATAGAGCTATGTATACAGAGTTCAGTTCTAGCAACTTATAGTTATGAGCAATTAAATAGAAATAAAGCACATCTTTAAAATGCCACAAAGAATGAAGATATTTTGTTTTATGCAGTATTTTCATTTCTAACCTCAATAAACCATTAGTTGTAACTGCTTTTAATAATCAAGACTGACTTCTTCAGCTTTTTTATCTCCCTCTGGTAGTACTAATGAGAAAAATGGCCAAAAGTCAGGAACCAAAAGAAAGTAAGAGAAGAAACAAGTTGCTTGGATGTGTTTCAAACTAATCATCTTCTGAATAATGAAGAGTCCACAGAAATACATCTGATCACTTGGTCACCTCTGAGAAAGGGTCAAACAGCAGGAAGACATGTAATTCAAATGGCTCTTTTTCTGGAACTGAGATAAATCTGGTCTTCCATTTCATCAAAATCTTCATTCTTCCTTCTTGCATTTTTTTTTAACCAATTAATTAATTCTGGAGCTGATTCCAACAGCTCCCTCTCTTCTGTTCAGCTTGCCAAAATGACATTTGCTTCACCATCTCCGAATGTCGGTTAACCAACGGGAGCCAAAGCCACCTCACAGTCAAGTCAATGGAAGAAGGCATATTTGGAGATAGTCCAAGTGCCTAAACAGCAAAAGAACTCTCTGAGGCAAAGAGGCTTCCCCAAGGATGCTCCCCAAGCCCTTTCCTCTCTATTCAACCTATCTCTTGGCTCTGATCTAGTTTTGATATGTTCCAATAGCTCTCATTTTCCTTCCTTTAACTTTCTGCTAATTATTGTTGTTTAAAAGCATTTTAGAAGCTAGTTTGATATATTTTAACCATTACTAAGCACATTTCCCACCATTCCTTATAATGCTCAGGACTCTCAAAACTAAGAAATTCTAGGAGATTTGACTAATTAGGTAGAAAGCTGATGAACAACCTATCCAGTTTATCAGTGCAAGAACAAAGCAGTTACCTTTTACCTATGTGAGATGTTCTGTTTTGAAAGAGTCAGAAGACCGTCTGCAGATGTTTTAAGCTGATTAAACTTCATTAAAGTTTGGTATTCTCCCACGTCTTTCTATTTCTTTCCTTCATTTAAACAGTTCCTATGGCTAAGCACATGCTAAATGCTACCAAAATCCTCAAATCTATTTCAAATGTGACTGACTAAACTTACTTAAAGGTGGCTGATTTTTAAAATGATGCCTTGAGTAACTCATATAAAATTTCCATTTAGTCATCTCCCCTTTAACATGAATCACAAGAAATGGTTTAACACTTAACTCTTTTTATTAATATTCAACATGTTAGCTTTTTCTTTTCCTCCCTTGGAATTATTTTCCCAATGAAGTGTTGCTGATTGTCCTTTAAAATGGATTTCTCTAAGTAGTTCTAGTTTTAAAGTCATCCTCCTAAACGTCTCATACCTCCCTTTAGCAATCCCAAGTTTAAATGTGGGATAATGGAATAAACTTTGTTAAATTGTACCTCATTTAGATTTACCTGGATTTAAACCCTGCCTCTACTGTATATTACCTCTATGTCATACATGGCAAACTGGTAAGGACCTGTGAGTAGGTAAGGATACCTACTCTATAGAGTTGTGAGGATGATACCTGGAAAATGGTAGGCACTCACTTGTTCTCTTTTCTCTACCAGCTGTCTTCCAGACTAACTGAATCTGGTGCTTAGCATTTTAAGCTCATGACTATTTCAAAGAGCAGACCCAGCTCTATGTACTTGAAATTTTAAAAATAAGAGACCTGTCCAGGGCTATACCTTCACTGAAAATGAAAATCAAGATGTCATCAAGTCCATTAATGAGCAATGTGTTGACTCACTTCACATGGTTATTTCACCCCCATTATTTCAGTGGTAATTAGAGGGAAAAAAACAGGCTCTTTTCTTAGAACAATACCATCCTCAGAACTGCAAACTCATACAGCTAGAGGGAGCTTTAAAGAGGATCTAGTCCATCCCTTCCTACCCCCAACATTCTACAGATGGAAATATCAAGGCCAAGGAAGTTAAATTTACTCCCTCACCTGCCCCAGATCACACTCACAGCTACATTTTATGTAAGTGATTTGTATCCAGGTTTTCTGTCTCCTAATCTAATTAGTTCATAATTTCCCACTCTGCAAATCATGCTTAGAGAGCTTTCTTTCCTTCAGAACTACTGAAAGGGGAGATATTGAAAGGAAAATCTTTAATACTATGGGTGGAAAGGTGCTTTAAATAAAACTGGACGTTGTAAATGTGACCAAAAAGAATAGTCAGAATTTAAATCATAAATATTACTTCAAATAAGTTTATAAACATTAAAATAAAATTTTTAAACTAATCAAAGATATAACATAGATATAACACTTATAGGTTACAATGATGACATACTTTGGCTATGTCTGAGATGCTGAGTTCCATCTTTCCAGGAAAATACAGATAAAAGCCACAAAAAGACAAGGAACTACAGTTACCCAAAAGTAATTTGTTAAGTAACAGGAGAGAAGTCACTCTATAGAATAGAGGGCTTCAAACCAAAAACTCACTGGTGACCAACGAAGGCTTTGCCCTCGGAAGCAGTTACACACACACACACACACACACACACACACACACACACACACACACACACACACACACGGCCGAAGAAGAAAGGCCACATAAAAAGTTAAACCTGCAGAGAGATCTTTAAGAATATATTATCTGAATTAAGTTGTTAACACTAGTTTTCAAGATTTCTACTTTCTAAAACATCATTATTAGTATCCTTGGAAAATTCACCTCTAGGGAGAAAGTAGAAACGCTGTAGCACCAGACTAAAATGTAATAGTTGTGTAGTAGGTAAGATATTCTACAGCCAGTTTCTTGTTTTTTGTCTCTCCCTCATTAATATTAATATTATATGCTTTCTTTCTAGAGGCTCATTAAAGGAAAAGCTCTCCCTTGGGTTAAATTTAGAACCAATACAATTTTTAATCAGATGAACAAAATATAGAAGATGATTATCTTTATTATGACATAATAAAAAATACATCTCATAGATGTTAGCCTAGTTTTAGCAATATCCACCTGCTTACTCACCCTTAAAAGAAAGAGTAGAATTATAAAGAATATCGGGTTTGTTTAGCTTACACAACCTAAGGGAAGAGAGACCTATTAAAACTGGAACAAACAAAAGCAAAATAAACAAAACACTCATTTTCATGGGCAGGTAACACTGTGGTTCTTATTATAAAACTCATAACTTAAACTTCCTTTAAACCTAAGGAACTTTGGTAGGGGGTGAAAATGTAACTAAAGCTAATTTATTTAGCAAAGTAAACAGGATAATTCAGAAATCACCATTTTAAATTCTCTTTCATTTTCATTTACCTTTATAAAACTTATCATGACTGACTCCCACTACCTCAATTCCTCTAGGGAAAAAAACCCCCCAAACCATTCAAAGTTTGTTAAAATTCATGGATTCTCATGTCTGGGGACTGCTCTGCCCATACCATTAGCTGTCTGTTGATGGGTGGTGGCTTTGATAAACATGGTATCTCTTACCAGCCCTTCACTTGGTTTGATGTTTGCCAGCTGAATCACTTCAAGGTGGGCAGACTGTGAAACTAGAGGATCTGATGACAGGGATATGATGTGGTCACAGACTCCAGAAAGAGTTTTACACTGAAAGCAAAAAAACAAAAAACAAAAAGCAAAAAAACATTATGGTAAATACATGCTGTAAGTAACATATAAATCACTTTTTATTATAACATTTTTTACAAGGAAAAATAAAAAACAGTAGAAGAAAGTAGTTTGCATTTTATTCTATGAAGTCTGTATGAAAAAGGTATTCAGGTTAAGAAATACCCACACATAAAACACACCTATATTCTAAATTATGGATATAAGAACTATATATCAAAATATTCAAGAAAGTTATGGTTATGTTTTATTTCTATTATTTGATTCATCAGACCTAAAATAAAATGATTATTTCTAAACAACCTTAATAATCTGAAAACTTCTTGATGCCAACGGTTAGATGGAAGTGAATTCAATAAGTTCATAAACCTTGATGGTTTTTACTTCATGATCAGAAAAGTTTAGAAAAAAATCCAGCCAAAATCCAGGGAAGATGAATCTTCCAAATCTGTTTGGTGAAATCCTCCCACTCATTTGTCTAGACTCTCCTGCTCAAGGTTACCTTTCCAAGCTCCCCCTTACTCCAGGCAAAGTTTGGCACTCCCTCAATCCTGCTTTCTCAGTGTTCTATGAACAGTCTGAAATTGTATGATAACTTCATTCTGAAGCTCTAAGGCAGGGACCATGTCCTACTCATCTCTGACTTCTCTTCCTCCCCTACCCCTGGTAGACAGATCCTAGAACATATGAGGCAATTAATATGAGTTGAATAAACTGAAGAGCAAATGAGCTTTAACAATTAGTAGACTCGCTTGATTGAGGACAGAAAGCTAGTGCTTTAATTAGTATAAATCTATTCATGCTGATAGAGAATAATAGATTTAATGTATGTTACATCCATAATAGTATGGTTAAGACTGAGACATAGTAAAATCATGAAGAAAGTAGAACATAAGTGAATGAAGCTTGGAATATACTGTTCTAAAATGTTCTGGCCCTTGGATGCTTCACAGACTCTAATTTACTTACTGAAGCCTGGTTGTCCAACACTGGAGGTTGTTTTATTTTGTTTTTGTATTCTTGCCTTTACTGTAGGAGGAGCTACAATTTTGCAGCACTCAAGGTGTCACCTTGTATTCATCTCCAACAGGTTACATTTGTTCTTTGACCACTGCATTACTCTACTGTAAGGGAGAGAGTCCCCTCCTTGTGGTCAGGACTCTCTATTTGCTGCATTCTGTACATGGTCCATGGCCTCAGTCTTTGCTGGACTCAGCTTCGTCACCCCACAGAAACTGCCAGGCTAAATTTCTCCCCCTTCTTGCAGTCCTGCTCTTTGCTTCTCACGGCTGCACTTTTATTGTGGCTATCAGCTCCTAAGGACAGACAGTGGACAGCATGCAAAGCACATGGGCTTGGTATGAAGAGATGTAGGCAATCACCACACTTCCAGTTACTTGCTGTGTGTCTGTGAGCAAGTTATTTTATATCCTTGAGGTTTAGTTTACACATGTAGAAAATGGGGTAATAAAGATTACTTTACATAGTTTACATGACTAATCAGGATAATGTATTAAAAAAAAGTCTGATATGGCTCCTATCCAAAGAAGACACCAAATAAATGCTTATTCTCCCCTGTTGCTTTCCATAAGCTCAAAGGGCTCAGCTCTTACTCATGGGATGAATTATGTCATATTCTTAATGCCATGGCCTTGCTGACCATCTTACAATGACCAGTAATCACACTGCACGGTCATGATGGAGACGAGTTCACATCTCTTTACTCTCTCTGATATTCAAGTTTCAGTGCTCTCAAGAGATACAATGAAGGTAATTACCCTGAAGAGCTGCTAAGCAGGGTGCCAACAGGAAGACCACCTCTCAGAAATAGGGAACCTTACAGGGCCAGCCTCATGGGCATGTGACCTGTGCACAAGGGCCTGCATTTAGCATTATGCTTTGCTGGTGCCATTTTGGAATTGTTAATTGTTTTTGAAAAAGGGGCTCCATATTTTCATTTTGCACTCCCGTATTATATAGCCCATCCTGGGACCCCAGTCTCTGTGTGTGTGTGTGTGGTTTTTTTTTTTATTTCTCTTGAAAATATTTATCAGCAGCCATGGGGAAAAGACAGAATGGCAGCACTTTACAAAAACTGGCTACAGTTCAAATTGCTACTGTTTGGCAGGAAGAAAAACAATTTGGGGCAGATTTAAATCTTTTAACTATTCTTTTCCTTCCATATGTGGTTTCATTTTCATTCTTATTTTCTCTTTATCTCAAGGGGGTGGGAAACAATGCTAATGTGAATGGTTTCTATATAGGATACTTAAATTGCATGATAATCTGAAAATTAGTAAATCAGTATGCTAAAAAGAACGCTTTGTGGTTTCTACAAACTGAAGCATATTTCAAAAGAGTCCAACGTATAAATAAATAGGAAGGTAATGGATATACAAAAATGGCTCAACACGTGTGCATTACAACACTCAGGGCCTCATATAACACGCTGGTTGGTAATGAGCAATAGTAGCTCTCCAATGCAAGCACTGGAAGCACTTAAAAGTGGAGTAGAAGGAAGAAAGGCAGAAATACTACATTGTAGGTGTTTTTACAAAAAAAAAAATTAAATCTACTGTATTAAGTTGCAAATCATTTTTCCAGATTTCTCTTCTTGAGTAATTTTGTTTGCGAAATGTCTGCTATGTGCTAAGTCTGCCAGGAATACGAAAGATGAGCAAAACACTGACTTTACCAGCAAAGCTATCAGGATTTAATAGATTAAAGATATTGGGAAAAATAATAGAAAGACTTAGAAAAGAAAGTCCATTAGAACCTTGCTGCCTGTTTTAGAGATAATGTACTAGAACCTTTATACTGTAGCAATTTGGCACTTGGCTAAATAAGCCAATTAGAAGGGGTATAAAATGACCTGGCTTTAAATGCTAACTCTATACTCATTACTGTATCATACATCAAGCCACTGCAGGAAACCACATTAAGGGTACTACAGCAAAGTTCCAGGGAAGTTATTTATTTTTATTTATTTATTTACTTATTTATTGAACTTGAAGTAGGGTTTAGAACTTCTTTCTCTTTTTTTATACAATTTTTAAGGGTTACTTTCCACTTACAGTTATTACAGAACATTGGCTATACTCTCCTTGTTGTACACTACATCCTTAAGCCTATCTTACACCCACTAGTTTGTACCTCCCACTCCCCTACCCCTATACTGCCCCTCCCTCTTCCACTGGTAAACACTACTTTGTTCTATGTATCTGTGAGTTGGCTTCTTTTTTGTTATATTCACTAGTGTGAATGAAAAATGTTGCCTGCCATATCAGCAAAAAAAGGATGCTGAGGCCACCAAGCCAACAGCCACTACTGCTGCCCCCCAACAGTGAGCCCTGAGGGAACTCAGAATGGAGACAAATGGGCTGCCCACTACCAAGCCCTCAGCCACTGCAGCCATCCTCAAAGGTGCACCCTGAGGTGACTTGGGATGGGAAAGAACAGGATACTGGCCTCAGATAGCTAAGGTGCATATCAAAAGAATGATTTCAATGAGCCGAGGCTCTTGCATCTTCCCGTACATAGAAAAGTACTAAATTCATTAACTTGAGATGTCTGGTTTTCTTAATTAACATGATATTTTTATGTTCCCACTACCTGGTCTTTGTTGCAAAAACCCATGCATATCCTGGCCCCTCCCTTACCTCTTCGGAGCAGTCCCTCAGAGATATCTGAGAAGCTGCCTCTAGGGCTTGAGTCCTCAGAAAGTCCACCAAATAAAACATAATTCTCAGCTTTTAGATTGTGCATTTTTTTCAGCTGACACTAGTTTGTTGTATTTTTTAGATTCCACATATAAGTGACATCGTACAGTATTTGTCTTTCTCTGTCCAACTTATTTCATTTAGCACAATGCCTTCCACATCCTTGCAAAAAGTGAATTTTTTCCTTCAGTGAATTTGTGATATTATGTTGTTTTAAAACACAGTATTATCTATTGCTACCTAATAGTCCAGAAAAAACTATAATATAGCAAGAAAAATATATTCTTTATTATTAAAAGTTAACATCAACATTATAGAGCACCTACCATGTGTCCCACACAACGCTAAATACTTCATTATTTCATGTATCCTTTTAACAACTTCCTGAAGTAGGTAGTATTATAGCCAGTTTAGCAGATGAGAAAGCAAGGCTAAATAAATAGACAAAGGTCATTGCCTTGGCAAAAAAAAAACAACAACTTGAATCCTTAATCATTATGCTTACCATTTCTTACTTCTATCCTTAAATCTCCATTTGTTTCTGATCAATTTCATTTTTGTATTGTTTAAAAGCTGTCAGTATTAAATGGATGTTGTATAACATGTTTAAACTACACAGTATAATGAAATATAAGGTGAGCCTGGAAGTGTTCTTGCAATTTAGAATGCAGTTTAGATAAGGACTAGTAGATCTGAGACTGTGAAAGACACAGCTCTCTGGGAAAACTTGAAATTTTAGCAGCAAAAGGACAACTCTTTTCTAGCAAGAAGATAACTGGTAACCACTTGTATAAAGGGGATTCTTCTGCTATTTTTGCAATATAAATACCAAAGGATTTTAAATTCTATTTATCTTTAGTTCTAAAAGCAGAAGGAAATTTTTAAATTTTAAATTAAAGCCTAGTAAATAATATGTCTTTAGTAAAGTTAAAGAGAACATAAAATGGCAATGAGTATTATAACTGATCCTCTGGATTCTGTTTATACTACCCAAAATGGTGACAAAGGATTTGTGACTGAATAGCAGTTAACAGAGGGCTAGCTATGACTTAAGAAACTTTTAAAACAGAAGAGTGTCACGGGCTGGATTTAATGGTATTGTCTTTTTTTTCTCTCCAGTTGTTTATATTAATTTCAAATGTGAATTAATATAATTATAGAGCATATTCTCAGGAAGAAATGGGACGTTTTCATGTTCTGTTCTGTATACATACTATGTTTTATATAGGTTTGCATATAGTGTATGGCTGGTTCACCCAAATCTAAAAGCTCTTAAGGGGAAAAAAGATCTGAACATAGCACGTTTAGTATAAAATAAACAGCGGTTTTTAAAAAGTTGTAAAAGCAACATTTTAGTCACTGTGAAGATACGAAAAACAGCAACCTTACATTAATATACTAACCAATTAGCAGACAGCATTATTTCATTATCTCTGAACAGTATTCTTTCATTATCACTGAATTTATCAGACACTTTTTAGATTAATATGTGAAGTTTTAGCTTTTGTATTTCAAAAAGGAAATGTGGAAAGCATTCTAAGTACAAACAATAGTGAAAAGCTAAGGAGTAGGTAAGAAGTCTTAAGTTAGCCTCTTAGCCTCAGAGGACACTCAGCCAGACATGATTGAGCCACTTAAAGTATTTTTATTTATGGTTTTCTAAATAAGTGGAATACTGGTTATTCTTCTGAGTATATTGGAGGAAATGAATGGAAATATCTTTAGATTTAAAAATCAGACATTCGTTTGACGTAGGAAAGAACCTCAGGTTCATAAGCTTAACAAAAGGTTTTACAAAAGGAAATTTCTACTTTCAGATATACACATACATAAAAGGGACAAGAGTATAAAACCAAGATGAACTGAGGAAACAAACAGATGAATATGCATTTTAAGAAGGCAAGAATGATGTGAAAGCTACAATTTAAGTATAGCTTAAATAATCCAGGTTTCTTATCAGTAACATGGAAAACAGTAACAAAAGTTTAATTTTGATAAATAGTGTATACATATTAAAATAGTTATTGATATAAATAATAGTTCAATTAAAATAGTCTAGAGGACAGAGCATATTTTTATTTTATTGTTTGGTTTATATATTAGTATAATTCAGTATTATAAATCATACAACTCTGTGCCAACTGAGCAGGATATTTGCATCATATTTGGTGAACAAGAGAGGCTTTGTTTTTATAAAATAGTGCAAATTTATTCCATATTAAATAGTGAGAACTCTAAATTATATAAGCCTCATTCAGAAATACAGTATTTTTAGTACTTGCCAGATCTCTGTTGAGCTAGCAATTTTGCATTTCTAATTATAATGGTACCCCAAACCTATACTGTATAGCACAGGGAGCTCCACTCAATGTTCTATTATGACCTAAATGGGGAAAAGGATAAATGTATAACTGAATCACTTTGCTGTATATCTGAAACTAACACAACCTTGTAAATCAAATATACTGCAACATAAAATAAAAATTTAAAAAAAGACACAGGAGTGAACAATCACAGGTAAATTTCAAAGAGTAAAATTCATAAAGAGAATTTAAATTGATATTAAAAAGTATTAATCTACATACATATTCCCCAACACAGGAAGAATTTCTTGCTCATATGAGTAAAGAGAACTGAATAGAAACAATTTTTTAAACTTAAAAAACTAATACAACAGGGCTTCCCTGGTGGCGCAGTGGTTGAGAGTCCGCCTGCCGATGCAGGGGACACGGGTTCGCGCCCCAGTCCCGGAAGATCCCACGTGCCGCGGAGCGGCTGGGCCCGCGAGCCATGGCCGCGGAGCCTGTGTGTCCGGAGCCTGTGCTCCGCAACGGGAGAGGCCACAGCAGTGAGAGGCCCGCGTACAGCAAAAAAAAAAAAAAAAAAAAAAAAAAAAAAAAACTAATACAACAGAATAAAATTTCAACTTTAAACCCATGTAAAAATTATATTTGTACACAGCAAAGATTAAAGAGTTTCAAATAGCTTCAAAAAGCAACTATATTTGCAAATAAATAATAAAGGTCATATGAACTTTGTTCCAACAAGGCCTGGGTAACTCTGCAATCCCTTTAGGTTTCAAACTCTGATGGTGGGGAAAAAAACACAACAAAACAATTAGCAAAATGGAGAGAAATCACCACCACCACTGCTTCATTAAGCCATTCATTCATTCAACAATCACTGAGTATCTGCTCCATGATTCAAATGCCACTGCTATGCTCAAGGATTTCTCAACCTGGGACAGTGTTTCCGGTGATGTATTTGGCTTTGTCCTTAACATCACTGATATTAACCATGCTGTCCTTGTGTTCCTGATCATGGAAAAGAAGCAATAACACTTTAAAATAATAATCATCTAAGAATGATGAAGTCAGTACCAAACAGTGAGAGAACATCAGTCCCAAATGTGCACCTACATTGATGAGCAAGAAGTGGACCCATGACACTTCTAACTTACAACTACTTTCCTGAGACATCCTGGTCTGAATTAAAGCTGGGACAACAGCCTCCATTGCTCCTCTGATTTCTGATAGGGAAACAGTCAGCTGGAAACCAGAACTGGATCTGGGAAAATCTCACCCTATTTGCCTGCTCTCTCAGGGCAGGAAGCAGAGCCAGGCAGGCTTGCAGGGAGTCCCCAGACAGATGAGAGGAGTACTCATTCGTGGGCACACTACTTTCCAAGCTCAAGATTAACAAGGGTCTGGACATATTAGTGGCTCAAATAAGATGTAGGTTATTAGGAAGATGATTTAATTTTACTTTAGATTCAAACAGCAAGAGTGAAGCTGTTCATTATGATTAGATGAGCTTCTGGAAAATCCAGGCACTATATATACAGCTTATGGGCAAATAGGAAACAAATAGCAGAGACCTGGGAGCAATGTCTTTACATATAGTAGAGAAATTCAAAGTTGCCATATATGATTTTACGGAGAAAAGAGCTAATTGCATTGTACCAGTTATTCGTTTACTGGTTCTCAGCCCCAAATTCACCCTTCAGTGTTTGCTCTATGATGATAGGCAGGTCTCTTCAAATATTTCTACTTCACAGTAAGGACAATGTTAAGCTTGTGCCAGTAGAGGGTGCTGGAGGGATACTGCAGGGAGAAGGAGGCTTCTCTTCCCTTTGGGCAGTGTTTTGCTTTTTCTTGCTTCTGCTACAATGTCCATCAGTGACACATGTGTGTGGGGACATCCATGATGCCCAGACTATGCAGTCCCTCAGTGACCTCACAGCCTCAGTCTGGGCTCAGTGACCACCATCCTGTGGCCCTCTCAGCCTCATACCCACGTCAGCACCCCACTCTCTCTGTGAGCTCTCCTACCAGCATCACTTGCCTGTATCCTCGAAGGTTGTTTCCTGCTTGTCTGGACCAGCTCTGGTTTAGGCAACTCAGTGAAGCCGCAACCTGACTGTTCTAATGATTTCTGACCCTCAGTGTGGGGGAAGGTGTCCACCTCAAGCTGTCCTTCCTTGGGTACTCTCCCCCAGTCCTAGGGCATGCTTTAGAGTCTCTTTACATCTATATCGGTAATCTTCTACCACAGTTTAGTAATTATTTAGATTAAACTTCCCTTGTTTAAGTTACCGTGTGATATCCATCTCCAGACTGATTCAATTACCTTTTTGAAGAAATCTTTACATTTACAGTAACAATAACTATAGTTTTAAAAAATCCATAGTGTCTTTGATCACATAAAGAATGGTCTTAGATTAAGATAGTCCTTCAATTTCTCTTTTTTTTTTTCCGGTACGCGGGCCTCTCACTGTTGCGGCCTCTCCCGTTGCGGAGCACAGGCTCCGGACGCGCAGGCTCAGCGGCCATGGCTCACGGGCCCAGCCGCTCTGCGGCATGTGGGATCCTCCCAGACCGGGGCATGAACCCGTGTCCCCTCATTGGCAGGGGGACTCTCAACCACTGCGCCACCAGGGAAGCCCCAATTTCTCTCTTTTATGTGGTCATACTGTTTTCTACTGATCTTGTGAGTTAGTCACCAAAGATTTATGGCATTTAGACCTTTGAAATCACAGACACTCCAATCCCCCAGCGTAATCAGAAAGGCTAATTTAGTTTGTTCACAGCTAGTAAGTGCCAGAATGGGGTCAGGACACAAAATCTTTTTAACTCTCAAATTGCTGCTCTTTCTATTACATTACTCAGCCTCACTTGACTCAACAACTAAAATGAATACTCTTTGAGAGTGAGGATTGTACACTCAGAGTCAATCTGAATATGAAAGTATTTTACAATGTATAATGTTTTCAGCAAATGTCATATTAGCAAAAACATTCGTAATATACCAACTTACATACTGTCTATCCAAATCACAAAGACACACGAAAAAGACACAGTGAAAACAGATTATTTTGATTTTTTTATGTGTAGTTACATTCCCATTAGTATATACACTTTTTTTTTTTGTCCCATAAAAGACAAACTTCTTCTAACTCCATCATATTCTATCTGGATGTCTTCATTCCTGCACAAGACATCAGTTGTGGAGAACTTAATTTACAGTTAAAAAATTTATAAAGCAATAAAGCACCAAACTGCCAAAACCTGAAGATAATCTAATACGGCACTCAAGAAATCAATGCCTATTTCAGTAATAGAGTTAGCATGCTTCTTTAGATTGACCACAAAGACAGTGAAGGGGGCCAAAATAGAAGGGTCACATTAACTTTCAAAATAAAGAAGGATCCTAATGCTTTCTATCATAAAACTCAGTATTAGAATTCATGTTTTAATGAGACTGACCATAATTTGTATGTTCAAATGCTACAGTTACAACCAAAATGTCAACCATACAAAAACATTCAGTTTGCAATGGCCCAAGATCACAGCTTTAAGAGAAGAGTCTATAATTGGCAAAGCTGCCATTTCACAGCTTCAGGGACCAACATAAGATTATTTTTATAAAGTAATTAGACCGCCACTGTTTTCCAGAAATCTCTAAAGATAAAATATTAATATGATGACTTTTATTTTATTATGGGGCATGCTGCTGCCCTAGTACTTACATCTGCAAGGTTTTGGGAGATTAGAAGGGGGAAACTATGCTTACATAAATGATATGATATAGATGGTGGGGCAAAGTCTAAAATGACCTTTTAATTTTCTCCTCCAGGCTCTTCTCTTAACCTAACTGTTGGTTCTATGCGGTTTTAGCCATTGCTAGTCTAGAAAGCGGAGAAAGGAACAATAATCTCAGCCCAAATGGAGCTTAGGAGTAAAGAACGCATACACTTAAAGGAAGGAAAAAAGTACACACAAAATTTTCATGAAATAAAACAAATAGTTAATAAGCCAAAATAAGCCTAATTCATGATCAAACCTAAATAAGTAATGAAAAAAAATAGCTTGGAGAGAAAAGAGAGGAGAGAGAAGAAAGAGCATTCATGAAAATACCCTGTAAACTGTAAAGTACTATATATATAAGATAGTGTTAACACTAAAATAATAAAATAGGCATTTACTTTATTTATTCCTCTCATTATCTTTATAAAAATGATGAGGGTAAAATGCTAGCACAAAGCAAGTGCCATATACAAGATCACACTGTTGGTTAATGTAAAAGGTGTATTTGAGTTCAGTACAATCTGATTTAAACAATGTGACTTTAATGATCAATGCCTGGCCTGGGATTTCCATGAGCTTATCAAAGCTGACAAGTGTTCGCGGTTCACCAGCGAGAGCAGCAGAGCTGTGACAAGCAGAATAAGTCTGCTAAAGCACAAGGTCTGAAATGGCTTCTCAGGAATGCTTCTCTCTCCAGATTCAAAGATTGTAGTGAAAGGTGGGAGTAAGGGGAAAGTAGGGTACAGAACTGAAGAGAACTCCAGATTCCCTGCATCTGATTTCCTGTATAAAACAAGGATCTGTGCAGAGCAAAACCAGATGGGCTCCAGCACGCCAGGGAACGCGTAATCAGCGACAAAGCCTAACTGAGAGGGAAATATCAAATCAAGAGAGGTGAAATATATTCCTCTTTATCATCAGGTGATAAGCACTCAGATATATAGTACATTGATATCTGCATTTCCTTCTGTCCTTTATGGTCACACTCTGCCGTCTGTTCCATTATATTTAACGGCAAATTCCAAGGAAACCCAAGCTTCCCAGTCTCCTTTTATTCATTCTCACGTTTCATATTAATAGACATCTCTGTCTACCACTGAAACCAACCAACCCTCTTTTCTACCCAGCTTTTTGGTCCTCAGAGTCTACTACTTTCTCATAAACAACTCTCTCCAATTTTAAAGATAAAAAAGCTGAACAGGAAATGTAACCTATGGAATGTCCAAGTTTCTTTAGACTGTTTCACTATGTAGAGAATAAAACTATCCATTCAAGGCCATCAGGATTATAAACATAATAAATATTTACTTTTATGATGAAAAATTATAAAAGTAACATAAACTAACTGAAGAAACGTGGGAGGACATTTGAAATGAACAAACAAAAAAAATCAGCTATCATCTTACCAAATAAACACAGTAAATATTAATATAGAATATTTTCTTTTTCAATTTCAATGGTAATTTATTCTTTGTTTATAATGCTTTGAATCTGGTTTTTACTTAACATTATCATTTAGAATGTTTCCATTAATACTGTCACAAAATATTTTTGGTATATTCATAAATTTATTTATGGATAATTTATTCATAAATCATATATTCACTAATACAACTTCAAATAGCATGAATATTTAATCCTGTGAATGCACCATAGTTTACTGAAGCATTAACCTATTATTGCCTATTTTTCATTATTACATATAATTCAGCTATAAACTCTTTCTACAGAAAACGTTATTGCGTTTTAGAATTTATTTTTAGACTAGATTCCCAAGATAGTATAGGAATATGGACTCTGGGGCCAGACCAACTGTGTCACTTGGCAAAAGTCATCTAACCTCTTTATGCTTCTGTTTCCTCATCTGTAAAATGGAGATGATAGTAATAGTACCTACCTCATAAGGTTGTTATGAGGACCAAATGAGTTAGTTTATACCGAGCATTTAAAATAGTGCCTAAGGCATATGTTAAACACTACATAAATGTTAGTACAGTATTAATGTTTTTGAGCCTTGAAATTGACTAAAACTTAAAAAGGTTTTATGAACGTACATGCCTAGCAATATGCTGTGTCCATTCTAATTTCATCAGATTCGCACCAGCATTTCAATATTTTTAGTGTGTGTTAGTGTGTGTGTATTTGTATTTATGAATCGATAGGTGAAAATTTGTATTTCATTAGTTTTACAGGAAATCCTTGTTTTCTGAGGATAACTGGAAAGTAATGGTAGTCTTCGTGGTTTAATTTAGAAATACAAAGCTTGTCTCTTTAAAAAAATATATAAATTCAATGATATTTGCATTATATTTTTGATTTATCACTAAAAACCCTCATTTAAAAAATAGTAGTTAGAACTCATATACTTGTTTATTCCTCTCCATCTATTATAGACTCAAAGTTTGTATCCCCCCCCCAAATTCATATGCTGAAACCTAATCCCCAGTGTGATGGTATCTGCAAGTGGAGTCTTTGAGAGGTAATTGGGTCATGAGTTTGGAGCCTTCTTGAATGGGATTAGAGTTGTTATAAAAGAAACCCCACAGAGCTCCCCTTGCATCTTCCACCATGTGAAGACCCTCTATGAATCAGGGGACAGGCCCTCACTAGACACCAAATCTACTGGTGCCCTGATCTTGGATGGCCTAGCCCCCAGAAGAGTGAAAAATGTTTGTTGTTTAAGCCACCCAGTCTATTGTATTTTTGTTAAACCAGCAGGAACGAACTAACCATCTCATCTGGTTTTGTTGTTCACCTTCAGGCCTTTGCTACCACAACCTTCCTATCCCGGAATTCAACTTTTGTTTCATTTATTTGGTAAACATATTCAAGTATACTTTTCAAAATGGTCCTTTAGTGATCTTGCTGATCTAAAAATATCTTTTTATTGCTTTCACTTATGAATGATAATTTAGTTAGATATAAACAGTTTTGCTTCAAAGGCTTATGGATTTTGTTCCATTGTCTTCTGGTAGTTAGGGTTTCAGAGTAAATATGTGAATACACTCTAAAATTTGTTTCTTTGAAGTCAAAACCTCACATCTCTCTCTTGCCACTGGTTGAATGAATGTAAAGTTGCTTCTTGCCATAGAAATTGTAAAATGTTACAGAAAATATCTTGAAATTGTTCTTTTTTAAAATTGTATAGTTGATTTACAATGATGTTAGTTTCAGGTGTACAGCAAAGTGATTCAGCTATACACACATTTATATCTATTTTTTTTCAGATTCTTTTCCCTTATAGGTTATTACAAAATACTGAGTATAGTTCCCTGTGCTATACAGGAGGTCCTTGTTGGTTATCTATTTTATATACAGTAGTGTGTATATGTTAATCCCAAACTCCTAATTTATCCTTCCCCCCACCTTTCCCCTTTGGTAACCGTAAGTTTGTTTTCTATGTCTGTGGTTCTATTTCTGTTTTGTATATAAGTTCATTTGTGTTGAAGCTGTTATCTTTCCAACACATTATCTGACTTTGTTGAGTAATCCAAATTTCCCTATTTTTTTTCTAAATTATTCTATTATATCTTTGTTTCCTATTACTTTCTTTCTTAGAAGCTAACAATTAATTGAAGGTGGGTTAACCATAATCTATACTCTATAGCTATTATCTTCTCTCATTTTTGTCTTTTCATTAATTTACTAAATATCTGAGCATCATTAAAGTTTATCTTGTGTCTCACCATTTCAATTTTCTTCAATATCCAGTCTGCTTTTTGCTGCTTTCAGCATGGTTTAATTTCTTTTTCCATGTTCTGAGTTTTAGAGACTGTTTTCTTAGCCCATATCATGCTCAGTCTATAGTGGCCTTACCTTCTTTATAGTATGGTATTCTATTTTAATAAAACAATGTTCTTTTAGTTCTTACTGAGAACATTAAATAGATGTTCTTAATAAACTTACTTCATGGGGAAAGATTTTCTTCTAATATATGAGAGGATATTTCCTCTTCTCTTTCCCATTCTTTTTCTTTACTCATCTTTAAATAGAGATCTATGTCAGGAAAAGACACACCTCACAACTTTCCTGAGCTATTTCAGTTTGCCCAGGTATTGAAGAACACTCTGATGCCTGTATTGCCTCTGGAATTCCTAGGATAGAGCAGGTTTTCATAAGTGATAAGTTCTGCTTCCTCTTGACAAGTGCCTCCCTTACCCTCCAGACAAAATAAAGATATTGGGTCTGGTCTGAGGCGGTTTATGTTCTAGTGCATATCTCAAGCTACTGTAATCTCTACTAGGTTATATGAGTACACATACTCACCTTACATATTAAGAACAAAGTCTCTTACAAATATTGAATCATTATGTTGTATACCTGGAACTAACATAATTTTATCTCAGTAAGTTTTTTTTAATTGTTAAAATTTACCTTAAAAAAGAGCAAAAGCTCAAAAAATGTTAAATCACTTGACTAAGGTCACTGAGATAGAAAGTGATAGAACTAGGATTCAGACACAGATTTTTAAACTCCAAGTGATTTCTTCTATATTACAAGAAACCCAGAAAGAGACTTTTCTGAAAATTTTGTTTTAAAGAAAGTATTCCATTGTAAAGTTAACTATGCTTCAAAAATAAATAGATAAATAAATAAAGTGTCCCAGCATTACATACCAAGTGGAATACTATACTATTTTATTATTTTTAAAAAATGATTCTTACTGTGAGAAAAGTAATACACAAGTATACAACCTTCTAGTGAAAGCTGGGCCATCCTTGCATAAAAAGGCCAGGAAGGGCAGTGGAATAATAACATGAAAATACAAGAGCTTTCTGAGCTGAATTGATTGGTTAATGCCATCCACTGTCTCAATCATTATCAGACAAGATCTTTAAATTCTCACTAGCTGAAATGCAAAATTGCCGAAGTAAATATATTGCTTTTATTTCTAAACTTCTTCAATGTTATTTATGTTGTCACTCATCTCTAACAGAGGTGAAGTTATTAGGGCAGATGAGCATCAACCAAGAAATGGATTAACAAAGAAAAGCAGCAGCAAGGGCTTCCCTGGGGGTGCAGTGGTTAAGAATCTGCCTGCCAATGCAGGGGACACGGGTTCAAGCCCTGGTCCAGGAAGATCCCACATGCTGCGGAGCAACTAAGCCTGTGCGCCACTACTGAGCCCGTGCTCTAGGGCCTGCGAGCCACAACTACTGAGCCCACATGCCACAACTACTGAAGCCCGTGCGCCCAGAGCCCGTGCTCCGCAACAAGAGAAGCCACCGCAATGAGAAGCCCATGCACCTCGATGAAGAGTAGCCCCTGCTCGTCACAACTAGAGAAAGCCCGTGTGCAGCAATGAAGACCCAATGCAGCCAAAAGTAAATAAATACAATAAATAAATTTATTAAAAAAAAGAAAACCAGCATACTTCATTAAGAAGAAAGAAGATGCCTTTCTACAAAGTATAATGTACTCATACTCAGTATTTCTAGTAATAAAATAAAATACATGCAAAGTCATGAATTGATTCAATAAATAAGGCCAAGTTAAAATTTAGAAGGTTGGTGAACACAGAATCAGAGTAAAGGCAGTTTGATTATTTTATGAAGTACTTCATCCAAATGACAACAGAGGTAAATTATCTCTGTTATACAACCAAATACTTTTCTCTGATCTCTTTTTGTCACAGGTCAAGAGTGAAAAATTCTTATTTCAAATCTCCTTTTCTCTAGATTCTTTATTTTATTGCATTTAAACCTTGCTACATACTACAATCTTAAAGTACTGTGTCATATTTTTCTATTAAGTTACAATAGAATGGTTATAACTAATATAACCTGTTATGTTTTGACTTTTTTGTACTTTTCCTATAAAATACACAGGGCTCACTTTTTTATAGGCTGTAGCTTTTTACTTAATAGCTAGTTAAACAAAGGAATACATATTTTGTAATGAAGGTGAAAATAAATCCAAGTATACTTACCACATGAAGAATTTTATTCTCTGTTTCATATACAGTACAATCCTAAAAATAAGAAACATATACATTAATTTTAAAAAATCAAGCATTCCTTTTAACTAATATATTCACATTGGTTAGCTCTGATGGTCACTTACAGGGATATTTTAATTTTTGCTTAACTGTGTTTTCTAATTTTACTAATTTTAAACACACATAATAAAGGACAATATACATTGAATAGATATAAAAACAAATATTGGAAAAATTACTATAATCATTTCCTGTCTAAACTTTTACATGTGATAAATGTATTTTGTTGAAATATTTCCAACATTTCAAATACTGATTTATTATAGATTGGAACGTTAAGAAAAACACTAGTACTTATTTCAATAGTCATATCAAAAATCTCAAAAATACTTTATTGCAATATATTAAATACACTTTTATTATGCACTTAAAATTGATATATGCTACTAATGAATATCAAGTTTATAGTTCTTGCCTAAATTTGAGTTCCTGAAATTACAAAAAAATTATTTTTAAAAATTTACCATTGTCTTTTTATCTGCAATTGCTAGACTTACAATAAGCAGTAATATAGCAAAATGATCTTTGCTTAGAAACTTCGCGTTTCTATGGTTCAGTTTACTCAAGGAATTTATAAAATGGGCACGATATTATAAGTAAACCAATAAGGATGTGTGAGAATCAAATGAGGAAATGAAATAAATGGCTTAGCACTATCTGGCATACAGTAAATGATAAATACATTTTAAGTATGAATTATTGTTGCTCTGTATCATTTAAAAATTTTAAATTAATTACTTTTATGTTAAAATATAAAGTTAACTAATTATTATTTGGCTATCTAACTTTGAAAAAAATATCCATATTCCACAATACTGCATATTTCGAGGAATGAGAATCCATGTCATTTTTACCCCTGAATTTAATTTTGACACAAAGGAATCTTACTCAACATAGCTTTTGGTAATGCCACTTCACCACAATACCTTGTCAGAAGAAGTACATATTCTTATTGGGCCAAAATTTTTCAAGTTAAATTTAGCCTAATTCATTTCACAAACTAATAGAAATACTTAAGGATTGGGCCTTGCCATTCTGTGCCAGAGGAGAAGTTTGTTACAAACACCATCATATCTGTGTCTATATACTCATATAAAGTCAACTCTTAATAATTACCTATGAATTATGTGTACAGAGGAGCCAAGGTGTAGATAAAACATTTATATTTGGAAAGTGCATTTGTACTTACATCTGAATTTGGAAGAGTCCAATTTTACAGAATTAACTTCAAACACAATTACACTGGGAAGAGACGATTTGGGAAGAGCTGGGAAGTTGCCCAGTTTCCCCATGCTGCCTCTACAGCTAGCTTCAGCTGTAATGGATGCAAGTTTCATTAATTACCTACCTTCCTAGAATCAGAGGATATGATTAAATGTTCAAACTCCAAAGGGATTCTTCTCAAGGAAAAAGGTAAATATGATCTAAATGAATATTCTGCTAGTGATAGAATAATCACACAGAGTAACTATTTCAAGTCTCCTTAAAATATACTCTACTTGTACCTCCCTAGTATGATATAAGAAAAAGAACTGTTAACCAAAATCTTATACTATTTTCAGTAATCATATTGTTGGTAGTAGTGTTGTTATTCTGTTATTGTTTTGTTGAAACTGTTGTGTGTGTTTTATAGGATGAAGCAGTTGAACAGTTATATGACAGTATCATTCTATCACTCTTGGTGACATTGGTAAGTAATTTTAGCATGGGAGAAAGCAGATACATATATAAGCAGTTAAGTAAAAACCTTAGAGTCTCTTGATGTATTATGTATGTATGTATGTATGTATGTATGATTCTCTTAGCTCTGTCCACTGAAAAAGCATAGAAACAATGACCAATTTAGTAATAAATGAATTCCCCACAATTGGTGGTCTTCAAATACCATTTCCCAAGCCTTCTTGAAAAATGGCTAATACCAGATCTGGGATAGGAACTGTACAAGAGGAGCATGGATTATATTGTGACACAAGATAGAAAGAAGCTATTAAAGACTATGAGTATTGTGTCAGTAGGACTCAGAAGCCAACATGAAGAGATTCTCACTGGCCAGAGATGGAGCAATTTGAGCATCTAAAAGGATAACTGTAATGGATGGAAACAGTAAATATTACTAAATATTAAGTATATTAATATGTTTGAAGCTAAATTTTAAATATACTAAATGTATCTAAATATATTTAGTAACAGTTTAATAATATTGAATATATTAAACCAATTGGATAATGTATAATAAATGTACTTTTCCTCTTGATTCAGCAAATATTAATCACCTGTGTTAAGGATGTAAGGATGAATAAAACATGGCTTAGAGAAGTGCAGTTTAAGGAGATAGGCATTCACACAAATAAGTTAAAATATGTAGAATTCTACAGTCTCCATGCAGTTTTAAGTTTCAATAACTTTAGAAGTATAAATGCCATGAAGTTACACAAATCAACATATGAAAGGTCAATTATTTAAAATTTAAAAATATTAATATATTTCTTATTAAAATTCAACAAAACCACTGTGTTGGGCTATACATTGTGCAAGTCAAATTTCAAACTTTGTAAAAACTTTCATCAGCTGCTCCTCCTCAGTGACTAAAAGGATTACATTTGTGATCCTGGCCTTAATATTATTCAAAGAAATGAAGTACTGATGCATACTTGACAATTTTGAGATGACCCCACAAAATAAAGTCTAAGGGAGCTACATCAGGTGACTAAGGTGGCCGAGTATTTCCATGGGTCTAAAAAACTGTCACACACAAATATTAAAATTAAAAACTTACCATTTGAAATAAAACTAAGTGATTGTAAAAGAAATGGAAATAATTAAAATTCAAATGATGTTTGTACCATATTTATATATGTGAAGTTATTAAAGCTTAAATATGCACTAAGACTTTTGGGACACCAATAATTACTATAATAAAGGCAGGATCATGGGGCTGGGGAAGCAGAGGAGGAAACAACTTTAACTTTGCCTTAAAAAAAATCAGGACAGGTGGCTTTTAATTGGGTCTTAGAAAAAGTAGGTCTTTTAGGCAAAGAAAATAAAGGCATTACTGCAAAAGCAATGAAAGTACACCCAAACACAGTTAAGCTACTGCAGTGATTTTTCAGATTTTACTTCTGTATACATGTGAGAATCACTTGGGCAGTGGGTTAAAATGCTGATCCCCAGGTCCATCCCCAGAAATAGAGATTCAGTAGATCCAGAGTATGGGTCCTCAAGATGATTTTGATAAAGATAATATTTTGAGAAACATGTATTCTATTTTATAGGATATCATGTGATAGAAGAATACCAAACCAAATCAAACCAAAAATGATCAAATATATAGAATCCATAAAACAGTAAACTGCTTTAAAAAACAGTATCTGCTAGCTCACTCTAAACAGTTCTCAGCTTCTCAGAGCTTTGTGTTTTGGTTACACGTTCCCCCAATTTATTGACTGGTTTTTCTTTTTTCCTGCTAGTAAACTTATTTCTCTTTAAATAGCTTACTACTTTGAATACTGCTTCTACTTGTCTGTATCTCTACCTTCTTTCAGCCAGAATGCCTCTTCATTATTGAAAACCAAAGGCTTTCACAAAGGTTGAGACACAGCAAAAACAAAACAATAAAGCAGAACAACACAAAAAGCACATATTAACCTGCTGCTTTATATTAGGGAGAAGAATAGAAACTAAATGACTATGTGCTATTTAGTTAAGCTATAATTTCTTGGAGTTCATTTTATCGTGCTAAATATTTATACAGCCTTAGGTACTTTGAGGGAGTCATCTTATCAGTAAGTTATTTTATTTCCATCAAATTGTGATTTTAAAGTATTTGCTTCTGAAGTGTTGGTTTTGTTACAACTTAGGGCCAAATCTTTTCCCAAAAGGTCATACCCCCAAGTTTTAAAAATAAAATCGCACTGCATATGGAGAAATCTCCATTTTATGAACTTATTCATACTATGGAAAGGTACACCTCTGACGTTCTAGTTATTTTTAGGTTAGGATTAAATTTAGATTTTTAAAATTGGATTTAGAGCTATGCCACCATATACTCCCAGGAATTTTCTTCAGTAGCTCATGCTGTCTTTTACTGTACATGCAAAATAACACTTGCATTTATTTCTTCTTTATCCTTTTTACATATAATGCTTATACAAACCATGTGATGCACATTTAAATGCCCTAAATTCCTAATATGACAATATTCATAAAAAAGAGGAGTGTTTCTTCAATTTTGATCCCTTTTTTTCTTAGCAAAATAAGATCATCCACACAGGATCATAATCAGTTACCCTTTCTGTGAAACAATGATCCAGTTGCTATACTGAGCAGAATACATAAAAAAATTCCATCATATATTTTACCATAACTGTAGAATACTTTGTCACCTGGGGATTAGGATGCTCAGTACAAGTAATATTTCTCATCAACCGTGTATTATAGATAGTCACAAGAACAGTACATAAGTTATTAATATTGAATACATAAAGAGAGAGTGAAGAGAAATAGTGTATGTCTCTAATGTTATATACTATTCCATGGAACTTTATAACTATAAATGCTATAAATTTTCATCTGTATCTTTTTAGAACATATATTATAGTACATTTATACAAATAATATAAAAAATATTGCTTTGCTTACAAGTAATATTTAAATAATCCATCTATGCAATCCTTTGATAATGGTACTTGCATAATGAATACTTCACATATTCTATTATTAACGTATCAAAATTTCTTCATATGCTGCTTCAGTGATTAATTCATGTAATGAGTTAGTGTTATACTCTTATTCATTCATTCATTCACTCAAGTCACAATACCATTCACCAAAAAGTTTTTTTTTTTTTTTTTTTGGCATCTTCTAAATGCAATTCACTGTCAGGGACTATTGGGTGATCAAAGATAAATTAAACTTGGTCCTTGGCCATTATTTCATTATTTAGTAGAGAAGTAGGTGAAACTATTCAAATAATAATACAAGTTAAACAAGATAAATGCTAACAGAAGATCCCCCCAAAAAGGAGATAAATCCTTACTTGTTAACTCTGGAATGACCTTCTGGAGGAGATGATATTTTAGCTGGCCTTAAATAGCTTTTAAATCTGGAAATTGGGGGTTCATGAGGAAAGATCATTCCAAATTATGTGAACACACTGAACAAAGGCACAATCAGGAGTAAGCAAAGCAATTTGGCTGGAGTGTAAGGTATGTGGGGTGAGTGCAGTGAGAAAGAAAGCTTAGAAAAAAATGTCATATTGTGGAGAGCTACTAATGATAGGCTGGAGGAATTTTGTTGTTTTAAAGGGAATAAAAGCTTTATTTTTGTATAACAATCTACTTTGAAGACCCATTCTATTAGGGTAGCAAAGACTTAACTCAGTCGATTGACAACTTCTTGTGACTTTCATTTGGGCGAGGTTGAAGTCAGGGTAGCTTACCTAGTGCCATGGTTGGTGTTAAACAACAATGTGAATGATATACGTGTGTGTATGTGTTTGTGTGTGTGTGTGTGTGTGTGTGTGCTGGGGGGATACAGGGGTGAGGTGGGGTGGTGTGGGAGCAGAGTTCAAACTCTCTGGTCTAGCTTAACAACTCAAATAGACATCTCTTGCTCCTTTTCTCATAGTTCCTTTCCTCTTGTTCCTTTCCTTTAGTTACAGGAGTAACTTTGGTGCCAGGTCTCAGATGGAAGAGACCTGGAAAGTTGTGTACCTTTCTAGACGTACCAAGTAGACATTTCAACTCTAGGGAGGATGAAAAAGTATGCTCTTTACTCTGCTATAAGGGAGTGCTCACAGATGTGTGAGTATGGGAAGTATGTGATCAAACATATGTTTTATGAAAATGATGAGGAAGAAGGCATGGATTCGGAAGGGAGAAAAGCTGGAGGCAGGGAGGTCAGTCGGAATACTTTTTCAATAGAAAACGTGATATGTAATTAGGACTTGAACTGAGGTTATGATGGTGGAAGGGGAGATGAGAAGAGGTGGATGACATACATGTAGCCAGGAATGAGTGAACTGGGCAACTGATTCATTAGATACAGAGAATAATGGGGAGAGGAAAGTTAAACATTACCCCAGGCCTAATGGATGAATAACACTGTAGAGATGATAGGAGGAGAGAATTTAGGGAGAATAAAATAATTCTATTTTGGGCATATAAAATTAGAAGTTGCTGAGAGGACGTATACAAAGCTGTCCAGCAAGTAGCTGAAAAAGCTGAAGTGGATCTAGAACATAACCAGATCTGGGAAATATTTACATTAAAGAGACAATTAAAGGTACAAGAAAAACAAACAACAATGAATTCATCAAAAAAGAATATGTGTAGTGAGAAGATAGCTAAGGACAAGATCAGACAATGCTTATGTTTAAGAGCCAGATGGAGGAAGAGTTAGTTGTGTGGCCAGGAGTAAATGGAGAAAGTGGTGTTACAGAGACATATCTAATACAACTTATAGTGATAATAGAGTTATAATAATATATTCTATGTCTGTGCTATCTAATTCAATAGTCATTAGACATGTGTGGCTATTAAGCACTTGAAATGTGGCTAGTGCAAATGAGGAACTGAATTTATAATTTTACTTAATTTTAATTAAATTTACATTTCAACTGCTACATGCAGGGAATTCCCAGGCAGTACAGTGGTTAGGACTCCGCACTTTCACTGCCGTGGCCCAGGTTCAATCCCTGGTCGGGGAACTAAGACCCCGCAAGATGTGAGGTGCGGCCAGAAAAACCCCCAAAATTGCCACATGCAGCTAGTGGTTACCATGTTAGACAGCAGTGCAGGTCTAGAGAAATCTACTATAGTCCATCCAACAGTTGGAGAAGCCATTTACCAAGAAACAAATAACAGTAAAAGCAATATCTGGGAAGAAAACATAAAGGGATTTAATTCCCAGTCATTAACCAGATCCTTCAGGTTTTTTTTTTTTCCTTCAGCAAAGGGCAGATTCCAGTCTACTATGACATCGACAGTAGTCACACAGTACAATGACCCCAATTCTCTCTGTAAGGTAATATATGGAAAAGCATGAAAATGAATCCAAAGTACCCATCACATAGCTTTGTGGGCACAGAGAAAGCAGTGCCAGTGATAAAAGATTTGCAATGGATGAAAGATAAAAGTCCAAACTAAATTAAGATTCATCAGAGACAGAAAGCTGACTGAGTGTCCCGAGTGCAAAGAAGAATGGCCACGGTGAATAGACGGGCATCGACATCCTTCCTGAACGTGTTATCAAAACACCATAGTTTAATTCTAATTTCAGATAAATGTTCTTGGCAAACAAGGCAGAGGTACAATAACCCCACAACTACCTCCTTGGCAATCCCTTCACCATTGTGACTGACTCAATGACCACATACTTGTTTGTCTTTCTGATGTTATTTTGGAATGAGAAGAAGAATGTTCATGAAGGATGGTATCTGTTGAAATTTAAAAATGACCAGTTTTTAAAAGAATTGGCTAAGATTTTCATTAGGTTAAACAAGGTTACAAGTTGTAATATAAAAAGTGCCATTAACAAAGAATGGGAGGAGAATGTGTGGGTGGGCACGACCTTAGAGGCCATCTTAGTCTTTCTGTTGGTGAACATAACCATATTCTTCTGCATCTTGGATCATATTCCTCTTCAAAATTCTGCTCCAGTTCTCCCCCAGGAGGTCATCTAAAATTAAACCCCATTTGACTCTAATCACTCTTGCCTTCCAATTGACAATGAAAGACTAATGTTCCAACAGTTGAATGGGTGTGGAAACGAATCTTTTAGCATATAGAGACTTGGGGGTACAAGCAGAAGTGAGTCTGATTGTTTTTTTCAGCATCTAAATGGCTCTCCAACAAATCCAAAAACCACTGAGGCTTTTCAAGATTGAACTGTCAAAAGGCATAAAAAGTAAAAATGTCAAGTCAATGTACCATTGACTAGAAAACTCATTAGAGTGAGATTGTGATCCTGTAACTTTAATAGCTTTGTTTTGACAACCCGAAGGGGCAGTGAATGAGCTAATTCCCATTATGAACCAAGCTTGTTTATTCTGCATGTCTTGAGTCAAGACCTAAATGATTTTGAATGGCCAATCAGATAACTACTAACTGTACATATTTTATGTTTCCAACAGTAATCTATTTGTTAGTCTTAGTCTTTCCCATTAGATTGTCAATATTTTCAAAGAAGGAATCTTATATTCAACTGCACTGTCTCCTTAATTTCTCAAGGTGCTCTGTACACTCTATAAATAAAATGTGAATTTATCAGTTATGATTATTTTCTTCCATTGATTCTCTATTTTCATATTCCACAGTAAATATTTAACACTGGTTTTATAGGTTAGGTGTAAAAAAATGAAACTTTTAAAGCCATATTTTTAAAACAAAACTAACTGCTATACAAACCAGTAGAGTACACTTAGTCTCTTCATACTCCTATTTTGTACAAAAATAGAGTTTCACAGTTTTAAAATAACTTTAAACATGAGTTTGGTTTTAAACTTTAATCTGCATGGTCTCAGCAGATATTTTCAACAAAAATAATTGGGCCTTTCTCAGCATGAAGATTCATACTATGCAAAAGATATCAAGAATTTTATATTCATTCAATGAAGCTAAAATTTCTTTGTAAGTCTCTCTAGCTTCCACATGTTCAAGTTACTTACTGCAATGACCATCTAATATATCACAATGAAAAGAATATCTATAGGGTCTAAAATTGGGAGACAATTTTTCCCTTGTGACAAATTCAGCTAAAGAGTTCAAGCAAAGATAAATACCACACCCCATTACAAATAAACATATAAATTAAACATTAATTCTTCAATTCAAGATCATACACTTGGCTGCCAGAAAATAAATGAAAGTTATAGTATATGTGAAACAAATTCTAAGTATTAGTTTAAAAAATTCCTTAAGCTCATGTATCTTTGTCCTTTTTACCTACTTAGAATGCACTTTCTTGGACAAAATGAAACCATTTCTTTTCAGTAACTGTGTCCAACATATGAAAAAGTGCCACTTACCTGGGCACTCAATAAATATTTATAGATCACTGATGATGATAAGATATTTAAATCCTAGCAAATACTAAATTGTCCGAGTAATACTACTAGCTCAAATCTAGGCTTAACGTGGTACACCTTCAAAATAGATATTACACAGAATCAGTATCCATTTAGTGTTTCCTAGTCATAACACTGAGTGATTATAAGGCAGAATTTTATGCTTTGAAAGATTCGAGAAGTCTCCCCCTCCCACCAAACCTACCACCCCATATTCCAGTAGATTATACTTAAAATACCAAGAGACACACACATGCATACAAACACACTATTGAGGGAAAAGAAGAAATTCTTCAAATTCAACCTTTACCAAGCTGTTTTCTTGATATTTAAAATTTCAGCACCTAATTTTATTGTCTCTTTCCTTATATTCAAATAAACATTGTTGTCCTTAAAATTCTAGTATAATGCTATACTGGAATTGTTTAGAGATTCGTTACTGTAGCAGATTTGTATTATGATTTCTAAATATATACTTTCTTTTTTTAAGGGAAAAATAAACTTCCTGGAGCCACTGATGTTGGCCATGGATCTATGACTTACTTTGTTCAACAAAATGTGAGCCAAAGTGCTATGTCTTATTTCCATGCAGAAACTTTAAGAACCAGTACATAGTTCACCATGCTCTCTTTTCCCTCTCTCTGCCAGCAGTGTTCAAGAAGTGGCTACTCTGAGCTTTGAAGTGAAGAGGATGTGGAAAACAGCTATAGCAACCCAGGATGGACATGGAACATGAGCACTGGATATGAGTATTATTAAAAGCCACTAACATTTTCAGGTTGTTAGTACAGCATAATCTAGCTTACTTTGACTGATACAATCCTCCATAAAAGAAAAGAGGGAAAAATAGAACACTCAAGCAAATGAAGACCTAACCAACGCAGAGTTTAATGCAATAACTATTCTATGAATTTTACATACTGTACCTCTTCATTTCAGGAAATATGAGGTGCTATATCACTCCTCACACAATGTAATTCACAATTAACCGCAGATTACATTCTGCTACCTTCATGCAAATCTAGTCTTTTCCCATCTTGTATTTTAGAGAATTTTTGCCTCATTTTTTAAAGTTTGATTCATGCTCACTTGTCCTAATTACTTAATTCTGACTAGTTCTTCAACCTGCCACTATCAATTACAATTTCAATCCATTATTTCACTTGTGTTAGGGCCTAATTTAATCTGAATTACCTATCTGATGTTGGTGGTTATTCTGACCCAACTCAAGAGGCCTGGGTTATTAAAAACTACTTTGGCAGCAGGGCAAAATGCCTCAGAAAATCAGTGCCTATAACTATTAGCTCTATATTTTCTTTGATTTGCTGCGTTCATCTTATGTAAGTATGAAAATCTATGTCATAGATTTTGTGTAATGATTCAATGATATAATCCATGTAAGGCATAATATGATTCACAATAAATGCTAAAAATGTTGTTATTATTCCTTCCTGTTTTAGTAACTCTAGTTCCTGCCTCTGTCTGTTGACACCACATTAGTTTCTAGCACTGGTTCTCCCCTTATTACAAATGCACAATGACCAATTTTGTTAATAATTTATATCTGATGTTTCAAAGGACAAGTCTAATCCCTTTGGATATGCAATGTACAGCACAGATAGACTATGAATTGATAACTACAGTTGTAAATTCAAAACTTTAACTAGTGTCTTTTATAAAAGTGTGGGCTCTGGGCTGATATCACCTATCAATAGTTGAACCTCCTGATCCATAGTTCTCAGTCATTCATACCGTGCTGTGGTGAAGCCCAGGGAATATGCATGTTTAGCAAGCTTCCCTGGGTGAATCATGGTGCATGGACCAACCATTGGTAAACACTGTTCTTGATCACATACATTTTCTTCCCACCTCACGTTCATCTCATACTAAACCAGTAAAGTGTGGCTATAACACAGTGGTTATCAACTTTGGCTCCACATTAGAATCAACTGAGGTATCATTTAAAAAATACTGATTACAACCCCACCACAGAGAGTCTAATTTAATAGGTCTTGGATGGGACCCAGATATCAGTGTTTTTAAATAAAGAGTTCTTTACTTGATTCTAAGATGAGGCCCAACTTGAGAAACAATGAGCAAGAAGTATTACAAACCATGTCAAAGCACCTGGAACTAAGTCCTCGCCATGTCACTAACTGACTATGTCACTGTCCCTCTCTAAAATTCCATTTACTCATTTACAAAATTGGGATGATATCTGGTCTACCTACTTCACCTGATTATTGTGAGGAACAAATCTGATAACATGTTGTAAAAGCATTTTGCCAACCTCAAAATAGTAATGATACTATTGCCTGCCTATTACACTTTATATAGCCCTTTTTTTCTTGCTAATACTTTTTAAATGTCATAAGGAATAGGATTTATCCAGATGATATGGTTTGAGGGAGGGGTTAAAAAGATGAACAGAAGAGCCAACGGCCGAATACATTTCAATTTTAAAAGGCAGTTCAGAATCTTTGTGGGGAGACAGGGCAGGAGAACATTTGTGCAGACATTTTAAATGGGAGGAAACAGGAGGCCTAGTGAGATATTTAGTGGCGTGAGGAGGGCTGTGGAAAACAGTGAGACATTGAAAAGGAAATTAATAGTTACGGTATTAATAACTGCTGAATAGTGCTAGGGTAGACATTTCAAAAGGCATTAAAAACTTTGCAGATAGCACTTAAATAAGAGCAAGATACACAAGAAAGTATTTGCAGAACCAGAACCAATAAAGTTACCTAATCAAACCTTTTGATTTTTCCCTTTAGGTACTTTGATAACTCCTGCTATGGCATTGCATAGTCCAGTAACATCATGTTCTATATTCCTTTAGGGCTCAGGTTTCTAAATTTGCTACCAGATCAAAATTGGAATTTTTAAGCTACAAAAGCATTCTAAATGCTACTCGGAAATGCACACATGGATTTATTTGGAGAGGGTGGGAAGCAGACTGGACAGTAATAGGAACCTTTTTTAGCTCTAAAACCAGCCCTCCCCTCCAAGCTTCTGATCCTCTCCACAATAATTCCTTTCCCCTCCCCTCCCCAATTCACTAGCTCATTACGAGTTTCACAAGGAGACTGGTGCCATCACCACTGTCTCTCCCAACTCATCTCCCTGGAGTTACAAGCATTAAAATGAGAAGAAATAGGAAAAAGCAGCCTTAAAATTTTAAGGACTAATTTTGTATCTGTAATAATCATGATATATCTGGATTTTATCAACTTTGAAAAAACTATTTTCTGTTTAGTTCTCTCTCAGGTTTTCATCAGCATCAGAATGAGTTACAGCAGCTACATTTAAAATCCTGTAACCCTTTTTTAGGTGAAATTTTAAGGGAAAAATTAATCCTTTCATTCTTTCAACAGACATTTATTTGCCAGGCACTGGAGACACAGAGGTGCAAAAGGCAGACAACTTGCATTCACCACTGCAAATCTTTTCTTAAATGGATTAGTATTACTTTTGGCTTGATTCTTTAAAAAGAATCATCACAGGGCTTCCCTGGTGGCGCAGTGGTTGAGAGTACGCCTGCCAATGCAGGGGACGCGGGTTCGTGCCCCAGTCCGGGAGGATCCCACATGCCGCGGAGCAACTAAGCCCGTGAGCCATGGCCGCTGAGCTTGTGCATCCGGAGCCTGTGCTCCGCAATGAGAGAGGCCACAACAGTGAGAGGCCCAAGTACCGCAAAAAAAAAAAAAAAAAAAAAAAGAATCATCACAGTACATTACAAATGGGAGCATATCAGGGATTCTCTTCTGAAAAACTGACCACCTACAAGGGTTAAGAATCACCTAACCCATCTTTCTACATCTGTTTCCTTATATATAATATAGCAATAATGGTAAAAGTTCTATCTTCTTGGAGTCTTTGTGAGAAAATTTTAAAAGCCTCTCAAAAGATGAGCTGCATAATAAGACAAAATATAGTAATTCAGAAGGTAGGAAGACAATGAAAGTACATTACATAAATAAGCAATAAAACTTTGAGAACAGGATGTGGTACATTTGTAAAGATGAGCATGTGTATACTGTATAAGTCAGCAATTACCCTCCTACATACATAATTAAATGTGAGTATATATTCAAATATTCATGGTCAGGAGAATGGATACACATTGGAGTATATACACACAATTAAGTATTATATGAAGTGAAAGTGAATGAACTACAGTGACTAAACAAAACATGAATGAGTTCAGAAATACATCAAGTGAAAAAAGTAATATGCAGAGTGATACTATTTTTATAAAGCACAAAGACAAGCATAACTAAATGAGATGTTTAGAAAATGTATGCAACTATTTTATGAAAAAAAAAAACACCCTGAGAAGAGGCAGGGTAATGAGATGGGGAGGAGCACAGTTATAACTAAGAAAATGTTGGTAATGTTCTAGTTATTAAATTAAATGGCCAATTTATGACTATCTGATTATTCTTATGCTTCATAACATATATATGACATGCATTCTTTTGTGTATATATATAATATTACATAAATTTAGAAATGTAATAGTGACAAAACAGATGTCTGAGAAACAGTATCCTGTCATTTGCTATCTAAAAGAATTTGATTAGTATACTACACCACATATCTAGTTCTTCTGTTATTATTAATGGTGATACTATCTACATCTTTAAAAGTGTTTTGGTAAGATGCTCAGATAACATGCAATATAGTCTAGGTTTGTAAAAGAATAAGCCTATAAAAACAGTCTATTTCATTTTTATATAATATATAGTAAGTTTTAAAGTTTTTTTTCACAAAAAAAGTGTCAGAAAGATGCTTTCCTAAAGTCTTATTATCATGTAATAATTTCATCACTCTTCTTTACCTCTCAGTCTGAGCCTTCAGAAAATTTGCAGCTACCAATAATCATGGTTTTTTTTAACATCAAGAATAAGGATTTCTCTTTCTCTCTGTTTGTGTATTTATATCTATTCTGATTATAATGCTATATTCTAGGCCTTCAAAGGGATACAGGCATATACACACAGCATAATCTCAGCTTTGCAAATTCTATATGTTTTTACTTTTATATTTGTCTTCAGAAAAAAAGTCCTCAAGCTATCTGGGTACTATGCCTAATAGTTCTATATCTAACTCCTGATTCATTACGTTAGGATTATAAGAAAAGTTTAAAAAGATAATGGCTTTGCTTATTCATCATCAACCGAAACAACTGAAGAAAACTTAAACGACTGAGCATTGAACTAAAATATATTGCTTAAATATAAAATAAAAAAACAGTATCTTTCATATTGCCTTCAACGGGTATGCTAAGTAATGTAATTCGTATTGTTTAAAAATTACATATAAAGTTTGTCCTCGTTTTTGGTCTGAAATGTACCAGTTTCAAATCCCAAGAGCCCAAGTCCATTTTTCAGGTCACCTAGAATGTCTGATTCAGGAAGGCTTAAACACTAACCCTGAAAATATAGCAAAAATAATATTTAAAGCTGTGCTTGAGATGAATGACAGACTATCCTGGCTGAGCTTTCATATGGTTTAATACTTACTACATGAACCACAGAATATAGCCTGCCTACCCCAGTATAATTTATATCCCCATTTTAGAACTTTACATGTATTTCACTACTACTTGAATCTTAATATCCCTTTTACAACACACATTCTGTAAGACTGACTATTTATTATACACTAGCCTTTTACCTTTACAGGTTTTGAGTTTTCTATTTTCAACTCTAGGTTGCTTGAATATGTGGATAGGGATGGCAAATTCACAAGTAACCAAAATTAATTTCTGTATTCCATTTGAACATGGACATTTCAAAATATCATCCAGAATATGAAGCATATATAGTTACCAATTTGCCTTAAATTCTAAAAAGCATCCGAAATTAAACCAAAATTCTTTAAAAAAAAAATCACTCATTGTAGAAACAGGTCTTTCTTCATTGCCACTCAGTACCAAAAGTAAGCAGAGAATCACTCCTTTAAATTGTGTGAAACAACAAACTAACTGAGCTTAGAGTTTCCAAAGATCTTTTGCTATACAAGGTAACTAAAATTTCCATTTATTAATCTCCCACTAAAATGCCAGATCATTAACTACTAGATCAATTTCCAATAGTCACTTAAGTTCACCTACAATAATCCAACAAGGTGGTTGGTGATCCACTTTACAAATAAAGACAGAGTTATCAGAGATATGAAGTAATCTGTCCAAGTTCATACAGTTTGTAAAGAGCAGAGCCATAATGAATTCAGATCTACTTTATGTCAAAGCCCACTAACCTATTTTGCCATAAAAGGTAAGAGTAAATAATATAAAGTGTCAACTAGGAAGGTAAAGGACGTAATATTCATATAGATAAAACATAATAAAGTAAAATATTAATAATTAATTAATAATTAATAATTAATAATAAAGTAAAGCTATTGTCAATAAACTCATAGGCTAAATTTTCTTGCTTAAATCCTTAATAAAATATAAAAAATCATTTCTAAGGCTATTTTTACAAAATTCTGTAATCTTTTATTTTAATTTTTTACTATTTAAAAATACACACCCTAACAGTTTAAACCACAAATACCAGTTCAATTAAGTCCTAAAAAAGCTCTTATTTTCTCTTGGGTATGTACCTTGAGTAAATAACAACCCGATTAAGATAAAACAGGTTAGATTAAATTCAAGCAGGAATATTTTTTAAAAAGGGTTATATACTCAATATGTTCACTTATATTTTTATTTTAAAATGTATATTTAAAGAATAACTCATAAATAGTTTACTTTTACTGATATGTATTTAAAACAGTGTAAAGGTAACAAAAGTGATTAGAAAGCACACACACACATAATTTAGAGGAAGATGTCCATCAAAAAGAACCATTTCCACTATTGACCTTTGAAGACTATTTTTTCAATTTTCTTGAACAAAGAGTTAGAAAGGAACAAAATACATCAGACAGGTAAATATGGGGAAAAAAATCAAACAAATGAACTGTCATAAAGTCAGAATAACAACTTAAGTAAAGACATTTATTAAAGGAAAGACCAAATCAGTGGCACAGTTGTTTCTGGTGCTTAAGCTGGGATGACAGTAACTATTCTTCTTTATAGTTTTCTGTATTTTTTAAATTAACGAGTATTATTATTTTATAAACTTTTTAAAGGACAAAAGACCTAATAACTATGCAGTAAAATTTTAAAAAATTATGGCACAATACTAAATGAAACAGACCATTGTGAAAATATACATGTGTATGTAGATGAAAACAGGGAAAATAGCAAGTAAAACAAGCAAAATGATAACAGGCGTTTTCTTTGGGTGGAAAGATTACAAACAATGCTTTTTTCTTTTCATTACTCTAAATTTTTCTATAAAGCACATTACACTGCTTTTATAATTTTAAAAAATATAGAAAATAATTAGAGGAGTATAGAGTGTGCTACATACAAACCTTTACACAGATGGCATACAACATCAATGGAACGAATACAAGCTAGGACCATATAAGCTCTCTTTCAACATCTAAAAAACCTTCCAGTTCTCGGTGAAGATTCTCTCAGTTAAAATTTTTTGAACAGTACATGCTTTTTCTTCAAATTTTAGAGGGTGGGAAAGGAAATTGTTGACCATGCAGTAGGTAAAAATCACATATTTAAAATAGATTGATGTTTTTAGAAAGGTTTCTAAAATTTCTCTTTTCTTTGTATTTTTTCTTCTCAAAAATTATTTATAACCATCTTAGGTGAAAGACTATTGATCTTTTTTTTTTTTTCTAACTTTAAGCTGCGAATGGTAAGGGAAAGAAGTATGTTTCGAACACTATCCAGAAAATCAGTGATACTCAACTCAAGGACATGGAAAAATGAGTCTTAAAAGGGTGAAAAATGAGCAAGCCCATGAGAAAACACAAGAACATTTTATAATATATAATTTAGAAGGGACCATTTCAGGTAAGAGTATATCAGCAGAACTTGAATTTTAAAAGAAAGTCTTCATTTTACAATTGCATGTGAATCTACAACTATCTCAAAATAAAAAGTTTACTTACAAATTAAATTTAAAAAATTTTTCAATAAACAAAAAAGGAAGTTTTCACTCTGCATTTAACAGTTCAAAATCTGATTTAAAATGTTTCACATGTTGAAATTTTTCTCTCAGTATCTCCTTCACTGTATATGCAGCTGAAGAAAACTAACACCAAATGGAGAAAAAAATCTGTGTACATTTATTATTTAAAACACACTTCTTATTCTAGTTCTTTGTATCAAGTCTTTTTCTCATCCATTTTATAATTAATATTACTTTACTTTTGTCTTTCACTTCACATTTGTGAACCATTTTTAATACATCTAATTTGATCTCACAATAATAGATAGAATTATTTCTGTTTATAGATGGTTTGTCCAAGGTGAAATGCTCATGAAACAACAGGGCTAAGCCTCAAATCTCCCAGTACTCATTGTCCCCACCCTCCATCCATTGCCCCAAGTATTCTAAGTTCCACCAAAGTTTCACCTTGCAAACCGATACTTTTGCACCCATTTCTTAACTAGTGACAACCTAATTAATCATTTTTTGTGTTTGAACTGGAAAAAATTTTAAATGGTGCAGTAGAATAATTTTAGGTTAAGCTGATACTCATTAGGGTAGGCATCATGGCAATTATTTCAATGCTGACAAGAAGTGCGTGGGTACCTGTCTCATTTTTCTGTTTCAGGTGCTGACAGTGCTCTAAGTATCTGAAGCTTCAGTTCTTTGTGAGAATTCTTCCCATTTAAGATTTTAAAACCAGTTTCCCTTTTTTCTCAAATGTGTTATTATATCTTATGTGGGGAAGAGGTGTTGGGGGGAAGAATCTCTTTAAAAGACTTCAACTATAACTGTCTAAACCCATCACATCTGGAAATAAGAAAAACAGATACAGTAAGATTAAATCGATTCTTCCAAACAGAGCTTGTTAAAAGAAATTTCTCTTTCTCCTCTAATGTTTGCATTACTTTAAATATAAATAGCCAATATCAAGAAGCACTTTCCACTTACTCCATAGTACCACTCCTTTGTGTTAAGAAGGGAAAAAAAGCTATTTGTGACAGTTTATTTTTAGATATTGATCATCTCATCTTGCTCAAAGGGAATAAAAATAATTAAAGTTGAGTGAAAATAATTTGAAGTACAGCATATTTCAAAGCATAACTATCATCATAACTGTTCAGATGAGATTTCTTGAAAGCCTGGTAATAAATGCATGCCCTAGATATTTTTTTTTAAATCTACACTTTGCTTATTCAAGTTGGCCTCTTTTACTGGCAGCTTAAGTTTAATTCTGTCTTTAGATACTGCATACAATTCCAAGTGAATGAGATGATTAGTGTGTATTTAATGGCTGAATGAGACCATTAGATGGACACTGACTGTTTGTAAACTACGTAATTTATTTTAAAATATAATAAGTATTCATCTATGCTGTGCTCTTTCATCAAACTGAAAGTAGTATTTCTTCAATGTACATAGCATTCATTTTATGTTTTTCTGATAACTCAAATTCATTTTAGAAAATCTGAAAAATACAGAAACGTAGTCTAAATAAACTAAAATCACCTGTAGTTTCATCATCAAGAAGCAAACACTTAACTGTTTTATTTCATCATTTTAATTACCATCCTCATTCCTATTGCCAAGATAGGTAGCAACAGACCACAGAGCCCAGAAAGACTTGGTCCCAAAGATATGACATCACACAACAGTAGAAAAATAATAGATTATTTAAGAGATGATTTACAAACATTCATATCATGCCTACAATTAAGTTTCCTCTAAAAAAATATATTTTGTTAGTGTTATGTAACAGCATAGTGTTTCAGAAGTTTTGTTCACTTTCATTCTAGCACTGGAAAATGGTTATGAGGATCAATATTTTTATTTTAATTAATGAATAAACTGAGATGTAAAGTGATGGGTATCTCTGGATATCTCTGGGGTTCTTTATATGAGTAGTGGAGACAGAACTGCAGCTTTTACACAGGAGTTGAAATAAAAATAAGTAATGATTTAAGCATTTAATTCTAGATTTTTCTGGAAGAGTATAAGTGAGTATGTGCTAACCACATGGGGTAACTGGGGCTCAGGTCAATTTATTTTAACAAGTAAGTAATGAGCACGACATTGTTCCTATTTTCAAGAAGGTAACAGTCTAGTGGAAGTCAGATAATTATGATTCACAGCAGAATATAACTGGCAAGATGTAAAATGCATGTAAAGTGAGTTTAAGGGATTTCTACCTTTGCTCATACAACAAACAATTGTAGCTGATAAGTCAACAAAGGGGACAAACTGGAATCATAAAAAATAATTAATACAGAAAAAAGAGCAAAGACCAGATTGGAGACATAGAAGACAAAGAGCAAGGTGGTATATTTAATTTAATCCCAACCACATCAACCATGGTTGATTAAATATAAATGGTCAAAGTAGGGGGTATACAAACAGTTATGAGAAATAGTGAAAGTTTCATGAGTGGGGTGGCATTTCCTAGAGGCCTTAAAGGATGGGGCATAATTTTGACAGGCAGCGATAAAAAGATATATGGGACATGTTCTGAGGAGGCCTCACAACATAAAAAGATGAAACTGCAAGATCTATTTTACCAATAATAACTCATCTACATGAACTGGAGTACAATTAAGATACAAACGAGTACTAAAAGATAAAACTGAAGTTATCTTAGTACCTTACTTGGAGTCCTTTGAAATCCAAAGAGAGGAATTTATAATCAATTTGGAAATTAGGGGAAAATTGCTGAAAGCGACAGAATTGGAGCTGGGCTTTGGGATGACTAGTCTGAAAGTGATCCATTCTATACTTATAAGTAGATTAAATCAGAATGTCATGAAGATGTATTTTATTGAGAGAAATTTACATCTAATATTTCCTTTAAGGTACCACATAAAAGACCTGGTTAAAGTAAGTGAATTAAGATATCAAGTCAGGTAACATGTTGGGAGTGGGTAGGCAAGGCAAGAACCAAGAACACCCATATACAGAGAAGTTTCTGTTTGAAAGCATCTTAAAGGTGACACATGGAACAGGACATGTGATGGGAAAATGAGGGTGAGGTAGAAGGAACTGTGAGAAATGTTACGAGCTACTGAACTTTAAAAAAACAGAAATGGGTAATGTTTCTGTTACCCAAGAAGGGCAAGGCATCCTCTTCCCAAGAAGGGCAAGGCATCCTCTTCAAAACAGAGTGTACAGTGGTCGAGGGTACAGAAAGTCCTTCTACGTCCTCAGTATACTTGGAGTATTTCAATTATTTGGTCAAGACAGAATGTACTTAAAGTTCAATCTGTAAAAGTATCTCTCTCTCTATTCTACCTAATGTTTCCTGATCTGTAAATAGCAAAACTTAAACCCATTATGCCTTGACGTAAGATTCCTAAAGAGAATGTTGAGCCAAACAGTGCAGCTGTTAAAAGGTCCTGTTGTGAGCATGAACAAGCCTCTGAGGGCAATATCAGAATGGCATATGTTTTCTATTAAGTAGATGTCTATAGCAGGTGTTCATATATTCTGGAAACAAAAACTGCATCACTTGTTACTTAGATGGTAGGTTCTTAAAATAGCAGAATGGGTGGGTTAGTCCTATCTTACAAAAACTGCACTTCCACCCCTGCACATGCCTCTACAGGAAATTTTAAGTCACTGAAAATCATTTCAGCCATTCGTAATGTAACATTTGAAGGTTAGCGTGACAGAGGTATGTTCTGGAACCTGTGAGTTCTAAACATAGAAAACTTTCCATTTTTGACTTCACTCTACGGTAAAAGTTAAAAGAAAGGTAATTTTTTTAAAGATCACTTTGTTTATCTGTTTTTGATATGGGAAACATTAAGTATGAATGAATTCAGTGAAAATGAATACACCTGATTCTCCTTCAAGATTTTCAAGAAAACTTATCAGAGTTGCCATTTAGAATTGCAGTCTTTGTTTACAAGGCAACAAAGAGTGGGCCAATTACTCAAAAGTTAACCTTAAACTGGCCATCCAGATCCAGATGTTTAAAGGAGACATAAGAAATTAAAAACACCCACTTTCTGTCATAATTATGCATGGAAATGACATTATTTTAGAAGGTGACATCAGTTGGATTGTATTCTCATAGAATGGACAATACGTATGAGTTTCTCATGTTTAAAAAGTTGAAAAATAAACTCAATTCTCCCATTTAATTCCACAGTATTTCAATTATCTTGGGTCTCATGTATAAATGAAAATCCTAAGTAATACATATAATAGTTATCACAGATCTTGTCATGTAGCGGATAATAATAATTATTGTATTATTATGACTGTCAGCATATAGATTGTTACTGAACACATATCCAATGTGCTATGAATGATTATCATACAAATACTGTGCAGTAGGTATCCTTAAAGCAGAGAAAATTTCTTTCTCTCATGGTAAAAGGGAAGAAACTAATAGTCTATTATCCACATCTCAAATCTCTGGTCAAGTTTAATGGCTTAAAAAAAAACAGCTTTAGAAAACATATTTTTGAAGAAATGTCACTGACAATACAGATCTACAAGAAAAATTACCCATAGATTATATTATTGTTCTTTCATTCCTATGCCCCAGAACAGTGTATGAGAACCAGAATCACCTGGAAAACTAGTAAACATGCAGATTCCTGGGCATTCCCCACAGTACATTTGGAGTGTGTGCCAAGAATCTGAATTTCTAACAAGTTTCTGTGTGATGATAATGCTACTGGCCCACGAACCACACTGGACTAGCATAACCCTAGAACATGAGTCAGCAAACTGTGGCCCAGGGCTAAATTCAACCTGCTGTTTGTTTTTGTAAAACAAGTTTTATTGGCACATCACCATGTCTATTCATTTCACTTACACATTGTCTGCAGCTGCTTTTGCAGTTGAATAGTTGGATCAAACACCATATAGCCTATATCATTAAAGCCTACAAAACCTTACATACTTAAAATTTGGCCTTTCACAGAAAACGTTTGCTGACCTTTGCCCTAAAATGCCACTCTTCTCCCTAATATCCAGTTGAAATCTATGACTTTCAGAAATAAAATTTACTGATAACAAATATGAAGACATGTAGTGAGACAACAGCATTTCAAGGCTGATAAAATGTTTATCATCTTCATCCACGTTTGTGACTAACAGCAGTGAGTTACTGACTTTCTTACTGCTACGATATAATCCTGATGAATGTCTGCTGTATTCCACAATTAAAAGTCATAAACTTACTCTCCTTTCTATAAACCTGCAATTTCAGAGAAATGGTGCTAATAAAATCTATACGGTACAACAGAAAATATATTGAAACATTTAAGATTGTATTAAAAAATTTCTTATTTGAGAAAATACAGGCAATATAAGAAAATTAGCCCTCGTCATAAACGACAGGGAGTAGAAGGATAAATTAAATCATGAATTTCTCCAATAATCTTCTGTATCATCACATTTTATCCTCTGCTTTCCCTATTTCTGCATCACTGGATAGTTTAACAAAAAATGGCACCCTGAGAAAGTAGCAGCAGTAGGTTGACATGAGGCTTACACAGAGTGGTGGTTGCTAGCCTCACACCTCTCAGATGTGTTTTGTTATTAGATTTATTTATTTATTTATTTATTTTTTTTGCGGTACGCGGGCCCCTCACTGTTGCGGCCTCTCCCATTGCAGAGCACGGGCTCCGGACGCGCAGGCTCAGCGGCCACGGCTCACGGGCCCAGCCGCTCCGCGGCATGTGGGATCTTCCCGGACCGGGGCACGAACCCACGTCCCCCGCATCGGCAGGCGGACTCCCAACCACTGCGCCACCAGGGAAGCCCTGTTATTAGATTTAAACAAATTTTTGCAGGATATGTACTAGTCAATTCACTCCTCTACCATTTCTCCATATGTTATGCCAGGATATTTATATCAGCTGCTGCACTACTGAACACGTTTGATTTGGAGTCCCTGGCTTAAATAATATTCAAAGTAAAAAAAAAAAACTGGGTCATGTAAATAGATCATTTAAATGATTAAGGTGATAATTAAAGGCTACTATGTATACTTGTTTGTATGTATACCTATATAAATGAAACTATAGTCGTACTAATAAGGAACTAATGGTGTCTTAGAGCAAAAGTCTCAGATTGTTATTCAAACGGGTTAATTTAATTTTGTGAAAGGCCATACAGTTTAGTCATCCCCACTAAAAGTGTGAGAGTAACCGACTTATTTATTATAAAGCTGTCTCTGGAGGTTCAGATTACTTTTACATCTGCTGATAAATAAAACTCTTGTTTACTGGGCTATATGCATAGTTTTCCAATGAATTATGTATTTGGTTTCTTTTGAACCATTTGTCTTTGAATGAGAAAAATCCCAAACCAGTATTTTATAAACTCTTGGTAAATACAAGTACTTCTCATTGTTAGAATATGAGATAGCTAATAAATTAACTGAAGAAAAAATTTCCAGCTAATACCTGCTGCACGATTGTTGTTAATTCCAAGCAGAGCTGTATGACATTATTCCTTGTAACTGAATAGTCTGTGACAGCAGCAAATGGTGATCTATAAAGGAAAAAGGAAAACTGTGATTAATAGGAACAGCTTTTGAAAGTTCCCCAAATACAATAGCCTAAAATAAGATTTTGAATAATATGAAATGAACTGTTCTGAAGTTTACATAGTGATAAACAATATTCGGAACATATTTAAGGAAGAAAATCGAGGGAAATGCTTGGAAGAGAATTCAAGAAAAATGTTTGCTTTCCATCAAATTTCTCTTTTTTTAGTGCTTAATATTTAAAAGTTCTTTCGTACTTCTTACGAGGTCTCTTCACTACATCTAAAATAAAACAACACCAAAAAGGCATGCTTTAGCAAAGACATTTTAGTTTATTTTCAAATGAAGGTAAGATTTTGAGTCCAGTGTCTTCTTGAAATAGTCACAATTCAGAGCTAGTCTAATGACAGCTATCACCTACCAAGGACTTACTATATGCCAGTTACTTTTCTAAATGTTTTACATGTACCAAATAATTTTCACAACTCTTACAAGATAGGCACTATTATTATTACCATTTTACATATAAGAAATGTGAGGTAGAGAAAGGTTAAGTGAAAACTAGTAAGTGGTGGAGCTAGTATTCAAACCCAGGAAGTCTGACTCCAGACTCCACAGCCCAGAGTTAAACACTAATATACCACCTCTGTGAACTTAAGTAGGTTTTTATTTGTACCAAATCAATTACTTACATCACTTCACATCCCTTTTCAAACAACTTGGCATGTAAATAATATATATTGGTATGAGGTTTATATTTTCAAGAATGTTATAGACAGCAGCAGTCTTCCCAAGCAAGTGTTTTGCCACCAAATGAATTCAGTGGATTTCCATTAGCCTTTATCCTCTCTCTTGTCTATGAATGTCAATCAGGTTTTTGTGGGGCCAAAGCTTATATGATTTGGGAGGCCCAGTTTAAAGAAAACAAAATCACAAATAGAAAATAAGGTATGGGGGTAAAAATTTAGTCACGATTACTAGAACTTTAGTGCTTTGGATCTCTCTACTGATAACTCTTAAGGCAATTTACTATAAATGATTATATAAGACTGCTTCCTGGTTACAAACTGAATTTGTTTTTCTTCTAGAAAACTCTACAACTCAAGAACCTCCCATTGTCACAGGGGTCCATATGAGAGGCCCTTTATTGGTTACATTTTTAAAAAACGTATTTTTCACTTATGTATTTTGGCCATTCTAATAGCTATGTAGAGGCTTATCACAGATTTAACTTGCACTTCCCCAAAGTTATATGTATTTGCTCTATTTATATATTATCTGTATTTAATCGTTAACTATATTTCCCTAATAATTTTCTAACTGGTTATGCTGACTTGTGCATATTTGCTATCCATATATAATCTATAGTGAAATGTCTGCTCAAGCCCTTTGTCCATTCTTTATTTAGATTTTTGGCATTACTATTGAGTTTAGAGACTTCTCAGTATTTTCTGTATGCAAGTCCTTTGTTGAATAGGTAACCTGTAAAATTTCTTCTCAGTCTGTGGCTTCTCTTTCCATCCTTTAACAGGATCTTTAGCAGGTCAAAAGTTTTTTATTTTAATGAGGTCAAATTTTTCGATAATTTCTTTTCTGGATTGTACCTTTAGCATTATATCTAAGAAATCTTCACCTGACTCTAACTCAAGTTTTCTTCTAAAAGTTTTTTATTTTACTTTTAGATCTATGACTCATTTTTAAGTCAATTTTTGTATAAGGTGTGAGGTTTGGGTCGAGGTTCACTTTTTTCCCTCTGCCTATGCAAGTGTTCCAACACCATTTGTTGAAAAACTAACCATTCTCCACTGAATTGCTTTTGCTCCTTTGTCAAAAACTGGCTAACCATATGCATAAAGTTCTGGACTCCGTGTGTCTATCTTGCCACCAATACCAGTTTTGATTACTGAAGTTATACATTTAAAATAGTATTAAAAAACTTCAAAATTGATGAAGTATTATGGTCCCTTTACTTTTTAATACAAATTTTAGAATCATACTGTCTGTAGCTATAAAAAAAATCCTACTGTAATTTTTATGTGGATTTTATTAAACCTACAGGAAGATTTGAGAATTGACATCTTTACTAAGTTGAGTCTTCCAATCCATGAACACAGTATGTCTCTCCATTTATTTAGGTCTTGTTTGATTTTATACATCAGTGTTTTATAGTTTTCACATACAAATCCTGTAGATATTTTGCTAAATTTATATGTAGGCATCTCATTAATTCTAGAGCAACTGTAAATTATACCATGTTTTTACTTTTTGTTTCCAACTGTACGTTGCTAGTATACAAGAATGTGATAAATTTTTCTGTGTAGACTTCATGTTCTACAACCTTGCCAAATTCACTTACTAGTTCAAAAAGATGTTTTGTAGCTATCTTGGAATATTCTACACACAGACATATATTATCTGCAAATAGGAGAAGTTTTATTTTTTCCTTTCCAATCTCTAGGTCTTTTACTTCCTTTTCTGGCCTACTGTGTTGGATATAACAGCAGGGATGAGAGTGGACAGCCTTGCCTTATTCCCAATCTTAGGAGGAAAGCATTGTCTTTCACAGTACAAGGTCAGCTGTTGCTTTTTATATATGCTTTATATCAAGTTGAGATATTACTACTCTATTCCTACTTTGCTGAGAATTTTTCTCATGAACGGGTATAGGATTCTACTGAATGCTTTTTTTTTACATTAACTGATATATGATTTTTATTCTACAGCACATTAACATGGTAGACTACATTGATTTATTTTCAAGTACTGAAGCAGCCTTGCTTACCTAGAATGAATCCCACTTAGTCAAGGTGCACAGCTCTATTTATATGTGGTTGGACTTGGATTGCCAGTATTTTGTGGCGGATTATAACATGTAAGTTTGTACTGTCTTTGCCGGGTATTGGAACCAGGATAATGATTGTACCATAAAATGAGATGGGATGGATTACCTCTATGTCTGTTTTCTGAAATAGACTGTGTAGAATTGGTGTTATTTTTCCTTTAAACATAGAATTCACCAGTGACATCATCTAGGTCTGGACCTTGTTTCCCCTACTCCAAAGAGTTTCTAAGTACAATTCAATTTCTTTAATAGTTACAGGATCATTCAAAGAATCTATTTCATCTTGGGTATGTTTTGGTAGCTTTTGTGTTTTTGAAGGAATTGGTTCATTTCATCTAAGCTGTCAAATGTATGTATAAAGAGTTATTTGTAGTATTCCTTTATTATCCGTTTAATTTTGATTGACTTCTCAACATAGTGTGGTTCCATTTTCAGTTTCATTGATTTCTGTTCATTTATCATTATTATTTGCTCCCTTTTGCTGCTTTGGGCTTATTTTCTACTTTCTTTTTTCTTTAATTTTCTTTTTTTAAGAATACTTAGCATGAGATCTAACCTCTTAACAAAAATTTAACTGTAAAAGACAATACTATTAATTATAGGTACAGTGCTCTACAGCAGATCTCTAGAACTTTTTCATCTTGCTTAACTAAAACTTCACGCCCATGCTTGTTGATTAGCAATTACTTTTCTATTTTCTTGAGATGAGAGCTTAGATAATTGATTTGAGATCTTCTTTTCTGATATAAGCATTCAGTGCTTACAAATTTTCCTTTCAGAATTGCTTTAGCTGCGTGCCTCAAAAATTATGACTTGCTCTAATTTTCATTCTGTTCAATATATTTCTTTTTATTTCCCTTGAGATTTCCTCTTTTATCCATGGATTAGTTAGAAGTGTGTTGTTTGATTTCTAGTTTGACTCCATTATGGTTAAAGAAGAGATTCTAACTGATTTAAATTATTTTAAATGTGTTGAAGTTTGTTTTATGATGCAGATATGGTGTACCTTCATGAATGTTCCATGGGCACTTGAAAAGAATTTGTATTCTACTGTTGTTGGATGAAATGCTCTCAAAATATCAATTATATCTTGTTATCTGGTGTTGTTCAGCTCTTCTAATCCTTACTTTCTGTTTTGAGAGAGGAGATGAGGTATCCAATTGTAATTGTGGATCTGTCTATTTCTTCTTTTAGTTCTGTCATTTTGTGCTTCAAGTACTTTGAAATTATTCTGTGGTATATACATCTTAGCAGTTTCTGTTTCTTGTTTTTTGAATTGTCTATTTATAGGCTCATCTATTGCATTTTGGTGTTCTTCATTTTTAATTTAAATGTAATATTCACACAGTACACATTAACCCTCTGCTTCTCATAACTGTTTGTTGCAAGTATTTTCCCCAGTTTGTCATCTGCCTTATACTTAGTCATGTTTTTCAATTTTATGTAGTCAAAGTCAAACAGCATATTTCTTTGTATTTTATTCCATATTTTAAAATACTTAATAATAACTCTACATCTAGAAATCATTTTTTTGTCTATATTTTCTCCAGTTTTCTTATGGATTTATTTTTCCCTCTTAAATAAATGATAGGCCTAAAATTACTTTAGTGAACAGGTAGTGTTCTATCATTATTTATTCTCCAAAGGCATAATCAAGTGCCCCAATTCCACTTATTAAATGACCCTTTCTTTTTCCAGGGGTTTGAGCATATTGTTTTCTAAATGATTCTATATACCGCAGTCTATTATGCGCTGTCTTCCACTACTGTTTATTCCTATTCCAAAATGGTATATTTTTCAACATAGTTTACTAAAACAGAAGGAGTCATTAAGAATTCAAATAATGATAATTAGAACAAAATGCATGTAATTAATTAATCTGAAGTCATTGCATAGCTATATCTAAATTTATTAAAACTCATTAAACTTAAAATGGATAAATTTTATGTAATGTAAATTAGGCTTCAATAAAACTATTTTTTAAAAGATGTTAAGATATAAGCACTTCTAGGAAAACATCATTTAAAAAAAACCACCCCAAGACCATTTTTGCTGCACTGAAGCATAAAAATTGGCATTTTAATTAAGAATTCAAAAGTGCTTCTGGCATGAAAGAGCTTGGGTTCCTAGTTTTGCAAAGGTCAAAGTCTGTTAATAAAATCTAAAAGCTTCACTCAAAAGTGATGAGATGAAGTACAGCATGATTTTCCCCATAAAATCTTAAAAAAGACTCATTTGATCTTGAAAATGTACCAAAAGAAAAATCTATTTGATAACTGAATGCCTGTAGCAAACTGAATTCTAAGGCGTGTTTTCTACTTTCCTGAGCACTCATATTTCAAGTGGGACAAGCTTCTCGCTAAAGATTAAATGTCAAAAAAAAAAACTGGAAAAAAAACTAAGATATACCTAGGAAAACATGTATTTTATCTTGTAGTGAATTTCCCTAAAGTTTTCATTTTAAAGGCAAATCACATATCACCACACTAAGAACCATTCTTAGCCAGCACATCTTAATGTTTGGGATGATGATTTTGGCTATACACATACATAAATAAAAGAAGGCTGACAGGTTCCAATCTTTGTCAGTTACCAAAGATGAACACTCAATCATGACTTAATGAGATAAAGAAATGGATGTCTATAGAATAGCTGAACATGATCAACGTGAAAACAAAACAAAATTAAGAGAGGAATTTGTTCCTCAGTCTAAAGAAACCCCAAGTTGGAGCTCAGGCTACTTAGAAAAAAACACATGGCTGACTCGAGGTAAAGAAAATAAAATTCATGGCAGGAAAACTTTTTAATGCCAGAAAGTTAAAAAAAAAAGATAAAATCCTTGGCTCATTAATAAATGGCCATTACAGGAATCATCCTACTTAGATCTTAAAAGTTACACAACTATCCTCAAATCATCATATGGATAATAAAATGCTTATACTTCTTTCTAGTGCAAAAGTTATTGACCTTATAAAAAATTATTTGTTGTACATTCTTTTCAAACAAAAGCATTTATGGAAAGGTTATTAATGGTTCAGAAATCCTAAACAAATTAGAAGCTAACAAGAGAAGCTAACAAGAAACGCTAAGGAGTTAATTAGGAAATCTGGAAGGCCTTACTGTTTCTCAGGTTGGCACTGCTGAGCCTGAGGGGCATTCTATGAACAACAGCCTTGCTAACATCACTGCTCATTTCTGGAACAAGAGGTGCCAAGTTGGAGCACTGAGCACACAGAGGAAATAAGACCAAACAACAACGAGCCACAGCATTTGGTAGTGTTTGGGGTAGTTTTCTTTGTCTCTGTAATTTTCCCCTGGTATAGAAATAATTTTTGTCCTATAGTTTCATATCATGGAAGAAGAAATTAGTTCAACCACTTTCGTAGATAAAGCAAAAGATTTCAAAGAATACATTTTCTCCCTTGGCATCCTAACCCTTATGCCTTAAACATTTAAAAGGTTTTCAGTGATATAAAAAGACATCTCATTGATCCTTTCAAAACAGAATGATCTTAAAATGTATTTCAGGAACAATTAGAAATAGGTATTAATGCTAAAAATGAGAGAAAAGAATAAATTTTCATTATAAATAGCAAAATCAACTTTTTCTATATATAATACTTTTGAATATTTTTTAATGATGTTACTGTACAACATGGTACATACAGCGATCTGGAAACCTCCAAGTATAGATTGATTTGGCAAAGCCATATAAAACTGCAAGAAAGATGAAGTGTGAAAAACAGCAGGATGTAGGTTAAAAATAGACAAGTAAACCACGAATTGAAAATAAACAGTAAAGCTACCAACTGTGATTCACCTCTGAGGCTTTTCCTCTGGGAAAGTCTGTTGTTTCACTCAAGTCAACATTTAAAATAAGAAGAAAAAGGGGATTTCTGTTAGCCTTAGATTTTATTTTATTTAAGAAATGTAAGGAGCTAATTTTTGAAAATAAATGTTACTTAAATGGAAGCTCCACTGAAATTGCAGTTTTTGTGATTTGTAAACATTTTCCCTAGCACCCTAATGCTTTTGCCTTAAACATTCAAAAGGTTTTCCATGATATTAAGAGATATCTCATTAATGTCTTCTAAGTAAAATGAGAAATAAACTTTCTTTCTTTTTTTTTTACAACTTTATTGGAGTATAATTGCTTCACAATGGTGTACTAGTTTCTGCTTTATAACAAAGTGAATCAGTTATACATATACATCTGTTCCCATATCCCTTCCCTCTTGCGTCTCCCTCCCTCCCACCCTCCCTATCCCACCCCTCCAGTCGGTCACAAAGCACCGAGCTGATCTCCCTGTGCTATGCGGCATAGCACAGGGAGAAATAAACTTTTCTATAAAAAAATTCTATACAGCAATTTGAAGTATCAAGGCCAGAAAAAGAAAAGTGGTATTCTTGTTTAGCATTTGAGGAGAAACACCAAAGTACAAGTAAATGTTTATATACGCCACGTTCCTAAGAATCGCTTCCTCAAAATCCTTAAGAACTAGTACACGTTCAAAAGGAGATGTAGTATGACAAAGGAACATGATAAAAGAGAAACAAGAAGGGCTTTGGTATCACAACAAAAATAGATTCAAATTATAATTTTCAAACTAGTGAATAACTTCAGGCAAATTACTTCATGTTTCATATGTAAAATGGGGATAATGATACCCGCTTCGTGAGAATTCGATAAGTCAATACATGAAAAGCATCTAGTTCAGTATGGAACTAAATTAAAGATTTTTTCCTATTCTTTCTTTTCCTTTCTCCCCCTTCAAGTGACATAAAATAAAAACTGCAATAAACTCATCATATTGCTGTGCATGCAAGTTCTCCCCAAAATGTAAAAAAAAATTAATGCCCAAAAGTCAGATTTTTAAAAAACTAAGCCAGTTGTTTGGCATCAAAATAACCATAGTTAACTGACAGAATTTTTTATTTTTCAACTAAAGAATTATATTATATTGTACACTAAAGGAATAAACTAAGGTTAAAAATCCAATGCTTGGCAATATTCGATCGCAGTGACCATTTTAAACCCGCCAAATTAAAGACAATCTACTATGACAAATCAAGATATTAAAAATTTTTGGTCAACATAATTTCTATGGAACTTTTATGATTAAGTACTTAAGTTCTAAGTTCTTCAAAACAAAAATAAAAAAGACAAGATACATTCTTACCTTATATAAAGAAAGCATAAAAACAGATTAGTTTTGGTCTAGAACTTAATATTAACTAAATTTAGTCAGAGAAGAGGTAGGGAGTTAAATCATGATTCTACAAGTCACCAACAAACTTTGTTAGTGTTTATTCTTTGAAATTATGTAAAGGGAAATAAGACAAATATATTCCTCATATGGCTTTGGTGAACAAGGTCAATGATTTATAGAATATTAGTGCTTAGAAGAGAACTTCAAATTCTGCAGGTCTTACATCCTTATTCTCAAAAGAAAATAAAAACAGAGGTTAAGGTTCAAGGTTACCCAGGGCCAGAGGCAGAGCTGAAACTCAACTCTCTCTTACTTAGCCCTTTGTTCTTTTATACTATTTCACGATGTATTTAGGCAGGGATTCACAACAGCGGTCATGGAGAACAGTGCTCTTTTGGCTTTTCTAGCATTGATTAATGTGTTTTGCTTCCTGTGTAGTTTGCAGAACACACTGAAACAAGAGGGCATGTGGAATGTTGTCTTGTGCTCTTGCTGCTACCTAGAAAACATTTTTTTTCTTTGAAAGGAATAAAAATATAACTTAAATACACATCCACTAACAATCTCTAATAAAAGTCTGGGCTACTTGTCAGGAAAACAAACAGCGTAAACATTTCACTTGGCACAGTTATAGATAAAATCCTATTACAGGGCTTCCCTGGTGGCGCAGTGGTTGAGAGTCCGCCTGCCAATGCAGGGGACACGGGTTCATGCCCCGGTCCCGGAAGATCCCACATGCCGCAGAGCGGCTGGGCCCGTGAGCCATGGCCACTGAGCCTGCGCATCCGGAGCCTGTGCTCCGCAAGGGGAGAGGCCACAGCAGTGAGAGGCCCGCATACCGCAAAAAAAAAAAAAAAATCCTATTACATTTAAATTGATTTTGGGACCTTTTGAAATTTATATTAGCCAAGGAGCAGTTAAGATAGTCATACAATCCATGGAAGAGAAGGAAGCAAAGTAAGTTCCCAGATATAGAAGTAGCCCACATCATTTGCCTTTCCTCTTTTCCAACACCTCTAAAAGATAGAGTCTATGAAACGTAGAAGTTAATATTATACAAAACTATCCTGAACTACAAACCACTTCACAGAAAAATTTCTTCAAAGAGGAGTTATCACTTACCTTTAACTCACAATCAACCCAAGAATTCCAGTTTTCATTAATTCTAAGTAAAAACACTACACTGTTGTTGGTAAGATCACATATATCCTGATTCCCTAATTTACCACACACTTTCCGCCTTACCCTGCCTAACCTGTCAGCAGCATTTGACTCTACTGACCATTTCCTTTTTTTCCCTAAAACTCCTTATTCCCATCTTAAACGTTCTCACCACATACACAAAAAAGGTAATTATGCGAGGTGATAGATTATATTAATTAATCTTATGGTAATCATTTTGCAATGTATATGTGCATCAAATCATCACGTTGTACACTTTAAACTTACTATGTTATATATCATTCATATCTCAATAAAGTTGGAAAAAAATAAAATAATACTAAAATATCAACACTGCCCCCCCCCACCAAAAAACTCTTTACTCCCTTTGCTACCGTGACACCACTCTCAACTAATTCTATCCTATGGAGTCTGGTTATGTCTTCTTATTTTTTTCCATAAGCTGAACTTCTAATCATCCTTCGGTTCGTGGTGGTATGCAGAGGTCATTCCTTTTCTCAGTTCTCTTCATTCACTCAGAAAAATTTATTGAGCACCCACTATAGGACAGGAACTCTTCTAGATAATTGTGATAGCAGTGAACAAAGCAGATGAAAATCCATGCTCTCCAGAAGCATACGTTATATATAGAGCAGTCAGACAAAAACAATAATAACACATAAGTAAATTACATACTGTGTTAGAAGGGTTTGTGTTATGGAAAACAAATAGAGCAGGATAAGAGGAATCCATTCTAAAAATCTCCTTACACCACCATATTAATGTATTCAGGACTTTAACTACCACCTATATTTTAACTATTCCCAAATCTCTATCCACCGTATATCTTTTCTGAGCAGCAATACTCTAAAGACCTTTTCACAATCTATCATGGCCAACACTCAACACCTTGTCCTCCACCATAACCTGTTCCTCCCGTTTTGATAATGGCATCACCATCCATTGGGTCAGCGAAGTCAGATACGTCTTATTCACCCTAGGTGTCTCCTTTTTCTTAGTCTCTCTGTCTAACAGTCTTCTATCCTCACTGCTGCTTCTCTAATTAAAGATCTCAGTAAATAGCAATGGAGAGAATCAACTCTGTAGTCAGGTGCCTGGAATGAATCCTGGCACCACCACTTACTTCCTATTTGGTTTTGAACTTAACTTCTGCCTCTGTATGTGCTAGTTTTCCTATCTGTAAAATGAAGACAACTCTCCTAGGTTTGCTTTGAGTGTGGCTGGTAAGCATCAGAATCACCAATAGTAGCAGCAGCATGATAACAGCTGGCACTGCATACTGGCAGGTCCCCATATCCATGGATTCAACCAACCTCGAATCGAAATATTTGAAAAAAATTCCAGAGAGTTCAAAAAAGCAAAATTTGAATTTGTTGTACAAGGCAATTATTTACATAGCATTTACACTGTATTAGGTATTATAAGTAATCTACAGATGGTTTAAAATATAAAGGAGGATGTGCGTAGGTTACATGCAAATACTGTCATTTTATATAAGGGACTTGAGAATCCTCAGGTTTTGGTATCTGAGGGGGTCCTGGGCAGGTACAAGGGACAAATATTCCTGAAACAACCTCTTAACTGGTTTCCCTTCTTCCAGCCTTATTCTTTCCCTAATCTTTCCCAACATTATAGCCCAAGTAATCTTCAAAATTCAAAGGTCTGAACACAACAGTGACCCTAAACAGCTCCCCATTGCCTTCAGCATAAAGTCCAAATGCCTTAAAATGACAAAGAATTCTTTTTCTCCTTCTTCTTTCCTTTTTAAAACTAAAGCTGTTAAAGCATAATCATTATAGACAAGCCAGCCTGGAGCTGAACTTTCCTGAGAAAAATCTTCAAAATATAAACTTCAGTTTCTTTTTTAAATTTACAGTCTCAGCAGAAGATTTTAAAGTTATCACAAAGTTGTGTCTTTTCCTTCTAAGTATACATTTTATTTTTATGATCAAAATGTTAAATGGCCTTTGATTTAATGATCACATAGGTAGTATGATAAAACACAAGATAAGCATTGTGAGAACCTTTGCAGCAATGGAAGCCAAACAGATGATTTAAATTATTTCCTTCAGACTTTCTGTCACATTTTCTCTTTCTATGAAACAAACACAAGACACCATTGATTGACTTCATGGATTACTATGTATGTGTGTGTATGCTCATGTATGTTTGTAGGTGAATTGGCATTTACTAAGGACATCTTATTAGATGATAAAAATAATGCCACCATAAAAAATTATATAATACAATAAAATCTCAGAAACTACTATATAGTGTTCTAGAAGCCATTATGTGATTTTATAAACAGCCATACCTGCCATTAAGAAGTAAAAACATTCTCTAATCATTCTATTTATTTATTTATTTAACAAGGACTAGTGTAAAAAGAAAATAATGAAATTTACCAAATATAAATATCAAGGCTGAGCTAATTTACAATTATAGGACAGGTGATACTTATAAGAAGATATAACTAAAATCAAATATATTTTCTATAAGTTTCTGATTACTGAGAAGCCTCCTGAAACAAGTATACTATATTACTTAAGGATAAGCCATATTTTAAATATATTTACTTATTGACCATTATACAACTTGTAGAATTTACATGTTTAAATGGCAATTACTTCATACAATGGATAAATGTGGTTTAAACAATTATGAGAATTTTCATGATGTCATAATATAAGAGAAATATGCTGTCCACCGATTAATTATCAAAAAGCTAATAATTACAGCTTAGTGCTCAGATTTGGATTTAGTATTGTCATGTTATATGTTATTAGTAATATATATAAATTTAGACAATATAGAATTAAGTAAAATTCCCTTAACTTTTACCTTAGACATACAAATACTGTGTTTTTAATACAGTCTCATATTTTTAAAAAGCTAAAATATTATACAGTTGAACTTCAAACAAAGAGAGGGTTAGGGGTGCCAACCCCACACAGTCGAAAAGTCATGTGTAACTTTATAGTCAGCCCTCCACATGCACAGATTCAACTAATGGATGATTATGTTCATATAGTAATGTAGTGCGTATTTATTGAAAAACTCTGTATATAAGCGGACCCATGCAGTTCAAGCCCATGTTGTTCAAGGATCACTGTGTATATATGTGTATATATATATATATGTATGTAAATTCTACTGACATTTATTCAAGAAAGAATTCTAGTAAAATTCTACATATCAGAATTTCTTATAAGAGACAAAATGTTTTTTAAGATTTGATTATTTAACCATCATAACACAGTACATGTCCCCTACAAAAAAATTTTCAAAAATGAAAGAGCTTATTTAGTTATTTTTAAATAGTTGTAATGTTTTACCATTAAAATGTTTAATCACATATACAATTTTAATCTAACTTTTTTCATTTTGTATTATGAAAACTTTTATGTGTTCCAAGACAAATGAAACTTAACTACATTAGCAAAAAAGGACCAAAATTGTTTTTATAATATCCAAAATTGACTGTGCAATGTGAATAATAATAAAGAATGAATAAAGCAAAGGTAATGAGACATACAATGCACGCTATGAAAGTGTCAGTGTCTAATTACCCATTTAAAACAATAAATAGAATACTGATGGTCACTTCCTTAAATATGATCAATGAATGAACAGAATACAGAAAATCAGGAGACAAGGTAGTATTATAAATCTTGTTATGACAGCCAAAAATGATTTTCCTTATAGAGCAGCAAATGTATTTTGAAACTGTCAGGGACTAATTATTGATTAGCTACTTGGATATAAAATTTTGCAAACAGTTAGTATCTCTTTGATGATATGCTTATATTGTGGTAAATCATAATTAGGCATTTGTTAATATTCCTCGTACTTATCTAATCCTTTCACAAGAAAAAACTGAAATAACGTTATATTCACACTGATGCCTGAGGAGGATAACTTATGAAACATGTGAAAGATTTTACCTGTCCAACCAGGCAAGCAGACTCTTGGCTGCTCCAATCAGATCCACAACCGAAGTCAGAAAATCATTTGGCAATTTTCGGCTGGTTCTCCCATCATAATGGCCACTCCTTCTCCTCCCTGTTATAAAATTCTGTAGATTTTTGGCAGATGCATTCAACTTGTGAGAAAGGGTTTTTAGATTTTCTGTTTCCAAGCCATAATTCTGAATTATAAAAAGACAGAGAACAAATATACTTAAAGTCAATATTTTATTCATTCGTTAAAACACTTACTGAGTACTTTACTATATGTACAGGCAGTGGAACAAGTATTAAGAGTTACATATAAATAAGATAGGATTCCTGGCCTAGCAGAACCCATAGTCAAATGAGGATTTGGGGAAACGTCAGATAAACAAATTACAAGAAAATGTGTAAGTGCTAATATGAACATGGAAAGATGAGGGCATTATATCTTGGAATTATGCCACCCAAGACAGAAAGATTATAAGGACTCACAAGCAGTTTCTTTTTTAACCCAAACCTAAGTTCATTTACTTGTGAAATTCATTATTATCAACAATTATTTTTGAGTATTTATTCTATTAGCATATGCATAGTAATGAATGTAGGCACTAGGAAAAATTCTGCTTCCCCAAAATGAGAAAGTACAATCCAACAATAAAATGAAATAGCAAAAAAATAAATCATATACAATAGAACTTTTCTTCTGTGTCCTCTTCATAATGACTCACATAAGAAGTTTATTTTATGATATGGTATACCAGGAAAACCTCTGCATCCTCAGGGAAACCAATACGCTTTCTCCTTTTTATAATACAAATTATAAAACTAATTTATAATTTTGTCATGGTTGCATTAGCTCACAGTCAAATATGAAGCACATCTAAAGAAATCATAATGACTTTTTGGTAAGTATAATTGTTCTTCTTTTCCTTGGTCTCACTTTTCAATTTCTATTAATATATATTATTTCACCCTAAATGTTTTATCTATAAATTATTGCAAAAAGGCTTTATATGAATAAATACAAATAAACTTTTTTTTTACCATATTCAATAGGAAAATATTGTCGGATCCCCTCAAATAAACTTTAGGGAAAGATTTCACAAGTCACAATTAATTTTAGAACAGATCATTGTGAGTTGTTAACCTGATCAGAGGATGACCTTGATCAAAGTACTTAGCAGCACGTACGTTACTGTCATGTGTAAAATTAAAAGTATTATTAACTTACAGAAAATCATAAAACCCAAAGAATGTTAGATAGCCTCTGAGGCCCAAATAAATTCTAAGTTTGATTTATCCCCTCCTTTTACAGTTAAGTAAAGTGAGACACAGGGAGATATTTTGATTTGCTTAGAGCTCAGAGCTTAGAGTAGACAGAAATCAGAATGGGACTACAAGTCCCCAGGCCACCTGTGAGGCAGTACCTCTACCCCGACTCCTTAGCACCAATAATCTATTCCTGTTCAAGCAGGGTAGTAGAAACAAGTGAAACAAAATGGAAGAAAATACTGGGGGAAATGAAAAAGGGAAGAAAATGGCACAATGAATTTAGCTATATTATCAAGTCAACAATCACTGGGTAGCTAGTTTATATGAAATTTAGGTTTACTTTTTCTATTTAAGAAAAGAAATAACTTAGAGGAGAAGAAAGGAGGGTGTAGAGGAAGATTTGGATGCATAAACATTAATAGCAAGTTATGTATGTTACCACTAAAGATTTAATAGTGATAAAAATCTGATTGTTCTTTGCTGAGAATTTACATTTTTACTAAAAGAACACTGTTTTGGAGCCATGGATTTGTTTTTTAAAAAACGTAGTATATTATATATTCACTGCTAAATTTGAATTGCAATAGTCTCTCAAGTTAAAAGGTTTGGTTTACACAAATAAAACAACATTCTATTCAAATTCTATTGCATCTGAGCATGGATTATCTGTGAAACATTTGGGAGATTTTATCCAGCATGTATCCTCTTATAAGAGATATTCTCTAATGACTAGATAATGACTAGATAACTTGTATCAACTAAACTGAAAATGATACTTCTGAAGTACTTGAAAGTATTTTCAGAAGCTTTTCCCTGTGTTAAAGCATTTTCCCTTAAGTACAACAGTGTCTGTCTTTTTCATTTTTGTGTATTAATGATTTTAATGAGAAAATATTTGTTTACAAACAAATTATAAAAATTTCTCAGAGAAACTCAAATTTAAATAGTTTATTAGTGATGGGCTTCCCTGGTGGCGCAGTGGTTGAGGGTCCGCCTGCTGATGCAGGGGACACGGGTTCGTGCTCCGGTCCGGAAAGATCCCACATGCCGTGGAGCATCTAGGTCCGTGAGCCATGGCTGCTGAGCCTGCGCGTCCGGAGCCTGTGCTCCGCAACGGGAGAGGCCACAACAGTGAGAGGCCCGCGTACCGAAAAAGTGTAAAAAAAAAAAAAAATAGTTTATTAGTGAGGAACCTAATCAATCAACCTGGTAACATAACTTGCACTCTATAGCCATTAGCCCCGACAAAAGATTCATTTAAATTATCTCTTCTTATATTACCATCCCAAATATTTTATTAGAAAAGGTAAAAATGATTTTAAAAGAATACAGATCTTCTCATAAATAAAAATCTGAAGGCAAAGTAAAAATACTTTGAAGATTCCAAAATTTAAGATAGCATTACATTAAAAAAATACAACTCAAGAATTAAGAGAATAGAAAAATCTTCTGGACAAAACCTGGTAAGATACTCTGAGGTCTCCTAACTTGGAAGCCTACTAAAGAAATATCCTATATGGAGGAATTTCAGGTAAAAAATACAGGCCACAGAGGAATCCAGTAGCGAGAAGAGACAAAAAATGCGTAGTAGAAGATGGAGAAGGAAATTCTTAAAACTTATTCTAGTTAACAAATATAACTAGTTAAATCAATAATTCAAAAGCATTTAAGAATTCTAGAAGAGTACAAAAATAGGTTAGAAGCTTCTCTGTATATAACAGTGTCTGTGTGATACTATTTGAACAAAAGAGATGGATTAGTTGATGTCTCAAGTTAACTTTCATCATCACAGTTCTCAGTTCTAAGTAGCTCAAAATCAATTACTGACAACACAGATATCTTTTTGCTTTTTCCTTCATGAAAGTGGACGGTTTGTTGTGACTCACTAAGTCACCAGTAAATCACACTCCCCTGCCTACCATGTAAAGAAGCAACAAGTATATGAAGTGCCCCTTTGCTTTTGGCCAAAGGTATGCAGATGAGAAGTACTGTCTCAACTTTTTAAAAATGCAGGTTTATTCACTACAGACTTGCTTTTTACTGGATATGCATGGGACAACTAGGCATTACTATTGGTACAGAAAGGACTACATCAAGTAAACAAAAGCTTGGACATGAAATGTACTTAGCGACTTTCTTTATCCTATATGTTACCTACGTGGCCAGTAACATTCATGCCAGGAACCAGGTGTGACTCCACACTGATTCAACATAGCCAGTCTAATCTTAAGGAACTGATGCTAAGTTTCTACTGTTCTTCTCTCAGTTATACGCATGCAAAAGCACATGAACGAAAGAAACAACATTTTAGAAAATTGAGCTGGCTCCCTCACTAGTGGCAAACTGTCACTAAACACTTAACTGGAAATATTGGCACCATGTATTTTACAATGTCAATGCTATTTTATTCAGAGCTCTTAATTTGAATGCATCATGTAGCAGGTGTTAGGTTTTATAATACTTTGCTTTATAAATATGTGTGAGTCCTAAAAAGATTGCTTTAATGAATTTTTTTAGAAATGAATTATTTTGCGATGAATGAACCAAGCAATTATGTTGCAAAGAAACAAATCCTAGCAATGGCAGGCATCAAATTTTCCCTGCAAAATACCTATTACATGAAAAGTATATGAAGAATGAAATGCAAACTATTCTTATCCTGTCATAAGTGATTCACTTGTACTTCTCAATAAAAGGTACATTGTCAAAACATAAATTAAGGGCTATACATTAAACTATATGTATTTTATTTATGCTTTACTATTTTAGTTAATACAAGGTGCTCTCTATTGAAGCACACCAAATGATAGCATAACAGCTTGAAAGAGTTAATATAACTCCTAATCATGAAAAGCTTATTTCTTTCTAGGATAACATGGTACAAACAGTATAGTTGGTGCTTAATAAATATATGTTGCATGAATGAACAAGTTACTAAATAAACCTTTGATTTTCAACAGCTGCCATAACATTTATTCCCCATCAGGACTAACTTCAAGACAAGGCAGATGAAAATATTCCATTGCTCAAAAAAAAAAACAAAGGAATTTGGTAATTTTTCTGTGTCTTCCTTATTTTAGGAACAGAAACTTCAGAGTCTGAGGCTGTGTTGGCAAGAGAAAAAAATTACAGTTCTCTGGAGAAAGGCAGAGAACTTCATTCAGTAAGATAACATTAATTTAATATCCCCTACTTGCTAATCACTAGGCAGAAAGCATATCAAGGACCAAAAAACCTAAGCAAAGAATTATAATGTGATACAAAGTGTAAGGTGACGTTCTTCCCATCACTTCCCACTCTGCAGCAGCTAAATCAAAATTCTTATTTTTCTCTGATCACTGCATACTCTTTCAAAATTCTGTCTTTACACATATTTTTTCTGCCTAGATAACTTTTCTCCAACTTTTTTATCTGGCAAACATCTACGCATCCTGCAAGTCCCAATGCAAATCCCACTTACAGTTCCTGGATCCCTCAGTAGTGTTCATCATCTCCTTCTGCACTCCCCTGGGATTTTAAAAAAAATATCTATATTATCTTTTAATGACTTTTGTCTTTACTGGACTGTATACATCTTAAGAGCACAGACTATGCCTTTTTAATCTTTGTATTCCCTGTGGTAGCACTGTATGAGCATGAATATATAATTGCTAAAAGAAGAAATAAATACAGTAGATGTAGGAAAAAGTAGAAGAGTCAGTAGAGACATTACAGTTTTGAAGAGACAAAACATAGTTCCCCATTGCCAACAGCACAACTCCTGATGCAATCAACTCAGCTTGCTGAAGAGGGATGTCACCTCCTGATTTTATAATGGCATGTAGAAGTAAATCAGAATTCACTGCTCGGAAATTTGCTTTATATTCACTGGAAAACATCTGGTGCATAAACTGTAAGATATGTGCACTTTTAACATGTTGATGTATAGCCGTTAGGAAGCAGTGAAAAGGAAGTTTAATATTTGACCTCCTCGGAGAATAAACATAGAAAGAATGAATTTAATGTTTTTATTTTTGTTTGTTTTTGTTTTGCGGTACGCAGGCCTCTCACTGTCGTGGCCTCTCCCGTTGCAGAGCACAGGCTCCGGATGCGCAGGCTCAGCGGCCATGGCTCACGGGCCCAGCCGCTCCGCGGCATATGGGATCCTCCTGGACCGGGGCACAAACCCGTATCCCCTGCATCGGCAGGCGGACTCTCAACCGCTGCGCCACCAGGGAGGCCCGAATTTAATGTTTTATTTTTTTCCCAAGAAAATGATGCAACACTATGCTGCTTAAACCCAGAACTGCATGGCATCCTTTTAAGTAAGTCTAGGTCAGCAGAGCTTACCCCAGGCCAAACTCCAAAGCCTACAGGTCTAGACTATCTGTAGGTAGTACTGTAGTCATCAATCTTATTTCCTTCTTCAAAGTGGCAGAGTGGAGCTCAGCATGTGAGTGGTTCATCTAAGAGAAGCCCTACTTATGACACATACACTCTAGACTTCAAGCTGTGACACACTCAACTTTACTATTATAGAAGATGTGGCAAATAGGGGACTGCTAGGTCAGATACCCATCTCCAAGCCACTTATATTGTACCTTCATAGCGATTCTGCCTCAGATTTGGAGACCAGTATGCAAAAACACTGTGGACTCTTACCTTACCCTGAGTACTAGCTTTTATTTCAGGCATGATTTCTGCAATCTGATTCAGATAAGGCAGAGTGCAAGTGCATGCTCTGGTCGGAATTAATTTCTTTTATCTCAGGAATAAGGAAACAAGAAGATCCCCAAGTTATCATGTGAAAAATATGTCAAGTCTCTTTCATCACCACTTTCAAAAAATGCTTATTCAGCATCTACTATTGCCAGGCATTTGTGCTACACACTAGGTGTTCAATAAGCAATGTCACTTTTCCCACATAGCTTGTAGTCTAGCAGAAGAAACAGACATTAAACTAATAAATACACACATAAGTATATAATTATGAAATGAGATGAGGGTTAAGAAAGAGAGGAAGAGTGGGGGGCCAATTTTAGACCAGGCCAGGGTGAGGGAGTGATCAGGGAATATCTCTGAGGAAAGGACAATTAAGGTAAGACTGAAATGTGTAAGTGGGAGGTACTATTCAACCAATCTGGTTTCAGATTCTTTAAAAACTATTTTCAATCACTTCTTTTCCCCTTGCTTATTCTATTGGCTTTTAGTGAAATTTGATGACATTATTGGTGTTCCTTAATGAAAATAACAGTTCCCATTGCTTTTGTGACAACTCTTTCATAGTTGTCTTCATGCTTCTCTGACTACTCCATAAGTCTCCTCTGCAGGCTACCCTTCTTCCTTCCCGGCTGGAGTGTCAAGTTGTGTCCTTTGTTCTTTATATTCTACAGGCCCTTCCTGGGTGATCTCTCTATCTATGGATTCAATCCCTATATACTTGAGACTCCCAAATCTCTATCTTCAGTCACTTCTCAGCTCTAAATTCATAAATTCAATTGTCTGATGAGTATTTCTTTCTGGATAACCCAGAGATGCCTCAAATTCAACAAATCCAAAACTCAATTTATATTCCCACCTAAATCTATTCTTGCTGCTATTGCCTATCTTCATTATTGGAAGATCTTCTACTCTATCTCTGCAGCTAATAAGATGGAATCTTCCTCAAGTTCCTTTACCTCACTCACCACTCCTAGTCACCAGGTCTTCTGTATTCCTGTTGCACATCCTTAGTTTAAGCCCTACTCATAGCCTAAGTAGATTATTTTAAACATCTCCTAATTGTTCCCCTGTCTTCACTCTATGTCCAGTCCACTCCACCCTTTTCACTACCATCAGTTACCTTTTTAAAGCAAGTATTTGATCATTCTTGCATAGTCCTCCAGTGCCCAGATGAAGAAGTACTAATCTCTTATCAGGATATTAAGGTACTTTACAGTCTGGCCCTATTCTATCTTTTAAAGTCTAATTTTAGGCCACTATTTCCCACTTATTTTTGGTGGGAAAATAGCTTATCATTTTTCATACACACCAGGCATGCTCCTTATTCTGTGTGCCTCTGTATGTGCCATTTTATCTACCTGGAAATTCCTTCCCTCTGTTCCTCCACCTCTTAGAACACATGCTCGTCCACCACTAGGCTGTTAAAGATCACCTCTTTTGCAATACGAACCCATTTATCTTAGTCAAAACTTCTGTGCCCCTAATACTCAGCTCATAGTTTTATTTTAGTAATTATACTATAATATTGTGATTATTTATATGTCACTCTCCCCCAACTAGGCTTTTCAAGATGGCAGGAACTAGATCTTACATCTGTCACACACAGTGCTGACTGTACTGATTCCTGAATTACGTTTAATTATCTACACATTTATTATTAATCGTCATCATCTTAATAATAGTGACTACTTAGTGAATGCCTACTGTGTGCCAGGCACAGAAATAGGTGCTATTCAAACACTATCTCCTTTGCTTTTCACACCAATACCAAGAGGTAGTTGATATTATCTCTATTTTTTTAAAAAAAACTAAGGCTATGGTGAAATGACTTGCACACAAATGTCAGTAATTGACTGAGTCAAATTTCAATCCCATGTTATTATAAGACTCATGTTCTTTTTCACTGTAGCTCTAGCCCCAGTCATGTTAGTGTCATCTTACCTAACATGGGGAAAAAAAGTCTATGTTCCTCTCAGAATATCTAATGTACTATCAGAATCTTGCAGGATTCTTTTCACATTGATTTCTCATGTCTGACTAGGCACTGCTCTTTTAACACACAAAAGTAGACATATAATGTACAATATTCAATTTTCATTGACGTATACACAAAGAACACTAAAATAATTTAATTATTTTAAGGATGGTTTTTCTAAAATAGGATTACTTAATATTTGGGACACTAAAGCAAAACTTTTAGAAGGAAATGAACTTTATAACTGATTGTATGCAATTGTACATCCCAAATGCTCTGTGAAAACTCCCTTGGTGAGTTTTCAAGTAGTTTTTCAAGTAGCTAAATAAAATGTCACCAATTCAGTTAATAAGCCCGTTTAATTTTTAATTTGGTACTGCATAGTACATCAAATTCAACAAAGGAGGAAAATATCACCACATCCAGTTGGCTGATAATTAGGGGAATTTTTTTTCTGCTTGAAGGAGGAAAAAACAAAAAAATTTTAAGGAAAAAAATTTTAAAGGAAAGAAAACAGGAAAGAAAAGCAAAGTTTCCCTTCCCACCATTTTTATGATGTCCTTACCAGTGCACACAGAAGGTCAACTGCTTCCAAGATCAGTTCCTGATGGCCGATGCGGCTGACCCCCAGATCCTCTAGCTCCTGATGTGTAATGCGCAGCAGCTGGTCTCCACTGATCTTCTCCCTCTCAAAGTTCTTAATATACTGCTGCAAACAGTCATCAAGACCTGCAAAAGAAAAATACGGAAGACCAGAATGAAGAAAAAAAGACAGTTGAACCAAACAAATTTAAAAAATAATAAAACAAGCATTAACTCCTACCCAGTCACAAGTTAAGTCCATTTCAGCTCTGGACTAGTTCAATCATCCACCTTTCCTCAACCTATATATGGGCTTCACTGGGGAAAAAAAAATCACTTCCTCATATCCCAGCTGTTAGGTTCCTATTTGAATTTTCCTCAGCAACTACTGGAACTCTTTACCTCTCTTCTCAGCAATTCTCTTTGTTGCCTGTTTCTCAAAATGTGCTAACGGGCAGGTTCCCCTACTTCCAAATTTATCTGCACCCCACTCCTCCTTTCTTCTTTCAGAGGGAGAGGTACCCTTCTTTCTATACAAGGCTAATCAATCTTCCTCTGCTCTGGAATCTTCTGCCACCTTAACACTACTTCAACAATTAAAAAATTAAATGCTCTATTTCAACCATTTCTTTCTTATTGACTCCTTTGTTCAAACCTCTGCCATCTTAAAAAACAAAATAAAACAAAACAAAAACCTTTCCTTGATTTCCTTGATCCTGTGTTCGCCACCAGTCTGTTACTCCCTTCAGAGCCAAACCCCTTACACCTTTATTTCCTCACCTATAATGCACTCCTTAATCCACCATCATTTGGAATTTACCCAGATCCAAAAATGGAAATCCACAGTGGATACATTTTTCAAGATAACTCAGGGCACTTCATAAGTGATTGGCCAGGCTACAGATTGGGTGGCTTCAATCACCTAAGAAATGACCTGATATAAATGATGAACCGGACTAACAAGATTACTTCTCTCCAGATTTTTAAGTAAGGAATACCAAGAAAATGAGGCAATCACGAAATCTAAAAGGTCTTGATTATATGTCAAGGAGGGAGACAAAAGGCCATAATGGGCAACGACCCAGTTGAAATTATGACAGAGCAGAAATTATAAGCAAGTAGAGAAAGCAGAGACGAGGTTACAACAATTGTGCGAAGGGAAGCAAAGTCCCATAACAGAAATTATGTAGCCACTGAGAGAAGAAAAGAGACACTCCTAAAAGCCACCTGGTTCCTGATAGGATAGTTTAGTACCAGGCCACACATGTCCTTATTGTCTTTTCAAACTTTCTTGAAGTAACTTGAGTTACCCTGCAGTCTCTCTATACTACCTTTCTTTCACCTTCCATTGGTATATGCACATCACTCTTTCCTGGTTCTCTCTGTCCATTCGTTCTCGGTACCCTTTCAGCACGCTTTCTCCAACTGTCCTAAAATATTGTTGCTCTCCACTCCAGGGACCCATTCCTGGCCCCCTTACCTCTCCTCTTTACATTCTAACTGAACAATCTCATCCATGCCCATGTCTTCAACTGCGATCTAACACCTCATACTTCCATTTCAGATCTCTCTCATGAATGCCAGACCTACAAATCTACACATTGTAACATGCCACAACACAACTCATTTTCCCCTCCAGAGGAGTCTCTGCTGCATTCACTGTCTCAATGAATGGCACCACCATCTATCCCAGTATAAAGACTAAATACATGGGAGCCATCTTACATTTATCTACCTTCCTTATATCCCTGCATCCAACCAATCTCCATGTCTGAACAATAGGTCCTCTGAAACATCATTTATATATATATATATCTTTTCCTCTCATTCTTCACTGCCATCTTTCTAAATCAGGCCACAAACAGTTGGCCTAAAACAGTTTTACAGTTTTCCTCCTGCTAGTCATTATCCTCTCCATCTTCCCCAACATAAAAATTCCGATATCATTCTCTACCTCAAAAATGTTCACACAGCAAGATCCTTTTTGAACCACCTCCTAGAGAAATGGAAACAAAAACAAAAATAAACAAATGGGACCTAATGAAACTTGAAAACTTTTGCACAGCAAAGGAAACCACAAACAAGACGAAAAGACAACCCTCAGAATGGGAGAAAACATTTGCAAATGAAGCAACTGACAAAGGATTAATCTCCAAAATTTACAAGCAGCTCATGCAGCTCAATATCAAAAAAACAAACAACCCAATCCAAAAATGGGCAGAAGACCTAAATAGACATTCCTCCGAAGAAGATATACAGATTGCCAACAAACACATGAAAGGATGCTCAACATCATTAATTATTAGAGAAATGCAAATCAACACTACAATGAGGTATCACCTCACACTGGTCAGAATGGCCATCGTCAAAAAATCTACAAACAATAAATGCTGGAGAGGGTGTGGAGAAAAGGGAACCCTCTTGCACTGTTGGTGAGAATGTAAATTTATATAGCCACTATGGAGAACAGTATGAAGGTTCCTTTAAAAACTAAAAATAGAACTACCATACAACCCAGCAATCCCACTACTGGGCATATACCCTGAGAAAACCATAATTCAAAAAGAGTCATGTACCACAATGTTCATTGCAGCTCTATTTACAATAGCAAGGACATGGAAGCAACCTAAGTGTCCATCATCAGATGAATGGATAAAGAAGATGTGGCACATATATACAATGGAATATTACTCAGCCATAAAAAGAAACGAAATTGAGTTATTTGTAGTGAGGTGGATGGACCTAGAGTCTGTCATACAGAGTGAAGTAAGTCAGAAAGAGAAAAACAAATACTGTATGCTAACACATATATATGGAATCTAAAAAAAAATATGGTTCTGAAAAACCTAGGGGGAGGACAGGAATAAAGACACAGATGTAGAGAATGGACTTGAGGACACGGGGAGGGGGAAGGGTAAGCTGGGGCGAAGTGAGAGAGTGGCAGGGACATATATACACTACCAAATGTAAAATAGATAGCTAGTGGGAAGCAGCCACATAGCACAGGGAGATCAGCTCGGTGCTTTGTGACCACCCAGAGGGGTGGGATAGGGTGGGAGGGAGATGCAAAAGGGAGGAGATATGGGGATATATGTATATGTATAGCTGATTCACTTTGTTATAAAGCAGAAACTAACCATTGTGAAGCAATTATACTCCAATAAAGATGTTAAAAAATGTTCATTGTTTCCTCATATTTATGACAGAACAAAATATGAACTACTTTACATAGTGTTCAAGGCCCTCCCTGACCTGGACCTTGCCTTCCTATACAGACACATTTCAGACACTGTCCACACTTCCCAATCTACCACTCTACAGACCTCCATCACAACAATGTCCACATTATAATTCTTTGTTCCCATGTCTGTGTGCCCAATAAATAGACTGGAAATTCCTTGAAGTTGGGCACTGTGTCTTCTGAATTTGGAGAACCCAGGGCTTAGAGCACAGTGACTGACACAGACTAATGCTCAATAAGTGTAAGCTGAATAAATTAATAGACATTTAATTTTATGCTATATAACCTGGTCAGAGCAAAAAGGGAACTTTTTTTTTCTTTTTTTAAAAAAATTTATTGGAGTATAGTTGATTTACAATGTTGTGCTAGTTTCAGAAAAAAAGGAACATTTTAAATAAGAGCTAAATCTAAAATCAAAGGGGGCAAAAGAACGTTTGGTACATGGCATTTTGAAGCACTCATGTCTTGATACACTGCAGAATAATATGAGATAGACTGTTATTATTTTGAGTTGATTTTTCTTACAATTCCTCTATGTAAAGGAATGATAAAGGATTTCCTAGAGCATCAAAGACAGCATCATTATTAAGGTTACAGACCAAGTCACATACTAACTGGCCGGGTAGAAATAAGGAAGAGAGACTTATCCTGTATCACATTAATTGCTGCCTAATTTAATTATCAAGGTATATTAGCCCATAATATAGGAAGTATCTTGGCTCCTCTATTTAAAATGTAAAATATATGGTAAATATGCAGCTAGGGTATTATAATACAATCACAATAATGTCACTTTATGTCAATATATGTATTTATGAACCATATGAACCACATATATATTTTATTCTCAACTGAATTATAAGTAATCAATGACCTTATAATATTTTAGAGTTGTTGTTTTGACTGAAAGGTCAAAAACAACACCTCACATCTGTGTATGGAGAAAATATGGTCCAGAAAGAGTAACCTACAAAAATCATAAAAATGAATACATTACAAAATTGGGCTAAAGGTCTGAACCTCATGATTCCAGGATCTATGCAGCACATATGTGATCATTTAAACTCCCCTCACTCATACACTGTTTTATTTAAAGTAGAACTATACCATTTTCAAGAAGGAGAGGTTCTTTAGTGATTATGTGTCTAGTCTTCAACACTGTAACATTTATTAAGTAGATAAAATGAGAACTAATATATACCAGATTTTAAAAACATTATTATCCATCCCATTTTCCTAAGATTTTAAGCTTTAATGTTGCATGAATTCTTTCCTTAGGTACCACTAAATTTTACCCTCTCTTGTTGATGTTCTAAATAATTATAAGTAAAATTTATAACATCCACATACAAATTCCTACCTATTTGTTCTTAAGAAAACATACAGAAAATGTGTTGATCCATACTTTAAACCACACAAATTTACCTTGAAGACAATCATGAACTTTTGTCAATTGAAATATTAAACAAACTATACACTAAAACAATCAAAAGGAAGGCTTGGAATCATTACTACGACATGTCTCTGACTTTCTCAGTAAATTATACTGCTTTCTGCCATCTGCAGGGAAAGGAATGAACATAATCAAAGCTCTAGAAAGAGGTTCCAAAAATAATGAAACATTTACAAAATGATGATATCAGAGAGATATCCTAAGGATGTATAAATTTTCAGTAAATCAATGATATTACAGAAGATGGAGTAAAATAAATACATAAATCCATTATAATGTGGAAGTAGAGTAGAATATACAAATTATTATATTTAATATTCAAAATCTTAAAAACCCACTTAAAATTGATGTTAGAGGATGACTCTATCCCTACTCCAGGAAATTTTACTTTCTACATCATTTTATACACAACACGTGCTCTCATCTAAAAACAGAACACTCTCTGATATTTATAGCAAAAAAAAAAAAGGTAAATTCTTTAGAGTTCTATTGCCACTCATGATGCACTGTGAAGAACAAAGATTGACATATGAAGGTTTGTGAGGACCTATGTCCCACTTCTGCAAAATAAGGTTAGGAAGTTATTAAAACAAACATGCATCAGTCCAATATCCTTTTGCTTACTCTAATACATGAATGATAATTCAAGGCAGAATATTTTACTTTTAATCTAGTTTTCGGCCCCCTCATTTCACTGACACTGCTTTTTGCTAAGATCGACAATGATGGGTAACACCTGATTCAATTGCCCCATTTCCAATCTCAATCTTCCTATAAGCAACTTAGTTCTTTATTTCTACCATCATTTTTCCAGTCTCAGAGCCATTTATGATGACTTCCCAGTTTAATCCCTTATCTTGTCATTTAGTGAGAAACATAATTTATTCATTCAAAATAGCTCTTGCTCTGTCCTTTCATTTCTGATCACACTGTCACCAGCTTACTCATGCTGTATATACCCTGCCCTGATTCCCAGCTGCTCCCACTGGCATCAGTCTGTTCAGTCTATCACACAGTCAGATCTCTAAAAACACTCTTGGATCAAGCCATTTACTGATTCAAAAACTTCAAGAACTCCTCCTGCCAAAAGGTTAAAATCCAAAGATCTTAAAAAATTTTTTTAACTATTAAAACTTTTTTTTTGGTCCTGGATGTTATTTTGTTAATTGCGACATCTACTATAGACAATACAAGCATTTTCTATAATATAAACAGCCAGAAAGCTCATATGACCATCTTTTTCTTCTATACATAGGATACTATAAAATGATAAATGATCCAGCAAAAGATAATTCACATTTAAGATCTTGTGGTACCTCCTAAATCATCTAAAAAGGATGAAATTATATTTAGTAGTGTTTCAGCACTAAGAGAATTTTACTGTATGCTAATTAGTGGAAAACTGACCAAACTACAACAATATATAGGCTACTTAACAGATACCTAGCATATCTAATAAATCAAATTCCTGGAGCATTCTAGAAACATGAGATTTTGCTCTAGAACCCATGCAGTTAAAATTTGTTTTAACAATTCCCATATAGTTCTGGGATGATATAGCCATGTAAATTCTTGATCAAATTCAGCAATAAGCTGGCCATCACTCTTACTTAGTAAGTAAAGGTGTATTTACTCTTTGCTCTGCTTTTTACATATTCAAATTTATATTTTGTTCAACCAAAAAATAAATAAGAAAAACTTTTCTTCAAAAGCATTTATGCCACTAGATAATTCTAAATTCCAACAAAAATTATGCAATATCTGCTGTAACAAATGGGAAATAATGTGAACAAGAGTAACAAACTGTGGAGCAACCATACCATGGAATACCACTTAGCAACTGAAAAGGAACTATTCACATACACAATAATTTGGATGGAGCTCAGAGTATTATGCTGAGGGAAAATGACCAATCTGAAAGAGGTTACTGAATGATCCAATTTATATTACATAGTGAAAAAGACAAAACTATTGCAGCAGAAAACAGATCAGTAGTTGCCAGGGATTGGGAATATGAAGAGGTTGTGACTATAAAGCAGCAAGGAGGGAGTTTTCTGGGGTGAAGAAACAGTTTTGTGTCTCAATTGTGGTGTTGGTAATGTAAATCTATACACATATTAAAACTCATACAACTGTAATGCCCCAAAAGTCAATTTTACTCTGCTAATTTAAAAAACAGAAATTAAAAAAGTTATAAATGAACTACAGGCTATATAACATTTGGAAAACACTATTAAACTAAAATTTTAGTTGAAGAAATTTCCCTTCTGATATCATTTTATCGTAGTGTCTGATATAAAAGACCCAGACCAGGGAATAATGTTTCCAGCAATCCATTCAGCCACTGTTTATTAAGTACCTGCTAGTAACTTTGGGGCAGTGTGCATTCATGCATTTAACTACCTTTGAAAAGACTCCTTCACGCTGCTAATTGGCAGAGCTGAGAGACTATAAACAGAATTCTTTCTAAGAAGCTGTATATGATGTAGCGTGTGCAGACTGATGCAGTAGAAAATCAATCAGTGCCTGTGGTCTTTAGAAGACTTCTTAGATGGCCGAGCCCCACTATACTGATCATCACCATTTCTACTCTTCTCCTCAAACCTAACTTTTTTCTCGAAAAACTTAACGTTGTCTTTAAGACAGAGACTAAAAAACAAATCTTGACTGGGTGACTGGGTGGTAATATGTCAATTGTTCCATTTTGCAAAACAATTCGGCCTTTTTTACAATCTGTTGCTGGTTCTTCATTTTAAACCAGAGCAGGTTTTAAATGCCAGGCAACTTTAAAAGAAATTTCAGAGAAATATCTGCTTTAAAACTCCCCTCTAGGGACTTCCCTGGTGGCACAGTGGTTAAAAATCCGCCTGCCAATGCAGGGGACAGGAGTTTGATCCCTGGTCTGGGAAGATCCCACATGCCACGGAGCAACTAAGCCCGCATGCCGCAACTACTGAGCCCCCATGCTGCAACTACTGAAGCCCGTGCTCCTAGAGCCTGTGCTCCGCAACAAGAGAAGCCACTGCAATGAGAAGCCGCGCACCACAACGAAGAGTAGCCCCTGCTTGCCGCAACTAGAGAAAGCCCATGCGCAGCGACGAAGACCCAATGTAGCCAAAACAAAAAACAAAAACAAAAAAACAAAAAAACTCCCCTCTCCTAGAAAACGACCAAAAGAAAGCAAAAGTAAGAAAGAAAACTTCGTCAGCACTGAAACTAGGAGACAGTGCCAAACATATAATAGACAGACTAAAGATTTAATATTAAAAAAATAAAAACTAGGTACTAGAAGAAAACTGGCTTCTGTATCAAACCAAAGCCAGAAACAGTAAAGAACATGACATAGATTTGAGTATACAAAAATTAGGGTTTTGTTACGACATATCAAACCAGAACATTCACAAAAGAAGTACTTAAAATATCTCCAGTGATTTATTACATCAAGGCCAACTAAAGAGGGCAAAGAAAGCCACAGACATGCTATCAAGTTGCTTAAAACTGCTCAATTTTAAAATACTGAGATATGGTAATCTGAGATAGCAACCTTAAAATAAATGCACATTACACAAAGCAATGTTTGAATGGTTTCATAATTTTGTAATTTTTAAAGTTTTTGATTCAGAACATGGTAAATCAGCTGGACAAGCAGTTTTTCTCAAAGTGATTTTTAAGACAGCTTACACAAACTTTTAAATGCTCTTACGATGAAATAAACGGTTAGAGTATTATATAATTATTCTGCACTTCCATGTTTTAATTTTTAAAACAAAGTCTAAAATGATTTTAAAGACATGTTCAATAAACAAAAACTGCCTGCTACTGTCATGGAGCTTAAAGCTATTACATACTTAGGAATTCCTTTACAATATTTTTAAAGGATCACACTTAGTCCCCCAAATTAATAGGCAGTTTCAGAGACAGTTTTAGCTAAAACTGAAACAGTTTTTCTCTTGTCAAGTCTTAATAGTCCTTACTAAAAATATTTTATTAACAGAAAACAACTTTAATATGAATCACAGGGAGACACAGCATAAGAAATTAGTTGCAAACCTAGGGATTAGTAACGTCTTTCATTTTATAATCTTATAGGTAAACATTTGTTGTTTGTTTATTTAAGGAAGCTTAAGGACATCTAAGCCTTTCATCTTTTATTCTGGCATTCAATGACCTCCAAACTCAGGTCCCAACCTATCTTTCTAACATTATCTCTCATACATTCATATATTCTACACTGCAGACAACTTGAACAACTCAACTGCTTCCTTCACAGGATCCCAGTTACCCAGAATATCCTCTTCTACATATTTAGTTGCTGAAATCCTGTCAGGTCTTGATCATCGAATCAGATGGATCCCTCTTCTCTTAATACCTTTGGATTTTACACTATGGTACTTATTAGCCATGCTGTTTTTTATAACCTCCTTATTAGTGTCTTATTCTCCCAATAGATTATAGAGCCCTGAAGGGTAGCATCACTGACTTCACACAACACTGAGCACAGCGGGCACCTGATACAAGTTCAGTCATTCCTTCATTCAATCAATATTTACCGAAGTGATTACTATGTGCTAGGCACTGGGAATCAATGCCAGGCAAAAACTGACATGGCTATTGACTTTATGAAGTTTATAGTATAATACTGAAGACAAACATTAATCATTTAATTGCCAAAATAGATGTATAAATACAAGCTGTGATAACTATTATGAGGGAAAAAATACACTGTACTGTGAGAAACAAAAATGGAGACTTACCCTAAGCTGAGGTGGAAGTCAGGAATGGCTTCCTTGAGGAATCAATGACTGTACTATGATCTATAAGCCTAAACACTGTTAACTAGGCAAAGCGGAGGAAGAGAGGGGACGGTGTAGGCAAAAGAAAGATATATGCAAAGACTCTGTGCTACAAAAGGAACACGTATATTAAAAAAACTGGAACAGGTTTGTGTGACTGAAATTCAGAGACGAGGAAGAGAATGGAGCAGCATGGGGTTCAAGAGATGGGCTAGAGCAAGACGATGAAGGGTCTTGTAGGACATATTCAGAATCCTGGTCATGACTCTAAGATCAATGAGAAGGTACTGAAGGGTCTGAAACAGGTAGCATTAAAAGTGTTTTGTGTTTTGTGAACATTACTGCAGCTGTAGTATGATAAACAAATTGGAGGCTGCCAAGAGGGAGGCAGGTTGGGTGACATTTGAAATAATCTAAGTATGAAATGCTAGTAATTTGTCCTAGGATGATGGCAAGAAAGGAAGAGACAGATTGGAAAGAAGATAAAATGTGCAGGACTTGGTTCTGGATTGGATGTGTGAGGTAGAGCAGGCCACAAGAAGTAAGATGATGTCTACATTCCTGGATTACAGAAATGGATAAATGGTGACATTATTCACAGACAATGGAAACACCAAAGGAGAAGCCATTTAGAGTAGCTGGCTCTCTTCTGGACGTGTTGGGATTACAGTTCCTTTGAGACAGCCAGGTAGCAATGAAGAGTAGTCAGTCAGAAATAAAGGTCTGCTCTGGAGATATATATTTGAAAGTCATTGGTATATAGGTAGAAAATTGGCTAACTAGGGAAAATGAATAGAGTGAAATGAAGATTTAGAACAAAACTAAATGTAAAGGCAAAAAAAAAAAAAAACTGAAGAAGTACAGCCAGAGAGGAATGGTAAAAAATGAGAAAAGTGTGATGTCATGAAGGCGAAAGGAAGAAAAAAAATGTTTCAAGACTAGCAGTTACAGGACTGTGGTAAGAGAAAACTCTGGGTCACATGTGCCACAACTACTGAAGGCCAGGCGCCTAGAGCCCGTGCTCCACAACAAGAGAAGCCACTGCAATGAGAAGCCCGTGCATCACAATGAAGAGTAGCCCCCGCTCGCCGCAACTAGAGAAAGCCTGCGCACAGCAACGAAGACCCAACGCAGCCAAAAATTAATTAATTAATTAATTAAAAAAAAGAAAACTCTGGGCCAGGTGGCCAGAATTCAAAGCCCACTCTGAATTTGACAATAAGGAGATTATCAGGGACTTTAACCAGGATATCATAATAGTAAAAACAGAAACCAGACAGAGCATGGAGTTGAGGGGTGAGAAAGTAGAGGCCTGGCATATAGAATATTCCTTTAGGAGAGTATATGGTACTGGTGAGGATGGAGAGTTGATAAGGAGGTACCACGTCGGCAAAGGGGCTATTGTTATACCAAGTTTAGACATGAAAGAACTAAAGAATATATGGTGAAAGGACCTAAAGGTGAATAATGTTACCATTTATCCATTTGCAAGATTAGGTAACTCCCTAAGTGTACACAGTAACTGACCAGCGAAGCAAGGATTAAAACCTAGTCCCAGAGGATTCTGAAGTCCGTCTGTTTTGACTACATCAGACCATTTCAAGATTGAGAAAAACAGACCTCAACAATAATCTGTATGCTTGCAAAAAGAAAGAGGTAAATGGAGCTAGACAGAAACATACGGTTATTAAAATGAAGAAAGGATAACATAGTACAGTGGCTAATAAAATCATCTTCTTCCAGAAGTACAGGAAAATATTATTTAAAACTACCAAGGATGAATTCCATGTAAGTATACTCTGATGAATCGAACATCGTAGGGTACCTGATTGCCATTTGATCTGAAGCTGCATTCAAATGAATGAAAGGAGAAACACTGCCAAGTTTTTAGATATCACTGAAACCAATACAATACATGCTGACTTGAGAACTCCTCTTCCTTATATTCTGTAATGTCATCCTTCAGTCACCCTCCTTCTACAAACAAGCAGTTCCTCTACTACAAATAGTATATGATTTCTTTTCACAAGGATTCCCAAGAAAACCAAATAAAATAGAAAAAGGAAGGTCAATTTTCTTCTGGGTCTGTTCTCATCTACTCTGTCCTAATTTCTTTTAGAAAATGCTAAGCTGGCAATAGTTTTCTATTATTTCCAAATGGAAGAGTTGATGCTGATTAACAGTAATACCTTCCATTTATTTTTTGTGCTGTGTGCCAAACACTGTTTTAAGGACTTCACAAATATCTTCTCATTTAATCTGTAGGACAATCTTATGAATTACATATCATTATCTTGATTTTACAGATAAGAAAATTGAGATTTAGAGATCATGCCCTGGATCCCACAGCTTAATAAACAGTAAGGTTAAGTCTAAAACCAAGTCCATCTGACACCAAATCTCTACCTTTAAGGCCTATACTAAATTAGAAGGAATTGGGATTGTTCCCAAAGTGATCATATGTACCATACCAGAAAGACATTATGCCAAAAATATTTTTTCCATTTTCCATTTAAAACTTTAAAGACATTGTTTTAAAATCCATTTACTTAAATTTTACTTTGTATCAAAAGGGGTTTAAGTATGTCATTTACACACACACACACACACACACACGCACACAATTCAGCAGGATAACACAAATTAAAAGTAGATGATAGACATTTCTCCAAAGAAGATATACAGATTGCCAACACACACATCAAAGAATGCTCAACATCATTAATCATTAGAGAAATGCAAGTCAAAACTACAATGAGATATCATCTCACACCGGTCAGAATGGCCATCATCAAAAAATCTAGAAACAATAAATGCTGGAGAGGGTGTGGAGAAAAGGGAATACTCTTGCACTGTTGGTGGGAATGTAAATTGATACAGCCACTATGGAAAACAGTATGGAGGTTCCTTTAAAAACTAAAAATAGAACTACCATTCGACCCAGCAATCCCACTACTGGGCATATACCCTGAGAAAACCATAATTCAAAAAGAGTCATGTACCACAATGTTCACTGCAGCTCTATTTACAATAGCAAGGACATGGAAGCAACCTAAGTGTCCATCAACAGATGAATGGATAAAGAAGATGTGGCACATATATACAATGGAATATTACTCAGCCATAAAAAGAAACGAAATTGAGATATTTGTAGTGAAGTGGATGGATCTAGAGTCTGTCATACAGAGTGAAGTAAGTCAGAAAGAGAAAAATAAATACCGTATGCTAACACATATATATGGAATCTAAGAAAAGAAAAAAAGGTCATGAAGAACCTAGGTGTAAGACGGGAATAAAGACACAGACCTACTAGAGAATGGACTTGAGGATATGGGGAGGGGGAAGGGTAAGCTGGGACAAAGTGAGAGAGTGGCATGGACATATATACACTACCAAACATAAAATAGATAGCTAGTGGGAAGTAGCTGCATAGCACAGGGAGATCAGCTCGGTGCTTTGTGATCACCTAGAGGGGTAGGATAGGGAGGGTGGGAGGGAGGGAGATGCAAGAGGGAAGACATATGGGAATATATGTATATGTATAACTGATTCACTTTGTTATAAAGCAGAAACTAACACACCATTGTAAAACAATTATACTCCAATAAAGATGTTAAAAAAAAGTGGATGAGAAAAATATGGTTGAGAGAAAATATGATTAGTCATAAAATGGAGCCAGAAATAATGGTAATAAAAAACTTCATACCAATGAAAAATATTAGACTTGCTAAAGTGTGGGAGGAGCTAGAACACTGCCTGTATATTGTCTAGAAGCTAATAAAGAGGAAAACTGGATCAGGTACACAGTTAAAAATATTCATTAGATAAAAGCAAGCCAATTTCTCAGGGAAGTCCGTCTATTCCTGATACTAAAGCCAAAAAAAGATTTCCCACTGGAAGAAATCCTTGTGTGATGTAATGAATACCCCCTTCAATAAACCCCTTCAATAAATACAACTACAGGTTCCAACTGGAGTCTCTTACAGCAATGTTGAAATACATTTTTCCAAAAATTATATTGTATTGTACACCAAACAGTAACTGATTATCATGAAGACAGAAAAATATTTATATTTACTGGCTTTAAAGATGTTACAACTTCTCAACAGAACTTCTAATTCTAAGGAGAAAATAGTTAGCAGAGTTTCTCTTTTAAAATGGTAAAAAATGAATAGGTGAGTTGAAGTTGAATCATCTTCAGAAAATTGATAGTTTGTCAACAGGTGCCTAAAATGTTTTGGGATACATACTATATATTCATTTAATGACAACTGAAAATGAAAAACTTCTACTGTCAGACTTCTTATCTCGAAAAGCATATTTACAGATTTTGACTTTAAAAAGTACAAGTCACAGGCAACAAAAGAAAAAACAAAATTGGACTTCATCAAAATTAAAAACTTTTGTCCATTAAAGGACACTATAGGGCTTCCCTGGTGGCGCAATGGTAGAGAGTCCGCCTGCCGATGCAGGGGACACGGGTTCGTGCCCCGGTCCCGGAAGATCCCACATGCCGCGGAGCGGCTGGGCCTGTGAGCCATGGCTGCTGAGCCTGTGCTCTGCAACGGGAGAGGCCACAACAGTGAGAGGCCCACGTACCACAAAAAAAAAAAAAAGGACACTATAAACAAGAGTGAAAAGACAACCACGGAATGGGAGAAAATAATTGCAAATCACAAATCTGGCAATGGATTAATATCCAGAATAGAAAAAGAACTCCCCTGTAACTCAACAACAAAAGAACAACTTGATTAAAGAACGGCAAAAGGCTTAAAAGACATTTCTCCAAAGAAGATATATACATAGACGCTCAATAAGCACATTAAAAGATGTTCAAAATCACTAATCACTAGGGAAATGCAAGTCAAAATCATAATGAGATACTACCTCACACCCATTAGGATGGCTATGATCCAAAAAAACAAAACAAACAAACAAAAATACAAAATAACAAGTGTTGGCAAGGATGTGGATAAACTGGAACCCTTGTACACCGCTGATGGGAATGTAAAATGGTGCAACCGCTATGGAAGACAGTACAATAGTTACTCAAAAAATGAAAAAAAGAACTACCATATGATCCAACAATTCCACTTCTGGATATATATCCAAAAGAATTGAAAGCAAGGTCTCAAAAAGATATCTGTATACCCATGTTCATAGTAGCATTATTCATAATAATCAAAAGGTGGAAGCACCACAAGTGTCCATCAAGAGATGAACAGACAAACAACAGAATATTTTTCAGTCTTTAAAAAAAGGAAGGAAGGGCTTCCCTGGTGGCGCAGTGGTTGAGAGTCTGCCTGCCGATGCAGGGGACATGGGTTCATGCTCCGCTCCAGCAGGATCCCACATGCCGCGGAGCGGCTGGGCCCATGAGCCATGGCCGCTGAGCCTGTGCGTCCGGAGCCTGTGCTCCGCAATGGGCCAGGCCACAGCAGTGAGAGGCCTGCATACCACAAAAAAAAAAAATAATAAAATAAAATTTAAAAAAGGAAGGAAAATAGGACTTCCCTGGCAGTGCAGTGGTTAAGACTCTGTGCTTCCAATGCAGGCAGCGCGGGTTCAATTCCTGGTCAGGGAACTAAAATCCCGCATGCTGCAGGATCTGTTTTTTGGCACGGCCAAAAAAAATTTTTAAATTAATTTAAAAAAAGGAAGGAAATACTGACACATGCTACAACATGGATGACCACTGAGGACATTATGCTAAGTGAAATAAACCAGTCACAAAAGGACAAATACTATATAATTCTACTTATATGAGGTACCTAGAGTAGTGGAATTCATAAAGACAGAAAGTAGAATGATGGTTGCCAGGGGCTGAGAGAAGGAGTTAGTGTTTAATGGGTACAGATTTTCAGTTTTGCAGGGTGAAGATTTCTGTGGATAGACAGTAGTGATGGTAGCATAAGAACATGAATGAACATAACATCACTGAAATGTACATTTAAATATGGCTAAGATAGTAAATTTGATGTCATATGTATTCTATAATTTAAAAAAATTTAATGATAAAAATGGTAAATTTTACATTATGTATATTAAAAAAGTACAAGTCAACTAACAAATTAATCTTAGCCTAAATTTGCTACTTTCGAATTTTAATTAGACTTAAGCATTTGGGGAGGCATATGGGTTTATGAAAGCCGCACCTGTAAGTTACTATATTATATTTGATTACTAATGGTATGTCCCTGTGTAATCAGATTTCTCTAACAGAAACACAATTTTTCTTTTCGTTGACTACAAAGAAACCATCAAAGGCAATGATTTACTAAATTCAGTGAATCTTACATGGAACTCAATATATCTCAACCAAGCTAATTAATTGTGAAAAAATATTTAGCCTAATCACAATGGGATTTAATACAGCTGCTATCATTTTTTTTACTATTTTCATTTAATGTCTAAACAATATTGTTGAATGTGAAGACATGCCACAAAGTTTCAGCAATGTGTGGATTTTGAATTTTATAAAAAACTGTACATTAGCTATACCAAGGGGGGAAATGAATTTTGCATCCAAATGCCATCCAGGTAAATGCTGAAGGAATAGTAGCACAAAGGATTAGTCAGTCATCTTTGAGTGCTGGGAGAGACTTCCTTCTCCAGGGAGGACATGTCCATGGGCAGCTGTGTGTGTGTGTGTATGTGTGTGTGTGTTGAGGGGGGTTGTGCAGTGTTGATGTGGGGACAACCCTGAGTCATGCCATTAAAAAGGGCAAATCTTGTTGATCCAACTTTACTTCTGGAGAGACATCTAATCTTGGTTTCTCTCAGCCCCAGGCTTCCCTTAATACTCTTGATTTCTTCAGGTTTAAATCAGGTTCCTAAATCAATAACTGTTCCTTATACTTCCACCATAGTACAGACCTCTACATGATCTTCCTCTGACCAATTAGCTTGCTGAGCTAGGAATATCTCCCTTCCTGTCCCCAATATTAGGATCCCTCCCAAGTGCTTTTCCAATTACTGATACCAACTTTCATTTATTTATTGAACAATTTATTTATTGAACAATATTTCTTGAATCTTTATCAAATGCCTAGTTATGATCTAGCTATTATGCTAGGGAGTATGAATAAAAGGTAAGCAGAAACAGACATGGTCTCTTCCTTCATGGAGCTAATAGTTTAATGGGAAAGAAGCACATTATGTAAAGAATCACATAGCAACCTTGACAAGTAAATCAAAGGGAAGGAAAGGTATCTCTGCATGGTGCTCCAAAAGCCTGTAATAGGGGGATATGACCAAATTTGACACTCACGGTAGGTTTTCTGGGAGAAGTGTGGCAAGAAGTGAGGTCTAGAGGAGTGTGAGTCAGTTAGGCAAAGGGGGAGGGAAGAGCATTAGACTCTGGAAACAGCAAAGACCCAGGGGTGGGAGACAGGATGGAGAGTGTGAAGCACTGAAAGAAGGCCAGCATGACTAAAAGTTGCATTCAGACTTGTGTTCTCAAAAGCTCCCTCTGGCTTCAATGTGTAGCACAGTGACTTGTGGCCAGTTCACCTTTTGCCAAGAAAAGATCATCTTTGGCAGGAACTCATCTTCCTGTTCAGTACCTTCACTTCATTGGTTATTCCAGCTATGCGTCGAATACAGCTTTCCCAAACATGTCCTTTCTTTGGCTGTTTTATTCCTCCATGCTATCTACATCCCCCCACTACCACCTAGTCTCCTGGTAACAGAAGGTAAGCAAAAAACCTACAAGTAGAACCTATTCCATGTTTTTATATCTATGGTCTCCTGAATAACAAATCAAAATCAATGGAAAAAATATGACAAAAGGTAGAAACATCTTTTAAACTGGTGATTCGAGAAAAACAGTATGGTAGTAGGGAAGTAAAAAACTGCCTTTAGAAGTTACAGATGATCATTTTAATACAGACATATGCAGCTCATTAATTCTGACTGAAATAACTTCCACAAAAGAAAACTCTAGCATAAAAGTTACTGCAGAAACAAAGGGTACCATCCACTGGTAAACCTAATTTCAATACATCTCCTACGACCCTTCCCTAATTACAAAACAAATCTTATTCAGCATTCCAAATCCACTGTTTGGAGCCTCCTCCTCTGGTAAACACACACACACACACACACACACACACACACACACACATTTCTCCACGATAAACTAATGTCAGCATTATTAACTATTCAATAATTTGACAAGGCCAAGCCAAAATGAAACCTTTGGTGTTTTAAAATTTTTATGACTCCTAAAACAAGTTCTAAAGTATTAGACCCAGTTTAATTTTCAGTCAACATTTACCTTCCAACTAATGCTTATATCACTTAGTTTTACTGAATATTAAAATGAAAATAAAGCTATGACTTTTGATCTTTTTAACACAAAGTTAAAGTGTATTCATAAGGATTTATTTTCAAGATAAAAAGAATCCTACATTTATCCCACAGTCATTTCTGGGTTATCTAATAAAAACGTAAGTGCTGATACTGAATTTTATATTTGTTTTCCTTCATGGATCAGAATCAATACACAATATCATACAATTATATTAAAAGCCAAATTATTTTTATTAGCCTATGATGTAAATTTTTCTTTGCCTAGGAAAACAGGCTATTTGGAGGGGCTGATTTTTTCCCTAAAATTCATAAGACCTCCTCAAAATAATTCTAGTAATTATAACTCAAAACAAGGTCAGTTTTCCATTGCTTCTCAAGCTTCATGTGCATACAGAAGATCTAGGGATCTGATTAAACTATAGATTCTGATTCAGTTGGTATAGAGTGGGGCCTGAGATTTTGTATTTCTAACTAGCTCCCAAGTAACAATGGCCATTACTACAGCAAAGCATGTCAGAGGCAAAAAGAGATGATTTTTTTCAACAAGCGATGAGGTCATTATCAAATAAGACAATAACGATGACCGGTAATACACATAAACAGATACAAGTAGGCTTACGTTGCTAAATATCTAGCCATGTCATTTACAGGTTTAGCAGTCCTGATTAGGAAATATATTTATAATGATACCCAAGGATCAACAAATATTTGCCATAAATTTATAAACCACAAGGGAACAAATTTCTCATACTGTAACTTAAGCAAATTATTTTAACCAAGTGGAAAGAAAAAAAGCTATTCAAAACTAATTGTAATTATGCTTATTTGAATAGATCCCTAATTGCATGTTTTAAGGATAGGTATTTAGAAAATGTCCTAATTTTCCAAAACATGAAGTCTATGGAGAAACTCACAGCCTAAATGAGCACATTAGTCTCATCCTTCACAATATTATCATCAATCATAAAAGAGTGCAGTGGAAGTTCTTCAAAAAAAAGAAAGAAACCACAAACAATACAAACTTATGTTCCTTATTGCTACCAAACCCAAGTTTGTGTGTCAGAGTTTGGAGCAGAGAAAGGTTTATTGCAGGGCCGAGCAAGGAGAACGAGCAGCTTGTGCTCAAAAACCCAAACTCCCAGATGGTTTTCAGGGAGAAGTATTTATAGGCAAAATTTGGGGTGAGGGCTGTAGGGTGTGTAACTTTCTTCTGATTGGTTGGTGTTGACGTTAACAGGGCGGTACTCCAGGAATCTTGTGCTCAGCCTGAAGTTACCATCCTCCACCTGGGTGGGGGCCTTAGTTCCTGCAGAAGAACTCAGAGATATACGGCTAAATGTATCCCTTGAGGAGGAACCAGGACCCAGCTTTCATTGCTGCACTATAGTTTCTTGACGGCTCCTCCTTTGTTTCTGCATTCCCTCACTTCCCTGATTAACAACCATTTGAATCTGCCCTTTGGAACTCAGAGAAGGTCTTAGGAGGCTGAATGAAGCCTATTTCCTACAAACAAGAAATGAGGGACATGGAAAGGATTTGTATTTGGGAGGGCCCCACAGGGTCCTGCTCGGTTTCATTATTATTAAGCATTTCTCAAAGGGCTCCTAGAATATGAGAATCTTCTAATATTTCTCATAATTCCTCTCTGCTCAGTAAAATTCTCTTTCACCGTGATAGCATTCTACTGCAATCACCATCAGTTAGGGAAGCAGGGTTCCTCCTTTCTCCAAACTGGAAAACGGTGTCAAGTGAGCACTTCGTTCCTTCCAGATGCCAAATTCCTACCCAGGGACCAGAATCAGAAATACCACGAAATTAGAAAGGAAGGAGGAAAAAGTTCTACAGAGATGTATATGAATGAAAGGAGAGAGGGGAGGAGGGAGAGACAGAGGGAGGACATCAGAGACTTGGCTAAATACTGTGTCAAAGAAACAATTTGATAGACCCGCTTTTTTTTTGCTTAATCTTGCCCTCACTCCTTACTGCAGAGACAACACTGCTTCTCTAGTCACAAATTAACCTCCATCACATCTGTTTCTTAGCAGCTGGAGATGGCAAGTACTTGCCAGGAATTTAAGAATTAACTTTTAGATGACATTTGCAAAGTTCCAAGTCAAAATTTAATCCTAGATTCATATTGTTGGCAACCCAACAGTTAATGGAGCTTAATGGTCTCGTGATTCTTTTGATTAAATTACTGCTCACAAGCCTAGTTTCACAGACAGCAGTTTATAAGAGAAAGATATATGGACATCATTTCACCCAGGTCTCACAATTTAAAAACTGTCTAACATGAAATTTAACTTAAGATCACTAGATACTGATGTCATATGAGAACATAATTTTTTAAAAATTACCTCCACAAGATACAAATAATAAACAATCAGCTCTTCCAGGGAAAGGAGATTAAGGAAGAAGGGGAAAAAAACGAATGTGAGGGCTGGGAGAGGTTAGGGCAAGGGCAAAGACCCAACACATGTAATGACCTTATATTATGCAAAGCGCTACCCAAAAACTTCTGAGCTTGGTCCAACAAGAGCGTATTCACACACTCTCCTATGAGACTTCGGTCACTGCCTGAAAGCAGCTGTGCAAACAATCTCTTAGCAAGCTTTTATTACAATTCAATCCCAAATCTCTACATTGGTTAATTTCAATAAAAAGACCCTGAGGGATGCAAGCTTTGCATACATATAAATATGCTACCATTGACTGCAGCACAGGCCTATACTCAAGACAGCTATAAATCAACCTGTGAAACGAACCAAGCGCTTACCAAGAATCATCTTGAGCAGCCACAAACTAAGCTATTTCCTGCTCTTTTGCAAATGCTATAAATATAAAAAGTAAAAACTGTGATAAGCATTACAAACAACCCCGGTGAAAGCTACAGAAATACTGGCAGACATTTCTAAATGTATATGAGAAAAATTAATATTGTCTATTTTAATTTTATAGTTGAGTCAAAACTGCTCCTTTGTTGAAGGCAATAGTTCACTACTCATAACTTTTAACAGCAGACTGTGGAATTCAAGGTATTTTTCCAGAAATGGAAAAAAATTTGAAAGAACCTAGGGTGAATATGAATTTTTCATTTCAAGAAAGAAAATACGAGTTGTACTAAAATATGTAACAAAGCATGAAAAGCTACAATTACTTTTTATTGTCAGCAGCCGCCCAGGAAACATGTTCTTTGGTTACAGCATCACAGATTAAAGTCATTTAGAAAGAGTGTGATTCACTCGATAATGATAAAGGCAACTTTAAGTTCTTGTTAAAGTTTTGGACACTTCTAGTTATGAACAAAGCACTCTGATCCTGACCTCCCAGTGTTATTAAACCAAAAAAAAAAGGTAAAGAATTCAAAATAAAACCTTGCATTTCTATCCCAAACTGAGTCATGTCAAAAGCTGATTTCATTACTTTTCACAGCAATCCCAAACCTTGTCAAAAAGGAGGAGAAAACCAAAATTATTTCTGCTTGAATAGGAGAGACATGCAGTTGGTGATTATCTTGTAAGGATACAACAAGAAAAAGGAAAAAAAAAGATTTAAAAGACTACCATAGGAAACAGAATAGAGCTAATCTGGAGAAACTGGTCCTCTCTGGAAGGAAACATGGCCCAGGTGCTTTACTATGGCATCTTCTCTCCAACACATACAGTGCCTTCCAGCCTTGAGGTTAACTTTAACTAGTTTAACCGTGGGCAGCTAATGAATACCTAAATTAGGGGCATTTCTTCTGGAATAAGATTTATTTCTTTTTTTAAAAAAAATTAATTTATTTATTTTTATTTTTGGCTGCATTGGGTCTTTGTTGCTGTGCACGGGCTTTCTCTGGTTGCAGGGCTACTCTTCGTTGCAGTGTGCGGGCCTCTTATTGCAGTGGCTTCTCTTGTTGCGAAGCACAGGCTCTAGGTGCACGGGCTTCAGTAGTTGTGGCACACGGGCTCAGTAGTGTGGCACGCGAGCTCTAGAGCACAGGCTCAGTAGTTGTGGCACACGGGCTCAGTAGTTGTGGCGCACGGGCCTAGCTGCTCCGCAGCATGTGGGATCTTCCCAGAGCAGGGCTCAAACCCATGTCCCCTGCATTGGCAGGCGGGTTCTTAACCACTGTGCCACCAGGGAAAGCCCCTGGAATAAGATTTATTTCTTTATCCTTCATTTCCACCTTCAAATAATTTTAAGAGTACAACGTTAACTACAGGTTTACATTTGCTTCAAAATATCTTACAGCTCTTAGGTTTATTTTAAAAATAATAAAGTTCTAACAATGTTCCACAATTAAAAGCTCCGGCAGGGTCTGTCAAATAGGAACAGTAGTGTTACTCTGCAACTAAGACCTAGTAAAGCCATAAAATCAAAAGTATTAAAATGAGGAGCAGAACCAATGAAACTTTTCAATTTATGGTTCTTATACATTTTGATCTTTAAGGAAGAAAAAGAGCAGAACACAGACAACACTTACCTTCTGTTTTTTAAAAATAGGCCTTACATTAGCAACAGATTAATATTCCTTGCATATATGGAAGACCTCAAGAAGACTGTACACTTGTATTTCAAATCGCTATCTCTACAAACTGAAGAGAGACATGACACTGACTCTCCTACTCCCATTTCTTCTACTCTTGACAGGAAGGAATGAAGGTGAAGATCAGAAACAATGGAATACTCTTTGGCCCAACAGGGAGTGGTCCAATAGTCTCACCTCTCCACTTCTGTATTCTCAGAGGCTTGCTTTATGCATTTCCAGAGGAATACAAAAAAGTTTTCAGGAAATGTCTACATAATAATGGGTGCAGAGGCTCTAATGGTTCAATAATTAAAATGTTAATGGTATCATCAGTACATATAAATAAACTGAAATAAACTCAAAAGAGAATTAATTTTTACAGCTAAAACTATATTTTTATAACATATGAAAACAAGTTACTTGATAAACTAAGTTACTAAGTGAAAATATGTAAAAATCATCCTCAACATAAACTTGCTTCCTAGAAGATAGGAAGCTAAATCCTTAAGCCTCAGAGACCACTAATGATCATTTCTTTAAACTAACTTTTCTAAACCAATTGTTAGGACTTATGTAAATATGGGATATTTATTTATTTTTTTTAATGACAAATTTTAATTATAAATTTAAAGGTTAATATATCAATTTACCAGGCCTTACTAAATGCAGAGACACATTTAGAACGATTCAGAATCATATGATCAACATAAAAGTTAAACTTAAGAAGCATTCTCAGTAAGGTCAAGAATATTCAACACTGAGCAGTAGCTCTAGCCAACACAAAAAGGTAAGAAAAAGTAGAAGTTACGGATACTAAGAGAAAAAACTATCAACATACATATGCATAATATGATTGTTTACTTTAAAAATTCAAGAAAATCAACTGAAAAACTATTAGAATAAGCAAGTTTATTAAAGTGGCCAAAAACAAGAGCAGTATACAATAACTTCCCTATACACAGCAAAACCAATTAGAAAATGTAATGAAAGAAATTCCATTCACAATAGGAATAAAAGCAAACTACCAATGAAAAAAACTAACAAAAAATGTAGCAGACACTTATTTTTTAAAAAGCTTTCAAATTTCACTGAAGGATATAAAAGAAGATTCAAGTAAATAAAGAAGACACACACACGTTCCTGGATAAAAAGACCCAATAGTGGATGGATATCAATTTTCTGCAAATTAACTTATAAATTCAATGCAATCTCAATCAAAATCCTAATGCGATGTTTGTTTGACTTGACAAACTGAACCCAAATTTTCATATGAAAAGAAAAATAAGCAATAACCAAGAAATATTTGATACAGTATAACATGGTGGTGGGGGGAGGCCTTGTCATTCAGATAATAAACATTCTGTAAAGCAACATTAATTCAAAACTGCACTGAATAGAAAATAGATAAATGAACCCAAAAAGGAGAATCCAGAAACAAACCTATCCATGTGAATTTCAGTTTATCTGATTGAGGTTTACCAATTGATTCTTTCAACTAATTAAGCTATTCTTGAAATCTAGTTTACTTTATGTACATATTGCTGCATGTTTCTATTTATGAATATAGAAGTTGCAATGGAAGATACAATGTGGAACAGTATGTTACATAATGCTATTTTCTGGAAGCAGGTTTTTTTTTAAATGCTCCAGTTTACCCTTTGTTCTGACAAGTAGCATGTGGTCTAAGTGAAATATATAGCAGCTGTATAAAGAACGGAAACTTTTATACTGGAGTCAATATAATAACCCTTATGTAGGATTAAGATTATACATTTAACTCCATATACTTAGTATATGGGACTATGGGACTATATGCTATTTTTGTATTTCCAGAACAGAAGGTATTTAATATATGTTTGCGTAATAAATATCTTTTCCTTTATTTTAAAATTCAACAGATTTACAGTTAGTTTTGTGAGGTTTTTTTAAACTTTTATGAGATTTACTCCTTCTAAAATCTTTATTTAGTGAACTATCACCAGTTAACTCATTTTTCTCTATAACTGAACTTTACACTCATCAGTCATAGTCACAAGTAGAATTTAACATTCTTTCCCTGTCTCACCGTCTTGGAATCTGAGTTGTCACTGATATTTTATAGTTAGATAAGTTCATACTAAAGTTCATGGGAAAAAAATTGAGGGCAGAATTGCTAATGTATATAAACATATCATGGTCATTGGGAGTGAATCTATTCTTAAATAATACCAGTGTGAATTCAGTTTTGACAGTGATGTTTTTAAAAAGAGAATATACTGGGAGGTAAGATTGAGAGTACAGGAAAACTGATTTCCCCTATGCCTGTTATCTGCAAATGACCATATTTGCAAAATGAGGGAAAGAATGTTCCATTTTAAAAGGAAATTTTTCTATTGTATGGAAATTTTCTTTAAAAATGTAGACCGCAGTTAAAATCTGGTTTTTCTAGTACTCTTGTAGTTTCATTTTTTACATTTAGCTCTGTAAACCATTTGGAGGATATTTTGTGTATGGTAGGAGTTATGGCTCTAATTTTACCTTTATTACATAATAAATTTCTGTATGTGCTGGGGTCTAGTTCTGGGCTTTCCATTCTATTCCACTGGTATATTTGCCTGTCTATGGGCCAGCACCATGCTGTTTTTATTATAGAGGCTTTATAATGTTTTAATATCTCGTAAAGCTAATCCCACTTTATAGTTTTTCTTTTTCCGTGTTTTCCTAGCTCTTCTTTTTTTATACGTTTATAGGTTTGATGATTGATATACTCAACCATGAGCTTAAGGATTCAACAGATTAGTTTAAGAATTATGCCCTAAACATAATTAGGATGGTAAACCAAGCACAAAAAATTAAATTATGTCCAATAAATATAAAAATTTCACTGCCTACTATTTTAACATGATCTTTTGTTTTGCATAAATATTTAAGAGTTAACTAAATGTCAACTACTTTCATGTTCCAGAATACTAAAAAATGTATTTTCATTTGTAAGATGTAGTATAATCTATGTAATCATTTGCCATTTAAATTTCAGATTAGTTGCTAGAGTAGAAATGGAAAAATCATAAACATAAGTTTTGTTTAAAATTATTAAACCTGTTACATATCATCATAAATCCAAACATAGCCTTTGGCATAAGCATTTACATTACCTAAACCAAATATGAACATAAACTAAATCATCCTAAAATATTAATGATTTATTCTAATATTCTCATTTTTTTTAGATAAGCAAAACCAGGAATTTTATGAAGTTTCCCCTTACTTGCTCTAGGTTTCAACTGCATGTCCTTACTTATCCAAGGACACCACATACAGTTGTGCAGGTTGTGCACTGTATGCTTGCACAACCATATATAGGATAGTAAAAAGCTACACAAGTGAATCTGGCAGCCCTGATTTTGTGCTTATTGCTATCAGAGTAGAAAACCACTCCTTCAAAATCAGCAGGGTGTCTGAGAATTCAATTCAACTCAATTCTGACACTATCAGAGGCTAATAGCAAGCCCAGGTTGTTACTTGTGCTTATGAGCGACCAGCTACAAATTGGGAGTGTTAAACGATCCCCTCTAACTCAGGATGCGAACCACAAGTCCAGATTGTTACTGAAATAGAGTAAGACCCTGAAGGGCCCTCCCAGGCACAAAAGCCCCTCTTTGTCTCCCATTTCTTGCTTGTAGAAAAAGGCTTTAGTCTCATGGGCCTTCCTTGAATTCCAAAGAGCAGGCTCAAACAGTTACTAATTAAGGAAGTGAGGGAATGCAGAAACATAGGAAAAGCTGTCAAGCAAGAAGATAATAATAGCTTAAACAATAGTTCAGAGATATAACAGGGTCCTAGTTCCTCCTCAAGGGATATACATAATAATCAGACACAAATCTTTTGAGTTGTTCTGCAGAAACTAAGACACTCCCCCACCCCCACCCCATACCAGGTAGAAGATGGTGACTACATGCTAACCACAAACACATAGGCCTCAGACTGGTTGGAAGTAGAAGGTTGATGATTAAGATTCCCGAAACATCACCCTGTTACCTCACCACTAACCCATCAGAAGAAAGTCATACACCCTACAACCCTCAACCTAAATGTTGCCTTTAAAAACCCTTCCCTGAAAGCCATCAGGGAGTTCGGGTCTTTTGAGCATGAGCTGTTCATTCTTCTTGCTTGGCGCCCTTTCAACAAACGCTGTACTTTCCTTCACTACAACTCGGTGTCAGTATATTGGCTTTGCTGTGTGGTGGGAGAGTGGACCCAGGTTCCTTTTGGTAACATTACCTCTACTTCTGATCAAATGGCTATGAATCAAAAGTTCCCACAACCCCCTCCTCAGGTTCCATTAATTCGCTAGAACAGCTCACATAACTCAGAGAAACATTTCACCTACCAGACTACCATTACTATAAAAGGATATAACTCAAGAACGGCCAAATTGAAGAGATGCATAGGGCAAGATACGGGGAAAGGGCAAGGAGCTTCCAAGCTCTCTCTGGGGAGGCCATTCTCCCCAGATCTCCAAGTATTCACCAACCTGAAAGTTCTCTGAACCCTGTACTTTTGGGGTTTTACGGAGGCTTCACTACGTAGGCATGACTGATTAAAACACTGGCCATTGATGATTGAACTCTCAAAAGCCTTTATCTTCCCCAGGGGTTGGGGGGTAGGATTGAAAATTCCAACCCTCTACATATGGTTGGCTCCACTGGCAAGGAGCCCACATCCTTAGGTGTAGTCCAAAAGCCACCTCATTAACATAAGACACCTTTATTAATCTCTTCACTTAGGAAATTCCAAGACTTTTAGGAGCTCCGGGACAGAAACTAAGGAAGAGGAAATATATATTTCTTATTATATATCACACTCCCTGAACCCACAAGCAATATTTTTCTGGTTTTGAAAAAGGCCAAAATGAATTATTTCTGAGCCAGATCTTAGTAGTTCATGCCATCACCATTTTGGTTAAGTGTTTGCAGAGTTAGATAAATATCAAAAAATAGGAACATATATTATTTCCAATTTTAAAACACTCTATTTTTAACCACATAATGTAGAAAGTTAAAAGGTTGCTGTCTATACTTAAAATTTTATTGGACTAACCTTTTAGTGGACTATCCAACCTTCTTACTTTTTCCTGATCATTTCTTAACCCAGTTTTCTATGCTCATTCATTCTAATACTATTAGTATCGCAAACATCCTCACTTATAATAGAACTCCTAATTTAGCAAATCACTGCTCAGAAAAGATACAACTTGGACAAAAGGAACAAGCTTGAACAAGGTATAGCTGTAGGTTTAAATTCCAGAGTGTTCTTAAAAAGAAGGACTAAAAGATTTTAAAAGGTATTTGTATACTTCTACCACTGCAAAACACTTGTAAAGAACTAAGGAAGAAAGGAGTGACTAAAACACATGAAAGTTTTTAAATGTTCTTTCATCCACTCTTTCTTCTCAGTCATAATGAATCCTTCACATTCAGGCCTAGTTTGCCCAAAAATAATTAAGAAAATGTATTCATGTTAAAGTATTTTCTTTATATATTTTGATCTTTTTTTTATAAATGTATTTATTTTGAGCTGCATTGGGTCTTTGTTGCTACGTGCGAGCTTTCTCTAGTTGCGGTGAGCGGGGGCTACTCTTTGTTTCGGTGCACGGGCTTCTCATTGCAGTGGCTTCTCTTGTTGCGGAGCATGGGCTCCAGGTGCACAGGCTTCAGTAGTTGTGGCATGCGGGCTCAGTAGTTGTGGCTCGTGGGCTTAGCTGCTCCGCGGCATGTGGGATCTTCCCGGACCAGGGCTTGAACCCGTGTCCCCTGCATTGGCAGGTGGATTCTTAACCACTGAGCCACCAGGGAAGTCCCTTGATCTGGGTTTTTATTCAGGCAACAATCTTTGAACTTTCAGTTCATAAAAGGAAAGCTTTCAATAAAATGTTTAATTTATACAAACAGATAAAAAGAAAGTCTCTGCTCCTGAAATTCAATAAAATTTATCTTTCTTAAGTCTTAAAAGAGAGGAAGAAAGATATTCCTGGCCCTGTAGCTAAATTTAAATATGAAACAGAAGTTTAAGAGCAGTAGTTATCTTAGATCAGGTTTTAATAGCTTGGGTGATTTTACTCATTAGTTCATTCACAAATACTTATTGTACGAATGTGCCAGACACAACTCTTAAAGTTTTCTGAAACTCAGACATCGCTAAGTCTATTAAAATATTATATATAACCAAAGGAAAATATGTAGAGTTCTACATTTCAGAAGTATGATTTTTTTCATGGTTAGAACGGGATTATTCAACTATATTAAGGCATGAGCCACATAATCAGAAATTTTTGTATGAGTAGGCCATGTTGAGTTGAATGGTCCATTCCTGGCAAAGAGTCTTGATTCTGACTCAAATGTAAACTAAGTGCTTATGGAATCTTTATGTCTATTTTTATTTTCTCAGTAATCTTTTCTTTTTCTCCAGTTTCATTATACTTATAATTCATTCATAATTTCAGTAGAGTTAAATTGGAGTGGCTCAAAAAAATACCTGACTATTTACATTCAGCATCAATTACAGTAATTAATTATTTGTAGGCTAGCATCATGACTTTGTATTGCTAGTGGTAACAATAATAACCAATACTTTTCCAGCTCCTACTATGATCTTTGCATACATTATCACCCCCTGACTACAACCCTCTTTTATAGGTGGTGTTAGTGGTGGAAATAATAATAGTCAATGTTTATTTAGAACTTACTAAGTACCAATGACTGGGGTATATCATTTGCATAGATTACTTCATTTAAACCTCAATGCTCTTTAAGGTAGGTGGTGTTATTTCCTCATTCTAAAAAGGAGAAAGAGGTTACTATGTGCCCAGATCCGTACAACCGATAAGTAGCAAAACTGGGATTTGAATCTAGGTATATTTAGCCTCAAAGCCTACATTTTTGCCACTGTAATATAGTGACTACCGGAGTAGACTGTATAATACAGTGACCACTGGAGCAGATTACCGGAGGCGGTTATACGATGGTGATGGTGGACAGGCCTGATGGGAGTGTAAATTAATGTGATTAAATAGTAAAAAACATGCTAACAAGACTTAAAATTAGAATGGGGGCATTCTGATCACTTTAGCAAAAAAATAACAACTATCCCAAAAGGTTTTCATGTTAGACTCCAATGTTCAGAGCAACTTTTAAAAATACGTAATTATGTAGCAACACATGTTGCATTTTACTATTAAAAAACTCAACAACCCACATATAAATAAAAATATTGCCCAATCCACAGAATTAGTTCTGATATAATTAGCAAATTACGTGTTTCAAGTAAGACTACAAAAAGAGACAGAAAAATGTCTCTAAAACAAATTTCCTTTTATTTGAAGGATATATGTACATCTAACTTCCATATAAAAAATATAAGGTGCAAGTTGAGGATGTACATTAAAAAAGAAAGAAGGCATTCAGTTAAAGGTTTTGTTTGTTTTTATAAGGTGCTTATTTTAGTCATGCTGACACTGATAATGATATTAGTAAAATACTCTAAAATAGCATTTATGCTTTAAGGTTGTCTATTTGAGTAGGTGGAAGTGAGCAGTTTCTGGTTCCAAACTTTATTGGTATTTATGAAGGTAATCAACCAAATTTTCTACTATTGTATTACTGTTCTGCATAATTGCATAAATACTTTAGATATACATATAAATTAGAAGTCCAGCAAATGTCTAGGCTAAATTAACAGCTGTGTATCTATGACAGACATATAGGAAAAAACATTAAGGTCATATTCCAGTGTTATCTGGGCTGTTGAGATGGGTTAACACACTAAAAAAAATATAGGAACAAGACCCAGTTCTTTAGCTCTTCACTATACAAGGTGCTTTAGCTTTACCATTTCAAGTTATAATATAAATTTTGTTAAAACACAATTACAAATTTGTTGAACAAGCATAACTAAATTAAGAATTCAAAGCTGTTGGTTCAAAATAAGTCACAGACTTCAGCGTTTACACTCCTTAACATTAATTTTTCCTAGGACTTAGACATTTGAGAAACATTTCAGTTACACCATGTGCCAGTTTGCCATCTGTCATGGAACATGAAGAGCCCAGGTGGCTGCCAATGATGCTAACTTTTCCGACTGGCCCCAGAAGTATGACTCAGTGCTTGTCCTGAGGTGACCACACTTCTTATAGTGGCAGGAAAAGTGTTATTATTCCATCTCTGACAGCAGCTATCAGAAAATGTGCATAACGCCACAGTTCATTCTCAAGTGATTAAGTTACATAATTTTGCCTTTCTTAAAAGGATGACAAAGCTTGAAAAATGGAATACCTAAAAATTAACGTGTAAAAGAAAGTAATTCCTAAAGGACAGTAAACACCACTAGAAATTTAGAATAGAAAACACAATGGCATTTCAGTGGTGAAAGAAAAAGTACCTTACATTTTCATCTAGTTATGGAATACCCAACAGCACACCTAATACAAGAGACCTACACACATTTTAAACTTGAAAAAAATCCATTAATATGTTTGTTTCCATTTTGTTAAATACTTTTATTTAGTCACTTCTCCCTATTTGGCATTCATATATTTATTAAAAAATAGTTACCAAAATCTCACTATGGTCATGAAATTTACTTACCTTATCAAACCACTGATAAATACAGATGTCACACTGTGAAGTTACTCTAGATTTTAAATAAGTAAATATTCTTTGAAATCAGGGACTCCAACTTGTTGAGGCTTTAACACAGATATAGGAATGTTGGAAAGAGAAAGGAGGAATGAGAACAGTATAAATGATGCAGTATCTACTACATAGAAGGAAGCAATGTTTAAAATAGGCATCAAGGAGGACATCACAATAAATAAACTCTATGAACAAATCTTAAAATAACTTGATCATTCAAATACACTTTTTTGATGTATCAAGGACAGCTATTTGTATTTGGTTGGGACCAATTTATTTCAATACACTAATTCTAGTAGTATGAATGAGGTAACTTAAGTTATATAGTTAAAGAATACAGGGTCAAAAATTATTCCACATTTAGAGTTTTAGGTACATGTATACCATTCATAATTAAAATGGAAAATTATTAAAAATACATAGTGAACTGTAATAGACTATTCAGCACAGCAAACCATTTACAGCTCTAAACAGACCACAAAATCTACTGTGTGTCCAGATTTGGATTTAATCCTGTTGCACTTGACTATGCTAACAAACTGCAAAGCCTTAGAAAATGACATTTAAAATCACTGAGTCATTGCACACAGAGATTAGAAGACCATCAGAAGTTTTTCTAGCAGTTAATAGCATTTTAACTCCCTGTAAATGGGGTTTGGCATTCTATGAATCTTACATTCGATTATGATAAAATGAAACCTAAACTAAACATTCTTAATGAGGGGATTATTCTATGAAGTAGGCTTGTTGCATGTGTTAATCAAGACGTGTTCTAGCTTTGACACCAGTGATCAAAAGAATTCATTCTCTTTTGTTCCTAACAGAGATGTCCTTATAACAATGAAAAGATCTATGCATCATACTCTTTCTGAGCTGTCTTTTTGTAATTTTGGTACTAGAAAGATATGTGAATCTAGACAAGTCCTTTAACCAAACTGAGCTCAGTTGGTTACATGTAACATGATGATGGCAGAGGACCAAGAGATTTCTGTAACTTCTTTCTCATCAATTCATCTATCAATTCATCTCACAGAGAACAAGAGTGTCAGTGTACACAAACTAAGCATGTTCTTTTATAAAAGAAATGTTACAAACTGTTTTAACTAATGATGTGTTTCAATAAAGGGACATAAGTACTGTATTTGAGTTTATTTTGAATTTGCCTATCAGATATAATTAAAACCATAAATGTTAAATGTTTATAAAAATACTTGTAAATTTTGCTAAGAATTTAAGGGACGTACTTGTATTACATTCATTAATACAAATCTGTTTGATGCATTTGCACATATCTAGAAATCACTTAACAGAACGTTACACAGACCCTGATTTTAAAGGGATGATTTAAAAATGAACACCAAGAACAAAAAGCATTGTTTTTTTCCAGATATTCCATGTCAACTTGCACATACCACATATTCTAATTTATTTTTTCCTTGGTCTTGTGAGTGCATTTGTAATTCATATTTTTATTTTTATACAGTAGGACTTCTCAGCTACCTTAAAAAAATTTTTAATATTACCAAGTAGGCAGAGAAAGAATGTGAGGAGTTAGACTATCCAAGGGACCAGGAGGTATCTGCTCCTTGCTAAACTTGTGAGTTACAGGTTTCAGTAGTGAACGATTATAGAAAAGGGGAAAAAGGAGAGAGATTTGTTACCTAGTATCTTAGGAATTTGCTAACCAGAATTTGTCAAAGTAATCTGGCACTGATGGCACAGACTTGAAGGATTCAGATCCACCTACAACATCAAAAATACACCTTCTGCTTTTGTTACATAACAAGTCTTTATGTAAAGTACATGAAGTTTTATGCATGACATTCAATTTATAGAACAGAAAAAAATTAAACCTTCTAAAAATTCGTAAGTCCCAACTGTCACTAAAGTAGATATAAAGAAAATCAAGAATGCTCGTCATTCATTGCTTCTAAACCAAATATGAGAAGGAATTAAAAATTGAGAATCAGAGAATCTTAGAGTTTTAAAGGAGAACACGTGTCACCCAATTTTTTTAAAAGAAATCCAGAAGTCCAAATTATTTACCCTAGGTAACTCTGATAGAAGTATAGCTGTCTCAACCACATGATCTCATTTTTTAAAAGACATTCATTTAATTTAAAATTTACATGGTTTTAAAAAATGAGTTATAAATGGCTCAGGGGTGACCAAAAAAAATCCAAATGATCTTCAAAGTTTGAATGAAAGAATAAAATATGGCATATTATTGTCCTCTGTCATTTATCATACAAAATCAAAAAGATGGAGGAAAAGTAGTAATAAAATCATGGAGAAAAATATTTCTCAAAAGCTTTAAAGTCAACATTGTTACACTGTTATTACACTGATTAAAAGGAGGCTCTTAATCAATTTCAAAAATTCTTCTAAACCAAATTTTATATATGAGTTGACATCATTTACATGAGTGCACCAATGCTAGATATATGGAGCATTTTTCCAAGGAAAACACAAGTGCAGATGTGAAACATAAGGAGAAAAACAAAACTGCTTGTAATTAAAAAAATAATCTAGCATACTAGCACTGGGAAAGTACACTTTCCAACAACCATTCCATAATATAAAATACAGGAACTAATTTGTAGTCTTAATGCTTCTCAACTGTCCTCAATCCAAATACCACTTGTGACCCATGAATGAGAAAAGGCATTGTTTTGCCAGTGATTCCCCCTTGTTTTCAGTGATCCAAGCTCAAATGAATTGGTTCATTTGTTTCTTACAATTGACCGTTTCTCCTATGAAAAGTCAATACATTCTTACCACTTAAATGGAGCTCTAGTGCTCATAAGTGCCTGTTATTTTCATTGCAGATTCAGTATTTAATAATTTTGATCACCTTGTATATGTCTGTGTTGATAAAACTCTTATATTCCGATCTTCTGACAATGGCTGAAAAATGAAATTTCAATGGTCATGAACCTTTTGGTAAAATAAAGATGAGAAGTATGAGGAACCATGATATGCAAGGACTACTACTGAGATGAGGCTCATACTGGCTGAGACTTAGCCAGGGATGGTGGAGCATCAACAGCAATGCCTTTAGGACTTTTGTATTGGGTTTCCTGCCAGGAAGAGTGAGATATACCATTCTAATAATTAGGCTGAATTACTTAAGTGATCATTTGACTCATATAAGGAAAAAATTGGAGAGAAAGGCTCCAATAAAGCTGTTAGAGAAGTGGCTACACACAAGACAAAGAAGCTAGTAAGAGGAAAAGCGTTTCCAAGAGAGAGCCAGCCACCTGAAATCCATACTCCAAATACATTTTAAAATCAGTATAATCTTCTTGGTCTTAAGGCAAACATATGTGAGCTATATCCAGCAATTTATTTCTAAATTGGAATACTTAAAAATTATTTTCCATAAATATCATTTAAAAATCCTGTTCAGTAATTAATAATAAACTATTTTTGCCAGTGTCAAAATGTTACTCCATTTCTACTCGGACTACATGTTGACTATTCTTCAGAATTCCCTATAAAGCATATTTTCCTTACCCTCGTTTTCAGATAAAGAAACGGAGGGCTTGAGAAATGAAGAGGCAAGTTAAACACACACGATGGGACAGAATTTAGGTTGGGTCACAACTGGAGAGATTTCCAGTTCCAACTCAGTACTACAAATAATTTGTATTGTCTTCTACATACAGTGCTTCCTACTAGATATTTGTCCCTTTAATCTTCTTTTTTATTCATCTGTATGAAATGTAGAGATGCGGGAAGAGAGGGGTACAGTAGGGGAGTGAGTCCTTTGGCATGGCTACAGGTAATAAAGATGTTTTCAGCAGCCTTGAAAGGCATCATCTGGCATTTTTATTGGGGAAAGTAGAATATTAAATTCATGGCAGCCTATAAGACAGTGGTTACTATACAACGATTACTCTTAATTAACTTCTCTGAAGAACTCATGTCCATCTGCACTCTGAAAAAGCTTCCAAGTCTACTTCTCGCCATCTGTATTTCATAAGTCATGCAAATCACACAATTTGCTTCTAACATTCTGTTTTTAATTATTATGAGACTGTATTACCATAATAGCTAGTCATCCTAAATCTGTGTACTTTTGTTATGAAAAGTATCATTGGAAAGTTGTGAAAACAATTTCAATCTAAATGTTGCCCACCTACCTTGGGATAGATTCTATCCTGGGATAGATATGGGAGAATCTTGGAAAGTCAACCCATCTTTTCCAGTCACATATTCAAAGACAGCTTCAAATCCTTGATACTTAATGTACAATCTACACAGACTGGTTTTTTTTAAAGATTTCTTTAAATGCAAAACATTCTTACCTTACTAAAACAAATCAAAGCAGAAAAAAACAAAATAAACTCTCCTTCATTCTTGTGAGCATACCTTAAGAAATCCCTTGTACAAAAAACAGAAGTATTTCACAGAGAACACGTTAATGCATATCCAGGCTGATACTCAGAGCATGAAGTCAGAACAAGCCAGGGAGGCAATTCTAAGACATTCACATCAGTATCAGCAGAATTTCACACTTTCATAGAAGTGGATTAATAACAAAGAATCAAATATGATAAAATTGTGATCCATATAACATTTCAGTTTATTGTGGTGAGAAAAAAACCCTGATATCAGGTTAATGCATTAAATTCCCGGTTACAGTTTTATCTACTTATTACCAGAGCTTGTTCCTTTTAGAATTTTCATGCCACTAAACTAGAAAACAAGGAAGATAATAATAAAAAAGACACAGGAATAAAGTACAAATATTAAAGTAGTTCTGTTTTGAAATCAAATATAATTTCTTAGAGATGTGACCAAAGGAGGTGTTAAGTTACAGCCACTCTCATACCCAGAACTCAACTACTAAACACACTACATGACCCCGTAATACAATGAAAATAAGGTGTTACATTTAGTGACAAAAAGAAAAATGCTGACTTTCTCGTAGAAAAGCAATGAGAAAAGTTCATTTGGTTATATTCCATTTCAACATATCTGCCCTAGGCAAATACCTTGCCTACGTAAATACGCATGCATATTTATATACACGTTTATATATTCAGCCTAAAATCAATTATTATAAACCACATTTATTTGCTCAAAAATGTTCATGCCTTGTTTAACATTCCTACACAGTGTCTGCAGGAAACAGAAACTACAATTAGAAAAAGTGCTGGGAATCAGGCTTTGTTAACAAGGTTTAGAATAGCACACTCTTCTGTCCAAGAGTTTACCTGCAAATCTGTTAGCAGTGAAGTAAAATACGTAAGGAGATGGAGCTAATTTTGGTAGTCACCACCCTATCCCATGTACATTCAGTCTCCTTTTCTTAAACACATTTCCTGATTAGCAAAAAGTTAAAAACAAAAGCTAATCAAGTAAAAGATTAACTTCAGTTGAAGGGAAACCAGGTATGACATTCATTCAAAAAATTATTTTTTCACGAGTGGAAGAGCATGAGGTTTACACAGGAGTGAAGAGGTAAGGCAGAGGTTCTTGCTGCCAGGCCAGGGCCAATGTTGTCCCTTGGGTGCATTTTGAGTATCCTGAGGAGTTTGTTATCACAATGATCGGGTTACTGAATGATTGCTAGACCAATGAATGCAACAGTCCCACACTTAAGAACTGCCTGTATCCCACATGACTTTTTTTGTTTACATTTGAAAGAGTTTATTATTAACACTTACAAAAGGGCAGACCTAAGTTATTTCACGAGATATTGCTTACATTTTGGTATAACCAAATTTGAAAATAAATTTAACTCTATTTTATTTAAATAAACTATTTCAGAATAGTTTTAGGTCTACAGAAAAGTTGCAAAAATAGTACAAAGTTCTTGCATACCTGTCATCCATATTCTATTATTAACAGCTCACATTACTGCGACAACATTTGTCACAACTAAGGAACAGCACTGGTATATCACTATTAACTAAACTCCACACCTCATTTTGATTTCACTAGTTTTTTCCTAGCGGGCATTTTCTATCCCAGAATCCTATCCAGGACACCATAATACAAATAATCCTCGTGTCTCCTTAGCCTCCTATGGTCTGTGTTTCTCACATTTTCCTTGTTTCTGATTACCTTGACAGTTTTGAAGGAGTAGTGGTCAGGCATTTTGTAAAATGTCCATAAATTTGGATTTGTCTAATGTTTTTCTCCTGGTTAGATTGGAATTATGGGTTTGGGGGAGGAAGCCCACAGAGGTGAAGTGCCATTCTCACCACATCATATCAAGGGTACATGCGATCAACATGACTTATCACTGATGATGCAAACCTTGATCACCCGACCGACGTAGTGTTCACTAGGTTCCTCCAATGAAGTTATATTTCCCCTTCCCACACTCTACTCTTTGGAAATAGGTCACTAAGTGCAGCCCACAATCAAAAAGTGGGGAGTTAAGTGTCACCTCCTTGAGAGGGGAGTATCTACATAAATTATTTGGAATTATCTTTATGGGAGATTTTTCTCTCCTCCCTCATTTCTTTCTTTATTCAGACACTTATTTACATCAGTATGGACTCATAGATTTTTATTTTATGCACTGAATTAAAATCCAATACTATTTTTGTTGCTCAAATTGTTCCAGCTTCAGCCATTGAGAGCTCTTTCAGAATGGCTTCCAAGTCTGTGATGTGCCCTCATCATTGTGTTTTCTGAGCACTTCCTTACTTTCTGGCACAAGATGCTCCAGACTCATCTTAAATTTTCCCTTCTCAGCTCTAGAATCTGCCATTTCTCCAAAAAGCTGAGGTTCCTTTTAATATGACTTTTAAATGTTCAACAGGAATTATTAGAGTGACATATCAAATGAGTCTAGCCTGTTACCTGTTCTAACGCTCATTTTTATTCCAGTGTCTATCAATTCATCTGCTCTTCCATTTTTTTGTACTTATAGAATGACTTCTGAACTTACTGCTTGCTTGTCTTAAATCCAGGTACGCTCATCGTAAGTAGGAATATCAATTATAGTTTTTTATAGTACAGCCATTTTAAGCACATACATACAATAGAAACCTATCTTATTTTTAAATTATTTTCTCTTTTTATTACAATAAAGGCATTACAGTGAATTTTTTTAATAATATGAGGTAGGTTTTATTATCTATGAATTTTATTTCAAGAGACATTAAATAATGTCTGTCATGTAAAGCGAGTACTGGGTCCAAAAGGATTGATGTAGGAAAAAAAATAAGGTAGACTACAATGTGTGGGCTTTATTTGGATACTGATTTAAGGAAAAAAGAAACTGTAAAAATGTTTATGACATTTATGAAACTAAAAATTTTAACTAGATATTTAATATTAAGAAATGAATTTTGGTGTAATAATAGTGTTGTAGGGGTGAGTGTGTGTGATGTATATATTTTTAAGTTCTTATTTTCTAGAGATACATAACCAGCCTTAATTTTTTGTGATCTTATTACTGGTACATCAGTAGGAAGAAAAATGTTAGTAGATCCCTAGGTATTATTTTGCTGTATTTATTTTCTTTTTTTAATTTATTTTTTTATACAGCAGGTTATTATTAGTTATCTATTTTATACATGTTAGTGTATACATGTCAATCCCAATCTCCCAATTCATCCCACCACCACCACCACCACCCCCGTCACTTTCCCCCCTTGGTGTCCATACGTTTTTTCTCTACATCTGTGTCTCTATTTTTGCCCTACAAACCGGTATTTATTTTCTCTGTGTGTGTTGGTCACAACTGTAAAAACAAGCTGGCAAAACAGTCTCATATGAAAAAAAAACCCTCAAAATTAGAAACCATTTTGTTTAAATATTAAATTAGACACATCTTAAAATAATGTAGATGGAGATTCATTATGTTACCATATTTAAAAGTCTATCTCTTACCAGACCACTTATCAACACAGGATGTCAACACTTTTTCAAAAACAGTGACGAAATTCTCAAAAACATGCCCAAACAAAATTAATTTTAATTTGTATGGATTTAGAAAGATAATGAGCACATTAGGAGAGAAAAAGTGCTTTACACAATCAAATGGACAATGCTAAGGCAACTTCAAAATACTTGGTAATTACCACAGTTCACAGTTGATGTTATTTTTTAAATGTCTATTGTCCTGGCTATTGTAGCTTTCATAAAAAGTGAGAGATTTCAAATCATTCTCTCCACAACCAAAGAACAATTAAGATGTTTTCATTTATTTTAAAACTTCCAGCCTAAAGCAAACTCACCTCGAGTCTATTAAAGGAAAATAAGGAGAAACAGAAAATATCATCTTTGTGTTTTTACTCTGAACAAATCTTAAAGTTTCAAAAATACATGCCAGAATATATATTTTAGATACACAGACAAAACCATGTGTATCATTTTAAAACATAATGTGGATATAACTGTTCCTATCATTACCATTTTACAAGTACTCAATTGATCAAACATCTTTAGCTCAACTTGACCACGCTGTATCTTACGATTTCACAAGAGTTTTCTGACAGATAATGATTAAATTTTCTCCAGCGTACATGTTTTTTGAGTGATTCACTATGCTATCGTTTCATATCACAATTTGGTCTACGATAAAAGAGTTTCCAAACAAAACAAAATAACTTGGGGCGAACAATTACCATTTACTAGGTAGGTAAGGGTTTCCAAGCTATAGAAATGTACTGAATAAAGTCTGCTGTTCAAAGAAACACTAATGAAATGTATTGCAATAGATAGCAATGCTAACCACTACTAGGTAAATATAAACAACAGAATATAACCAAGGCCCTTACAGGTGTACCTCATTTTATTGCACTTCACTTTATTGTGCTTCGCAGACATTTTGTTTTTTACAAATTGAAGGTTTGTGGCAACCCTGCATTGAGCAAGTCTATTGGTGACATTTTTCCAAAAGCTTTTGTTCACTTCATGTCTGTGTCACCTTTTGGTAATTTTCGTAGTATTTCAAACTTTTTCATTATTATATTTGTAATATAATCTGTGATCAGTGATCTTTGATGTTACTACTGCAGCTTGCTGAAGGCTTAGATGATCGTTCGCACATTTTAGCAATAAAGTATTTTTTAATTAAGGTATATACACTTTTTTAGACATAATGCTATTGTATACTTAATAGACTACAGTAGAGTGTAAACACAACTTTTATATGCACTGGGAAAACAAAAAATTCATGTGACTCACTTTATTGCAATATTTGCCTTACTCCCGTGGCCTGGGACAAAACCCCCAGTATCTCCAAGGTATGCCTGCATTTGTAGTAAAATGTAACGCTCCTTAGGAACAGCTATTATCAGGCACCATGACTTTTGGGGGGGAGGGGATTTTTAAATTTATAAGTGCATATTAAATATATTTTTTAAATACTCTAGGTGTTTATTCATACTTACTGGAAGTATCAGTTCTTTTACAAATTTTTTTAAAATTTTTTTATTGAAGTATAGTTGATTTACAATGCTATATTAGTTTCAGGTGTACAACACAGTGATTCAATATTTTTACAGATTATACTCCATTTAGATGAATTATAAATAATGGTTATATTCTCTGTGCTGTACATTACATCCTTGTATCTTATTTTAACTTATACATAGTAGTTTGTACTTCTTAATCCCCTTCCCCTTCCCCTTTCCCATCGGTACCTCCCCCGACCCCTCTCCCCACTGGTAACCACTAGTTTGTTCTCTGTATCTATGAGCTTGTTTCTGTTTTGTTATACTCATTCATTTAGTTTTTAAATTCCACATATAAGTGAAAACATACACTTTCAAGTAAGTCGTTCTCTGTCTGACTTACTTCACTAAGCATAATACCCTCTAGGTCCATTCATACTGTTGCAAATGGAAAAATTTCATTCTTTTTTATGGCTAATATTCTATTTTGTGTGTGTGTGTGTGTATACCACATCTTCTTTATCTATTCATCTGTTGACAGACACTTAGGGTGCTTCCATATCTTGGCTACTGTAAACAATGCTGCTATGAACGCTGGGGTGCATGTATCTTTTCTAATTAGTGTTTTCATTTTCTTCAGATATATACCCAAGAATGGAATTGCTGGATCATTTGGTAGTTCTATCTATTTAATTTTTTGAGGAATTCCATACTGTTTTACATAGTGCCTGTACCAATTTACATTCCCACCACGAATGAACTAAGGTTGCCTTTTCTCCACATCCTTGCCAACATTTATTATTTGTGGTATTTTTGATGACAGCCATTCTAACGGTGTGAGGTGATATCTCATTGGGGTTTTGATTTGCATTTCCCTGAAGCTTAGTGATATTGAGCATCTTTTCATGAGGCACCATGTACTTTTATTAGCAATCCTTTGAGAACAAAACATCTCAGAACTGGGCTGGTAGTGGTAGTAGCCTAAAGTAGATCTTTTGCCTAGGTCTAGACTCACAAGAGGAGAGCGTCAAACTCCTGGAGTTCACTTCAAAATAAGAAAGATGAGGGGCTTCCCTGGGGGCCCAGTGGTTAAGACTCCATGCTTCCACTGCAGAGGGCATGGGTTCGACCCCTGGTCAGGGAACTAAGATCCCCATGCCGTGCAGCATGGTCAAAAAAAAAAAATGTCACCAATACTACAGTTGTATGTGGCATTTTTGTCACTGGCCAAAGTCCTATTTTGAGTGGAAACGCTTTACCACCAACAAACCACACACACAACACACACACACACACCTCTATAGAGGTCAAAAGAACCAGTGACCACACCCCACCTTACCACACACTAAAGAAAGTAGGTCTGACGGAGAGGACATCAACATCTTTGCAAATGTTCCCAGGATTCCTCTCATGTCACATCTACCTCTGGTGGAAAGGCAAGGTAAGCATATTATGTTTTAGAACCAGTTAGAAATTCATTCAAATTCTGCTTCTTCCACTTAACATTTATTCATTCTTCAAAATATTTATTGAACACCTGCTTGATAAATATTTGGGTATACAGGACAAGTGATTCAATGCTTCTAAGAAAAAGTTTCTGCATCTGTAAAACAGGGATAATTCCAACCTTTCAGGGCTAGGATAAGTATAAGATGACGCAGGGAAAGCACCTAGCACACTACATGGTATATAGTAAGCAGTCAATAAATATTATCTATTAACAGTTCTGCCTCTGAAGATTACCAATAGAATGAAACTTCTTCCTTAATTAAAAAAAAGCTGACATTTATCATGCACTTGCTGTGTGCTAGGCATCGTTTTAAGCATACCGTAACCCTATGAGGTAGGTAATATCATCACCCTTATTTTACAAAAATGAGAAAACCTAGCAAGTTACTTCAGCTCTCCCTCACTAAGATCACACAGCTAAGAAGTAATGGAGCCTGGATATAACTAACACAGGCATATGATTTCAAAGTACTCTTTATTATATACTAAATGGTGCCAATTTTTAAAAGGTAGAAAATTCAGAAACTTTTAAAAAGTCAAGTCTGAAGATAATTACGTATAAACTTGAACTATGTTCTTCATCCACGAAAGTGTAAATCCAATCCAGTAGGCAGAAAAAAAAGAGTTAATGTTCAACCTAATTCCATCACTGAACAGCTGTACATCTCTGTTGAGCTGCTTAACTTCTGTAACTTACCTGTTAAAGGGTGTTAACAACTGTCCCTTATTTCACTTTTAAGTACTACTGCTAATAATAGATGTGAAATGCATGAGACCTTTATGACATGGGCCAATGAGGGGAATAACCAAGCTGTACTACAGGATGTTTGCAAAAAGATTCCAAAAAGTCAAAAAAATGATTCCAACCAAGTACGCAGAAATTCTAACTAAAAATATAACTCATTTCTAGCTTGCATATTTTCACTATGGAAATGGCTCCTGGAAAAGTACGATACTTGAAAATACCGCATCCTCCAGGGTCAAACAATTTCTTTCCAATCTTAGTTACATTATTAGATTGATCAGCAAGCCCTTTCTTCACATATCAAAAGTAAAGTTCAATAGGAACCTACTCAAGTTATCACAAATCCCAAATAAACAGAACCTGAATTAGCATGTTTTTACCATAAATAGACTTAAAACATTATGTCTAGGGACAGATTAGAAAGAAAAATTATCTAGCTCTAAACATTCCATAGAATGAGCTGCTCTCTGCTTGTCACAATTCAACATCAAATTGAAAGCCTCTGGTCTGACAGCTGTTAGGCAAGGTAGCAGCCTTCTAGATAAGCAAACCTGTCATTAATTTAATGCAACGTTGGTGCCAACAGAGACTGTCGCAAAACTCACCATGTCACCAATGCAGAGGGAAATGGGGAAGGAGCACCGGCCTTGCCATCCATATGCTGGCTCGCACCACACTGAACTTGGTTTCCACACAGGCTCTGGCAGGCAGGGAGGAAAACTAGCAACCGGACTATAATGTCTATTTTGAGGACCAGTAGCAACAACTCTACAATTCTTTCTCTTTTATATATATTTTTAATAGCCCAGTACCTTGTTTACACAGCCAAAATATAAGTGAATTACACAAAATTAAAATATGAATTTTCTGCTCAGCCAGGTGAAAAAAAATCACAAGTCGCCAGGACTATCAAACATTTTGAAAATAATATGGATAGCTGAAATAAACTCCCACATACACATATAAAACATACCAAAATTATAACAAGAATTCAGCTAATGCTGTTGAAATTACTCATTCAGCATAATTACTTAAAACCAGTATTTCAAAGGTTTTTAATTAACAAATTAATTAGAAGTCTAACATCTTGCTAAAAAATAGATTATTTCATAATCTTTGTGTAAACAAGTTGGAAAAAGTAAAATCCAGGATCTAAGTCAGCCTTCCATTGATTTCTTCTAGATATTACTTCAGAAACCATGTTGCAAGCCCATTTTAAAAATAGCAGATATGGCTGAAACAAAGTAAAAAGTTCAAACAAACAAGAGGATATTGGGTAACACTTTAAAAGCAAGTAACAACGCAGTTTCTTCCTATCTATCATCTTATCAGAAGACTATCCAACCTACCTAATAAAACTAATTTCCGGGGCTTCCCTGGTGGCGCAGGGGTTGAGAGTCCGCCTGCCGACGCAGGGGACGCGGGTTCGTGCCACGGTCTGGGAAGATCTCACATGCCGCGGAGCGGCTGGTCCCGTGAGCCATAGCCGCTGAGCCTGCGCGACCGGAGCCTGTGCTCCGCAACGGGAGAGGCCACAACAGTGAGAGGCCCGCGTATCGCAAAAAAAAAAAAAAAAAAAGCAAACTAATTTGCAAGAACATTAATGTCAAGTAAATATAAAACAGACAAGTATGCTACATTTGATATTAGTTATGTAACAGTGTTTTTACTGTGGCAAACTAGAATACATTAATGCCCTTGTGAGTTTTGGTTTATTTAATAAATCTTGGTTTTTAAAACAATTTTATGTTGTGACAGAATATTCAATAGATGAACACAGAAAACTAAAACAGCAGTTATTGTACTTTAGTAAAATTTAAAATTCAATGAATTTATGCAAATACCCACAACCCTTTCTTTCCTGAAATTGCAAGAATAAGATTAAGATAATGAAAACTTCTATTAGAATTAATGACTGTAATTTAAATTGGAATTGAACAAGAAATTAAATACATCTTTCAAGTTAAAAAAAATACTAGCATGTTTATTGGTTATTTGTAATTCAAACCAGGGCACAATTGCAATCCACTGATTTGCAGTACTAGCTAGAACATTTAAGCCTGAAGGTGTTGTTTTATTAAGAGTTAACAGACAGGCAAAGTTATGTTAAAGTCTTAAAATTTTCACTTATTCTGATTTATGTTTTAACAATTCTAAATTTAGGGGGAGGGGCACATTTTATTAGAAAAATCTCTGTAACGTGCCTACTAGTGATTATCCAGTAGCATGTAATTCACAAAAAATCCACATGAGGCACCTGTATTCAACAAGTTATGCTTTACAGTAACTATCTACATAGGTTCTTAATGAGTGCTCTTCAAAAATTAGTCCAAATAAATTTATATCTGGTTTAAAAAATTAAAATTTATTTTTCAAAATCAGAGTGAGATGAAGTTATATAAGAAATGCTGATTTAAGATGCATCTTTAAATATCTTAATTTTATTCCTATTAATAAAAATGTAAATTCAACATTAAATATAATGAGAAGATAATGGTTCTCATTAAGCTAACAGGCTTTTTTTTTCATTTTATCCTCTATATTAACAAATAAAGGGCATTTTCTTCTCACAACAGAAAAATACATTTAAATTTCTTATATGAACTTTATTTTCTTTACTTTTTTAAGAGGAAAAATGTAAGGCATTTTTTTCAGTTTCATTCTACCATGCATTCCAAAATATATGGTGTTCCTTTTTTTTTTTTTTTTTTTTTTGCGGTACGTGGGCCTCTCACTGTTGCGGCCTCTCCCGTTGCGGAGCACAGGCTCCGGACGCGCAGGCTCAGCGGCCATGGCTCACGGGACCAGCCGCTCTGCGGCATGTGAGATCTTCCCAGACCGTGGCACGAACCCGTGTCCCCTGCATCGGCAGGCGGACTCTCAACCGCCACCAGGGAAGCCCATATGGTGTTCTTTTAAAAACACCAAAATGAAGAAACAATTAGAAAATCTGTATGAAAGAAAATACTTAAGAAAAGGGGTATGTTTTAATTTTTTAAGAAGTTTGCCTATTGTGTTGGCCTATGAAATGACATCAGCAAATAATATTTATAGCATAAACACGGAAGTGTTATAGATTCACTGAAATTATTAACATTTCTTAACGAAATGAATCTACACCATGATTTAGATCATTGAATTGGCTAGACAGCAACACAACTATGAAAAATGGACAAAGCAACCCTACTTACACTGTATTCTGGCACACAGTATACAACTTGTCTCTGAAGTATCCATTAGGGCATTATAAGGGACTTTACGTGCATCGTCATTTAGGAAAGCAGAGTTGTCGACAGACCAGTAATCTGTGAATAAATTTATTTATTCCTTTACTCAACAAATATTTCCTAAGTGCCTACTTTTCACCAGATACTTTTTTATGCACTGTTATGCAAAAAGATGGGTTCCCTGCCCTCATCAAATAATCATACAAATAAAGGTAAAAAATAAAACTGGCAAATGGAACAAAGAAGATATACACGGTACCAAGAGAGTGCATAACTGAGAATCTGATGTGATTTGGGGATTCAGGAAGGCTTTTCTGAGGCAGAGGAAGGAAGGCTTGAGATCTGAAGGATGAGCAGGATTTAACTGGGTGAAGAAAAAGTGCAAATGCTCAAGGACTGGGTAAACAGGACTGAAAGAAAGCCCGAGTAGCTAGTGCTAGCAATGAGGTTTACCTCACAGGCAACAGCCAAACCTTCCAGGGTCTTAACAGGCCATTTTAAGGACTTTATCATAAAAACAGTGAGAAACCATTAAATTTTTTAAGCTGATGGGGAAGATAGGATTAGATGGGAATCATTCTCAAGAAGTTCATCCTGACTACAGGTTTATGGATCAAACAAAGTAAGATGCTGTAATTATCATGACCCTGACTGAAAAGATAATATTTTATCCTTTGCAAGAGGAGAAAAAGAGGAAGCAGAGTACATAAGTTTTACCTTTTCTAAACCCAACCACCACTTCGCAAACTTTTCCACTGATGTATCCATAATTGCTGAACAGAGTGTACTCATAACCCTGGGAGGTCTGGGAAATGCAGCTTTAAACAGCCTGCTGCAAGGCTAAAATTCCTGTTAAGCCTCTGGTCTCATCTCTAAAATCATGCCAATTTTGCTTTCTATACCATGAATATAATATCTATGTTTATTTTAATATAAAAATATTTTAAAATACTTAGCAAAAATCAACTTTTTGGCTTTTGATCATTTGGCTTTCACAACCACAGAAATGTACCATTTTGGGTAGCACAGGCCTATGCTATGCATGAAAACTGAATTCACTCACTGAATGCTATTCAAAACAATGAGCCTATTCTTCAGCCAGACACTAATCCATGACAAACTCATAAACATAAAGCTTTAGACTCCATTTTGTTTTTCAAATTACTTACCCTCCCTTTCCCCCACCTTTAAATTAGTACTGATGATCCATCCTTCTAGGACTCTTTATAGAAGCTAATGCTTCATCTTTCACAATAAGCCTTGTGTGTGAAGGAAGTAACATAGAAAGCTAAAAGTCATTAAGAAAATGTTAGGTCCTAATCTGAGGTCACTCTGCTATGAATGAAAATGATAATTTATCATTGCTTTAAGAACAACATCAACATTTAAAAGCCAATCTGCATGCTTCATGTAAGAATTTGGATCAGTAAAATTCTAAATATCCAACAACATAATGTTAATGATGTAATTAATCTTCAAAATAACTCATTTTAACATTATTTCCAAATTATTCCCGAGAAATAGAAATGGGCTTATTTTTGGCAGCCAAAGTTTTATAATGTGGTATTTATTTAAACTCAGGACATGATGAGAGTTTTATTGCCTTTGTGAAATGCAGATTTGTTCTTATACTTTTGTGCCACCTACTCATGCTCCTCCCTCACTTTCCCTGTACTGCCTACCTTTCTCTTTCAACCAGACAAACGTAGACTCAACCCCTCTGGTTAATCGCCCCATCTCAACTCTAGAGTCTCTTGCTGTCCTTCTACATTTAGAATACATCCCTCTTAGAATATACCTTAATTAAATAAACTGCTTAAACAGTTGCTCAAACCTTCCCCATGGATTCCTTCCTGACTTACTAAAATCATCATCTTCTCTTTCCATTGGTGCTTGTATACATATGCAAACTCTTAAAATTTACCAAATGTACTAGTTGGTACCTGTCTCTGTCTTGGCATAAGTTTGCCAATGTCACTGCCATCCCTTACAGAGACTAATTTCTCCAAAGCAGGGAATTATTTAAATTCATCCATCAAAGCACCTTCCATGCTGAAGTACTAGGTAAATATCTAAGAACTAGAATACATCTACATAAATATCCTCTTTTTTTTCCTACCATGCACTACATCATGTGTGTTACCTTAAGGAGCAAATGTTAATGACACTACAAACAAAACGTTTCTTGTGAACTAAACTCTACATATCAAAAAGGTAAATTTCCTCTTTGTATAAAATGACAAGAATTCCTGTTCCAAAAATGTCAAATCCAAAGCAGGTGATTGTTGGTTACTATCTAGTCATGTTGCAATTGAGAAAAAACCTAATTTTTCAAAAAGAGGTAATAGCACCAATTTAAACATTTAGCATATATTTTTTTCCCCTTACGGTGTATACTTCTCAAGTTCCTGCCACAAAATTATTTCTGATCTCTCTCTCAAAACAGTTTAACTCAAAATTTTGACATTTTCCTTCACCTGATTAAGATAAATTTCAACTTCAGCTCTGGGTCCTATGAGGGGGAAAAAAATTACTGAAGGGCATTGTACCTGTCAAAACTGCTTTCCGTTATCGGACACATTTTCCTTTACAGCATGTAAACTTTTATACTAAATAGACCTTATTTCATCACTGCATTTTCTTCTTTTTAGGGTTGTATGCAAAACGTTGGGTTTATCTTTGTTTTTTAATACCTAAAATAATGTATTTCATTTTCTGTCCTCAAGAAGGCTGAGTCATCAGGACAGAAATTAGAAGTCAGTGAATGCTTCTTAAAGAAAATGGTTTATAGTAAACAGGAAAGACCAGAGCAGTTAATTGTGGGATGGCTTCAGAGGCTACCTTAAAAATTTAGATGATTTTAGGAATCATAATAACATAAGAGTGCATGGAGGTAAGTCACAGAGACCATAAGAGAAGATCAGCAAAGCGGGGCCTGTCAGTTGACTCTGAAAACAATAATCCATTTTATTTGATCCAGAAAGGGATTAAAGATCACTGGAAAAAATGTTAGAAAGGGAGCTGGCCCCGGAAAATAACTTTATCTTAGTCTTCTGGATATTTTGAAAGAATTTCAAAAGGCAGAAAAGGTGTGAGAAAAAAACTGGAATTATTGGGTGTGACATGGACAAGGAAAATTAATGATAAAATTAATAATAGGGGCCCAAACGTGTTCAAAGGTTCTTGTTATATTTCAGAAGGCAAAAAAAGTAGACTCAAGCAACTGCAGATTATGAAATATTTCCAGGCCCTGCAAGTGAACAGACAGGAGCTGAGAAATAATGTATTTTAGAGTAACAGACTGAGCAAAAATTAGAAATAGTTATTGGCCTACTTTTCTACCTATGGCTTTTCCCAATAACTGCTTTGCTTTTATTCACTGTAAAAAGGTTTATGTTTTCAAATTTTGTCAAAACTACAGGAGGACTGAATGTAATTTCCAACTGAAAAAGGTTAGTTGCAAGCACTAAATGATGAGTGTTTGATTTTCTCAAAAAATATTTTTATAAAATCAATTTTTAAAATTAATTTTGAAGGCTATGACACATTTCCAAACAGCCTGAAGTACTATCAGGATAATGTGGGATATAAATGCTTATTCTACTGACTCATGAGGAGTTCATATATTTACTGGAACTAACATTGACACTGTTACATCAAATTTTTATTGTCAGGAGAAAATTCAATAAGTATTGGATTTCACAAAGAGTGGAGTTGGGGGTGAGAAAAAAAAGGAAGTATTTCCTTATAGCGTTTTTTTAATAATAATTAACATAAATTTAATACTTATGTGTCCCTCAAATATATTTTAATAAAAAGTAATAAATTAAAGTGAATTGCAGTGTATATACGGTCCTTCATAATTAATCTTGAATATATTCTACCAAAGCTTAATAATCTTGTCAGCCAGGGGTTTTTCCCTTCATCTCCCTCTCTGCTGACTGAGTTTCTATTGCACTTCTATAAATTGTCTGGAAGCATTAAACATACGGCCATGCTATTCTTATATGCTTAATGGTTCCTTTTCTGTTCAGTAAAGAAAAAAATACCCTAGAAAGAGCATAAAGCATATACCTTACTAAAGAGAGTTATAACTATCTACGATTGTGACTGGGTGAAAGCATATGCCATATATATGCTTTAAATGTTAAGGATGATGAAACTGTTACATTAGGAGCATGTTTTAAAGAACTCCCACAATGCTGCAGTTGTTCAAAAGTCCTGTTCATCCTTTGGTACTGCCTTTATAACACTATACATTATACAACACTAAATGAGGTTTGGCCATTCCAAAGCTGCAGCCTAAATTAATTGACTTTTAAACATTAGTGCATCTGAAGGAAGGGTGAAAAGTATTTTTTAAGTGTATTTTGTAAAGTTTATTTGGGGAAAAGGGTGGGGGGGATTAATTAAGCTAATAGTGTACGTTACCTTAATTAAGTTAATTAATTTGAGGAAATGTCTGTTTCATCTTAGTATTTTTTTAAACCTTATTTTCTGATAATATCTCAAATCAAATTTATATGAAGATTATGGAAATTTCAGCAGTAAGCAGTTTGGGACTTGAAATATACAGATAATGACATGAGTTATTCTCTTCCAGTCTAATGTATACAAAGATACACAAATTCTGTCTTTTCAAATAGCTCTAAGATGCATCACCAACAGGTATGAAAATAAGTTATTCAACTTAAATATAACAATCACTTAAAATCACAGCTAATGATGTAAGCCCAACTCCAAAGAAGCTGCATTTTAGGCTGGAGAGATTTTTAAAGGACTAGTGTACTGAGAAACTAAAAATGTGTGTCAGAATATGTACATCATATGTTCTACGTGCTTCAGTGGACCTAAAGTGTAGAGAGTGGGGAAAGTGCAAGAATGTACTGGGAGGGTGGGAGGTGAAGAAGATGGAGTATGCAGCACTCACTACAAGCATCATGGGAATTTGTGAGAGGTAGTCTCTGAAGGTAATCTGACTCCCATGGAGCCAAGATAGCTTTTCTTTGAGTATTTCAGTAACAAGACTCAAATTGAAGTAATCTTTTAGGCAAATTCAAAGAAAGGGTTTTAATTAAGCATTCTTGCTTTTCGCATGTGCTCTGGCTCTTTCTTCCATGACTGAGAAACACAGAAGTTAGATGTTTGTCTGCATCTGACAATCCGAAGGGGGGAAAAATTGGTGGGAAGCTAGGAGAGCGGAATTTCAGAAGCAATATGAAAACAGAAGAAGAAACAGAAAAAAATAATGAGCCACTGCAGGACTTTGTCTTAGTCATGGCACCCATGGCACCTTAGCACAATGCACCGCACACAGGGGGCAGTCGATAAATAATGAATTCGATTTAATTCAGTACACTCTCATTTGTACTGCGCTTTGCAGTTACAAAGCACTTTCCACATATTAGAAAAGAAAAACGAAATAAATGAAGAATAAAGGGGCAAGTAAGGGAAAAAAAGGAAAGCAAATGGATAAAGGAAAATCCACAAGACAAGCAAGAGGCTGAAAAGGCTCGGGGAAAAAAGAAAAAAATTGAGTTTCCCTCTGCGCTCTCAATCACTTCCAATCACCCTACTTTCGTTCTAAAGTACCTGGAGCTTAGAAAGTCTGACTGCTAAGCAAGCCCTAAGAAGGGGCTCCCTCATCTTTGGAACTGCATTTGCAAATGATAAGCCTTTGGTCCCTGACTAATCTACCCAGAGTTTGTGCCTAGGAATAACCACGAGCAAAACTCTTAACATCTCCCAAGTGTGGCAAGGAATCCCTTTTTGTCCAACCCCTCCATCCCCTGTCAGCATTCCCCAAATCTTAGGAATCTTGGGGATGGGAGGGGGCGCAGTGGTCGTGAGGAGAGGGTCCTCTAACTCAGACAACAGAGGGAGATAGTGAGGCAGGAAAGCCCAGGGACAGAGAAAAAGCCCACGTTTGAGATTATGAGGGCGAATGTTTTTAAGTATGGTTATTAGAAACTGCCCAGGGGAAAAAAGGGGAGAGACTTCAAGACGGAATAAATGAGGGGGCACTTGAATGTGATCACTTTACACCTGGGGTCGAGCCCCCAGTAAAAAACCTTAAGATTCACAGCCTCAAGCAGCCAGAAGAGGAGGAGGCAAAGGACGCGGGGGGATGCACAGGAGGGAGCCACAGATACCAGCGCAGATGCTGTCCCAGGGGAAGCATGTTTTCCTCTCCCCAAAGCAGCGCATCCCCCGAGCATCCTCAGCCCAACCTGGGGAAGAGGGGGAGCTCTCCGGACCCAAACCCCGGCGGCCGCGTCCTGACACCATTATGTGGGCTTAAAAGTTGCAGGGAGAGTTGGCGCAAGAAAAGGCACTTGGCAGGGGCGGCCGCCAAGGGGGCGTCAGGATTCCCAGGAACAAAGGGGCCGGGGAACGGACGACCGTCCCTGGGGGCTCCTCCCTGAGGGGAGAAGGCAGGGTCGACACGTCCTCCCGGCCTGGGGGGCACCAAGGGGAGCTAGGAGCCGGAAAGACTGACAGGGATTCCGCCGTCCAGCTCCCAGCCTCCCACCGGGTCGCCCCGGCCACCCCCGCGCTCTCCGCACCCCTCTTCGGCTGGGAAGCCACTGGCTGTAGACAATAGGAGACCAGGATCCCGAGCCCCAGTCAGCCCTGGAGATCCCCCGCTGCCCACGGCGCCCCACGATCAGCAGGCTGCAGCCCCGAGGGCGGGCTCGGCCGCGGCGGGCGCCCCTTCCCTCCCGCGCGCCGGGACCCCGAGCCCCAGGGCCGCCTCGCCCTCCGCACAGCGGGCATTACCTTTCATCCAGTCCACTACTTGACTCGGAGACCATTTGCTCACCGGTTCCATGATTAGAGCCATGAGCACAGGCTCGGTTCCGCGCGGGGCGCGGAGCTCGGAGCTCAGACACAAAACGAACTCAGCAGCCCGAGCCGCCCTCAGGTGGGGTCCCTCGCTGGCCGCTGCCTCGCTGGGCGGGCGGCGCGGAGAAAGCGGCTTTTGTGTGTCGAGTCTCGCGGCTGCAGCGGTGGGAGCGGCGACGGGGAGGGAAAGGCGCCGGGGTCGCGGCTCCGCGCCGGGTCTGCTCGCTCCCCTCTGAGGCGGCGGCTGCTGCCGTGGCTCCGCAACTCCGCTCGGGTCTCCGTCCCTCCGGGGCTTCAGTTCATGGCTTGCACTGCCGAGGGTCGCAGCGCTAAGGGAAGGAGCTGCCGCCACACGCCCGCAGCCAACTTGCCCGTTCGCCTCGTGCGCGAGAGTGAAGCCCCCGGCACGACCAGCAGCCCGGCGGAAATGACGAGGGGCCTCCTGCCACCCAAAATATCTCTCCGCAGCCCTCGGGTGCGGGGCGCGCGTACCACGAGCCCCCCGCCCGCTCGCTGCCGCGCGGTCCCGCCCCCGGGGCCGACGGCAGCCGCGCCAGGCGCGTGCGCGTGCGCGCGCGCGCGCCGGCACGAGGCACGAGGCCCGGTCCCGGGGTCCGCCTGTCAGTCAGGCAGGTGCGGGCGGCTCGTAGCGTCGCGTTCCCGCCCCGCGGGCCGCCCCGGGACGGAGGCGGGCGAGGAGCGCGTGCGCGGCGGCGGCGGCCGTGGCGGCGGCCCGGGTTCCAGCCTCGGGTCGGTCGGTCAGCCAGTCAGTCAGTCAGTCAGGTGCCGGCGGCGGGAGCGCGGCTCCGAAGGGCCTCTGAGCGGACGTGGCGGCGGCGGGACGGGCTGCCCACCAGTTGAGCGCCGACTGCTGAGGCGGCTGAGGAGGTACCTGCGGCCCCGCCGCCGAGGGGTGGGGGACGCCGCTGAGTTCGGGGGTTACAGCGGGAGCCCGGGCTTTCCTCGCTCTCGCCCTCCCCGCTGCTGAGTGGGCTCCTGAGGTGATTCCCGAGCCCCGCGCACGCCCGCGGAGACGGAGGCGTGGAATGCCGCCGACGGGGACCGGGCTCCGCCAGCCAGAAACGCAGCGATGACGAGGCAGGAGGGCCGGTGCTGTCGGACCGCCCCCAGTGCTGCACCGGCCCTGGGAAATCAGGCGCGGAGCCTGGAGCCTTCGAGCGCCGGCCGTGGCGATTCCGAGGGAGGTTCGGCCCCACGTGCCTTTTGAAGGGCTTGGTGTCTGGTTTTCGGCCAACTCCTCCGACGCTCAGAGCACCCAGTGCCCATTTTAGAGGATGTCCTTTTGTTTTCAGATATTCTTGTATAAGAACTGAAGGGTAACACTGGGCTTGAAAATGAGTGACAAAGTGTAAACAACATGGTTCTTCAAAACTCCTGTTCTTCCGAAATCTTACACAGGCTCCTGTGCAGTCCTTAGTAAAACACAGTTTGCCTAATGAGGCTCGATTTAAACGACAAATAATTCATCCTAGAATGTTTGGACTCAAAGTCTCTGCCACCGTCGTAGATGTTTTCTCTTTGTCATTCTTAAATAGCTCCACTGAGTAAAAGAGAAACTCATTTTATTTCTATAGCCATTGCAATAATGGCAATAGGTTTTGCCAGTTCTTGCAGTAACCCATTTTCTCTAGTTCAATTGCATGAGATGCAGAACTGCCACTTTTCTCAACTAACATGAGTTGACATCACCCCCACCTGCCCCCGCCCCGCCCACAAAGAGCTGAAACCACAGTAAAAATATTTTTGATCTTTTCAGGCTAGTGATACACAACAAGTAAAACTTAAGATGGCCTGTCTGTAGGCTTGTTATTTATTTTTCTAATAATACAAACTTAAAAGTATATCAGAGATCTTGGAAACAAATGTAGAAGATTATCTAGACAAGTCTACACTCAGACGGTACAGGTATAGCACTTTCCTTTCATAATCCAGACCGTGGTTGTGATTTACAGTTTTTTTCTTGGCTGACCAGGTGTGAAAGGTATTGTATTTTGAAGTGCCTACATTCCAGTGTTCTCGGAACATTGCATCAATATTTCTAGAAAAGATCATGTCCAGCATCAGTACTTTATGGAGTAGCTTTATGTTCAGAAACGTAATGGAATGGATGCATTGTGAATCATTAGAGGTTACAGTAACAGGGAGATGTTAAAAGTCATTTGATCAAAATAATACTGCTAATAATAACAATGAACATTTATTGAGCACTGTGCTAAGTACTTTACATATATTTTATCCTCAAAACAGCTCTATCATTAGCCACGTTTTACAGATGAGAAACTCTTGGTTATCACATTCACTTCCTATCCCCAGAGCCTATTACACATAGTTCAATAAATGTTGAATAAATTAATGAATAAAGCTTACAGAGTTTAAGTAATTTGTCTGAGGCCATGACGCATGATTGTAGTACCGAATTAAGGTGATTCCAGAATATGACTTTTAAAACTAGTAAAACGGTTTGTATCAGTGTCCCCAAGTGAACAGTACTTTGGAAGGGGAAGGTCTATTGAATGTTAACTGAATATGTCTCATCAGAAAGTTAACTACAAAGGAGGCTAAGAGTCACCATGAGTGTTCCTGCACGGTACCAACTGTGAGAATATAGGAAGTGAAGAAATTTGGCTGAAACACCAAACAGTATATCCTGACTGTGCTTGTATGACAAGCAACCAGACTACATCATATTGCAAGCAAGCTTAAAGTGAGATATTGTTTGCATAATAAATGGAGTATCAAAACAAATGCCAAACACCAGGATGCAGTAAAAATAAAAGATACATATTTCATGAAAGACCAGTACCAAAGAAGATGGAAAAAAAGGACCTAGAGAAAGAGGATTTTGAGAATTAACAGCACAGAATTAAGTTGTACATGTTCTCCTCCTATATATGTTACAGTAAGGAATTTATTTAATATAATCACCTGAGATAACTATTAGAAAAGTAATTGTAAAAACTAGGAATGACTGAGCCAAAATGTGAGTGTGGGGTTATACTATCTAATAGCATTCACCAAGGCCTTAGGTATTTTTCCCAAGTCCTCCTCCCTGAGGTTTCCCCTACAAAACATACAAAACATCAAAAATTTGCCTTAGATTTTGACAGCATAATAGGCATTAATTATTTCACTTAGTTTGTTAAGAACACAACTGACTTCACTCAGATAGTCTTGATTTGGGGAGAAGAAAAATAAAATGATTAAATCATCTTTGCCTTCACTCTTTTATTCTTAACTCCAAATGACTCAGCTAAATCTTTCCTGCATTTTTCTTTCCACAACTTTTCAAATAAACTAGCTTTTATATTTTTTGCCTATTATTCACAATGTTAATGTCTTGTCCCATTTTTGTTAGTATAACGTTATTACATACAAACTTCAACCTCTTAGTTTTGCCTTCTCTTAATGAACAAATCTCAAAGATTAGGGGAAAAGGTATGTTATCATAAACTACATATCCAAACATTGCACTAAATGATATGTGACACATACTTCAACAGTCTAGATATAAAAGCCAAACTGATTCTTTGGAAGGAGACTTGGATTCTTTTTGGAAGCAGGCAAAGGAGAAATATTAAACTGATTAATTGGAGACATAGAACTTCTGAGATGTTTGCAACCATATCAAAATAAACCACTTTAACGAGCCACAACTGCTGAGCCTGCATGCTACAACTACTGAAGCCCGCGTGCCTAGAGCCCGTGCTCTGTAGCAAGAGAAGCCACTGCAATGAGAAGCCCGCGCACCGCAACGAAGAGTAGCCCACGCTTGCCGCAACTAGAGAAAGCCCACCCGCAGCAATGAAGACCCAACGCGGCCAATTAATTAATTACTTTTAAAAAATAAAAAATAAACCACTTTAAATCATCATTTAATCCAATTGTTATAGTTTTGTCTTTTTTGTCTTTTAGACCCTCTAGAGTTCAATAAAAAATTAAAATCTCTTGACCAAAATATTTTCAGTTAAGATTTTGTATATGTAATGAGTCTAAGTACTTCAGATATGAAATTTACAAAGGTTCTCTGACTAGAATCTAGGTGCTCAGTGGATCTGACTCTTAGGGATGAGGGCAGATGGGGGAGGAGCCTAAAGCCTTTGTCTCTTTGGGGCCAAAGACAGGAGTAAATAGTGTGAATGTTTCTTCTGGAGCTGCAAGTTAAAGATTTCTAACCTCCACATTTCTAACCTAGGTTATTTTTATAGGGGCCTTAATCTTCACTTCCTATTCTTCTGCTAAGAAGCTTGCTCAGCATCAGACCTCAGACTTGCTAGGCAAGACATATTTTAATGTTTTTTAGTTATTTAACATTTAGACAAAATGTCTTGCAGAGCCCTTTCTGGTGGTTTTCCCAGTTTGCTTAGATTGTGTTTTTGCTATAGCTCTCTGTTTAATGTTTAGATTTCTTGCTTTTTTAATGATTAATATATTATCAGAATTTTTTGTCTCTCTTTTATCTTTCATTTTTGAATGATTAGTGAGAAGTGACAACACAGAACAGCTGTGTGGGTCATCCCTGTCCTAAAAGAGAGGAAGGGATGGGAGCCCTCTTTTTCCCACTTAGTTTTGCCCAAACCTTTCCTATAATTCTAAAAGCAGGTGTTCTGTGCTGGCCCAGTTGTATACCTTGATCAGAAAAATTAGCTAGGCAATCCTGATGAGACTAGTAGTGATTAAACAAGATACAAGTTATTCTCAGGAACAATATATAAAACTTGCTCCAGAGAAAGTTAAGCAAAATTTCTGGAACAATGTTTTTATTTTCTTGTAGTATAATTCAACTAATAGCTATGAGTAAAGAACTAAAGCCTCATAGCAATCTGTCTATGCCTCCAGTAGTCAGAGAAGCAAGTAGGAAGAGATCTTTAACTGTAAATGGGCCTTCAAGTGTGCTTCTCTGGGCCAAACCTCCCTTTAGATTATCAGGGAGAAGCACCCTGAGACTATAATTAAATTAGTAGAATCCTTTCTTTGCTGTTCTGCCTCAAGGGTAAATTGTATTAAATCAAGCCATGTCCTTTCCAGACCAAGATTCACAGCAGTCATCTCTGAGTGAAGAAAAATTGGCTGGAGTTGAAGTTATCCCAATAGGGTTTTTTTAGGGCTCTTTCCAGGTATTCCCTGCTGTTAGATTTTTATTAATCACAATCTAATAAAAATCCCAGAGCCCACCTAAGATTAGGAAACCTAGTTTTCTTAACTAGCCCTAGCCCATCAGGGAAGTTTCTGGTGCACTTAGCAGCCATTAATGAAAAGCATATAAACTTATTGTTAAATAAACATTTTTTGAACACTACCAATGTGGTGGCCCAAGTTGTATCCTTTAATGAGAAAAATGAGCTTGATTTTGTGAATGCAAAGATGACCAAGATGCTCATAGACTGGTAGGGGAAACAGAAACAATCACAATTAATTTAATAGGATAATGTGATAAGTGCAATGATAGATGTGCCCTGTACTATGCACAGAATGGTACCTAACAACTGGGAGGAAGACTGTATGTGTGAGCAGTTATAGAGCACTATGTAGAGGTGCCTGGATGGCTAGAGTTGAAAAGCAAAGCAAGAGGTAATGGGAGATGAGGTGGGAGGGGTGGGCAATAGCCAGATCAGGGGGAAAAATTCAAACTAAAAGGTAACCTAAAAAGATAGAACCATATAAGGATTTTAAGCAATAAAGTGACTTGGTCATATTTATATATTTATTTTTATATTGACTGGCAGCCATGGAGAGCACAGATTTGAGAGGGACAAGATGGAGGGGGAAGTCAGTTTGAAGGATGTGGCAATAGACCAATGAAGAGATGTCTTGGGTCAGAAATAGATCAGTGGAGGTGAAGATGGAGAGAAGGGGATGAATTTAATAAATATTCAGGAGAACTTGGTGGCTGATTGGATATGAAAGGTTAGGAAAAGAGCAATATCAAGAATGATTTGCATGATTCTAGCTTTGGTGAATGGGTAAATTATTTCTTCTCCATCTAAAATAAAAAATAAAAGTGGGGGCTTCCCTGGTGGCACAGTGGTTGGGAGTCTGCCTGCCGATGCAGGGGACACGGGTTCGTGCCCCGGTCTGGGAAGATCCCACATGCCGCGGAGCGGCTGGGCCCGTGAGCCATGGCCACTGAGCCTGTGCGTCCGGAGCCTGTGCTCCGCAACGGGAGAGGCCACAACACTGAGAGGCCCGCGTACCGCAAAAAAAAAAAAAAAAAAAAGTGGATTTGGAAGAGGGAAGTGATCTGAGATATTCTGTTGTGGACACTCTAAACATGAGATACCCATGGGACAGCTGAGAAGGGTTTTCCAGTAGGCAGTTTCTGCATTCACATATAAGGGCTGAAGATATAGACTTGAAAGTCACTACTAAAACAAAAATATGAATGAGGACCAGGAGAGCGTGAGGTGCCCATGGAGGAAGCCCACAGAAGAGAAAGAGAAAATTAAAAAAATTATAAGGAGGACCAAGAGAATGCAATGTCATGGAAACCCAATGAAAAAAGAGTTTCAGATAGAAAAGAGTGCAAAATTGTGTGAAATGCAAAAATGATGTTCCAGTAAGAACTGAGAAGAAAAATCTGGTGTTTTTGTCAGTTTAGATATCCCTCGTGGCCTTATTGATATCTGTGGAAGAACTGGATGTCAAAATGGGAAGGCTTGGTATATACGCCATCAACTTTTTCACAAGTTGGTTTTCCTTCTTCCTCATAACCCACCTAGGTGTATATCTTATTCAGATGGCTCCGTGATGAATGGTAACAATTCTTCAGTTTACCACTACCACTTGCAATACTATTTTCTGATGAAATCCCAGGAGCTATTGATGATCCCTACTCTTATCTGATTATACTTTCACCACTTATAGAATGATGGCCCTTTTAACTAGGCTGACTTTGAAATCCTCACCTCCTCATCAGATTATAGGAGAACAACTTTACCATGGCACTCTGGTCATCTTGCACATCTCTGCATAGGCTGTGTATGCAAGGCTCAACCATAGTCTGACACATGTCATGGCAAATGCCCTGTGATCTTTCCTGGAATATGGCAAGACGATCCTGTGAGGAGCTATCCCAAGTCCATTTCTTATCTGCCACCCTGGTTCCAGTGAGGCATGGGACTTGCCATCTCACAGCGGCTTCAGGTACAGCTTCAGACTAAAGAACCGTTCAACTATACTTTAGAGTTGGCTCCTCAATGACAGAGTGACCCACCACTTGTATCATCTATCATCTGGCCCCTCCAGTTTGGTATCATCCTGTGGGACTAGGGACATGGGGAGTTGACACCATGCTGATACTTTGTTGCTGTCTGTGTAAATAATAAACTTTCCAAATTCATTTGGGGTCGTTTTTGCCTTACAGGCTGAATCTATGGAGGTGTGATAAACCAATCTAGCGGCTGCCACCACGCTGCTGCTTAGGTACTGCTTGACCACTTGGCACAGATCTGATCTCAGAAGTCCATAAATACTCCCAAAAGGAGTGAGTTCTGCTGAACCTCTGCCTGGATAAAGTAGGCCAGTCCAGCCCTGGCCTAGTAAATCAGCAGCAACAGCAGCAGCAGGAGCTGGATTTCAAATTTGAAAACACTGCATTTGCTTCAATCATTGGGGCTCCCTAAGATAACCCCATAACTAATGAAAGAAAAACCCTGTGTTAATATTACAGGATAAAAACAAAACCCTGATCTAAACCCTTTCTTCTGAGCATTATTTATTTACAAAACATCTAGCTCTTAGGGAATTCCCTCATATTCAAGATGTTAGGTCCATTTTCATCTGAACATTTAGCAGTCTTATTTGTAGTCACAAATGTGAACTGGCAAAATTGGTGCTAGATAAGTTCAGAGGTTCTATTTATAAATTAATACATATCTATAAATCAAAAATTTTAAACATAAAAAGTACTTAAGGTAGGAGACAAATTGTTTGATCCTTGGCTAATAATTGACAGAATACAGAGGAATAAAGATGGGGAGTGGGAAAAGAAGATTTCTTTCTTTCTCCATAGATATTGTCATTTTTTCTCAAATGGGTCTTATTTACTTCTAGGAAGATTGGAAAATTAAGGATGCTCATACCAAGTGGAAAAAATCATTTATTCCCACTGACCAAGAGCTGTATCCAGAAAGAGAGAGAGGCATGTAAGTTTGTCACTGCTTTTGATATTTTCTTGATTTTGAAAGGAAACTTAGTTATTTGGGTCATCTAAGTAATGAAAATATTTTGGTTTGTTTAGTGTCTCTTAGGAACTATTTCAAATACTTTGTAGCACATTGCAGAAGCTATCATTTATTGATTTTTCATCATGAGCATCTACTCGGTGTAGGCCATGTGCTAAGGAATATAGATACAAAAATGAGTAAAACATGGTAGCTATCCTCGAATCCTATAAACAAAAGAAAGCATACAAATAGATAGTTTTGACATAAGGTAGCAAGCAAAATGACAGAGACAAACAGAAGTATTTTTGGTGTATTTCACAATATGAAAATATGAATGCATACCAAATAAATAAATAAGCATCTTTCTAGATTATAAAATGGCAATGTAATTTGTACATTGTATAATGTTTTGTCTCCATTCATTCATTCAGCAGACATTTATTAAATGGTTACTGTGTACCAGGGACTCAGCTAAGCACCATGGATAAACTAGTGAATGTAATGAATATGGCTCCTGAGCCTGTGAAGTTTACTATCTAGTGGAAAACATACAATACACTAGTAAGCAAACAAAATATGTATATATAAATGCAAATCATGAAAAATACTGGCATGAAATGTACAAAGTGTAGTGATAGAGAACAACTGCAGCAAGGGAGAGAGGAAACTCCTTACAGTGATCAGAGAAGACTTCTCTGAGTAGGTGACTTTTAGGCACAGTGTTCAGATATACAAAAAATACAGGCAGGCCAAGATCAGAAATAACTCATTCAAGGGAGAAGTAAAAGCATTTGTAAAGTCCCTGGGGCAATAAAGAGTTTGATGTGTTTGAGGAACAGAAAGGAAGTCAGCATGAATCATAGTGAATGGGCGAGGGCATGAAAGAGGCTAGAGAAATAGGCTGGAAAAAACGGTCTTCTAAGTCCATTTGGTAACTAGCTTGGAGTGCAGTGAAAAACCTTTAAGACTTGTAAGCAGGTCAGAAACATGATCTGATTTATGTTTATAATTTAAGGAGGGGCGCTTCCACTTACAGAAAGACCAAGGAGAGGTATATTTCCCTAGTCCTCCCACTAAATACAACTAAAAACCCTGGACAGTATATATAAAACAAACATAAGAAGACTTTGAAAGGTAAAGAGAAGAAAGAAGACAAGCAAGGGAACTCAGACCCAAGGAATGACTGAGTGGTGAGTTCCCCAGGTTGTTTATTTTTTGTTCATCACAGACTTAGAGCTGAAGAAATAGCAACCTGGAAACACCAAAGGCACAGACAAAAGAGTCCCAAGAAAAGCCTGAGTTCTCTAGTTAAATGACCAGGAAAGGGGCAGCCTAGGAAGGCAGAAAACATTGAGACAGTAACCACTCTACTCCAGCCAAACGCCACACGGAAAACTGAACCCCACCCCCACCTTTGCCAGCAAAGGCAAAGTAGGGCACCTAGACTTCTTTAAATTTGCCAGGGTGTAGCAAGGCACTCCAACAACCCTGCCATGGTGGTTTCAGAGAATGCCAAAGTGGAACTGGGTCTTTCATCCTTGCCAGGCAGTAATGATCTTCCCCACCCCACTTCCAGTGTCAGAGGAACATGGATTGCTTCTTCCACTCAGCAGTAACAGAGTATCCCCTTCTCTGCTGTAGTGGTGTTGGAGGAGTCCCTGTGGAGAGTAAAGACTTTGATCACTGCCCAACAGTAATGATACCACCTCGCATCCCATGATGTCAGCAGAGTCCAAGCGGTGAGCTTAAGTAATGAAACACTTCTACCCCTCCCAGCCTTGGAGGTATTCGTGGAAGTCTGTAGGAAAGTCAGAACTCCAACCATGGCCCAACAGTAATGAGAAGCCCCACTTTCAGGTGTCAATGAAGGCTGAGTGGGGAACTTGGACTTTTATGACACCTGGCTGAAAGAGGGCCACACCCCTGCTTCCTCTTTTGGAGTGGTGTCACAACTAAAAACAAAGGTTTATATAAGATCCAGAGGCCCATAACATAATACCCAAAATGTCCAGATTTCAATTGAAATTCACCTGTCATACTAAGACCCATTAAAATCTCCAAGTGAATGGAAAAAGACAATCAATAGATGGCAACAACAAGATAACGGAAATGTTAGAATTATCTGACAAAGATTTTAAAGCAGCCATCATTAAAAAGCTTCAATAAACAATTAAAAACACACTTGAAATATATGAAAAAATAGAAAAGCTCAGAAAAGAAATAGAAGACAAAAAAGACGCAAATGAAATTAAGAACTCAAGAATACAATAACTGGAATAAAAATTCAATGTAGAGGTGAAACAGGAAAATGGAGGTGACTCAGGAAAGAATCAATGAATTGAAAGATAGTATAGGGACTTCCCTGGTGACGCAGTGGTTAAGAATCTGCCTGCCAATGCAGGGGACATGGGTTCGGTCCCTGGTCTGGGAAGATCCCACATGCCGCAGAGCAACTAAGCCCATGCACCACAACTACTGAGCCTGCGCTCTAGAGCCCGTGAGCCACAACTACTGAGCCCATGCACTGCAACTACTGAAGCCCGTGCACCTAGAGCCTGTGCTCTGAAACAGGAGAAGCCACCACAATGAGAAGCCCACGCACCACAATGAAGAGTAGCCCCTGCTCACCACAACTAGAGAAAGCCTGCATGCAGCAACAAAGACCCAACACAGGCAAAAATAATAATCAAAATAAAAAGAAAGATAGTATAATAGAAATTACCAAATCTGAACAACAAAGAGGAAATAGACTTAAACAAAACAAAAAAAGAACAGAGCCTCACGGTCCTGTGGCACAAAAACAAAAGATCTAACATTCATGTCATTGGAGTCCTGTAGGAAAGGAGAAAAAGGGCAGTACTGAAAAAGGACTCAAAGAAATAATGGCTGAAAACTTCCCCAAAGTGGCAAAAGACATAAACCTACAGATTCAAGAGGCTGAATGAATTCCAAACAAGATAACCGAATTCAAACCAAGGCATGTCATGCTCAAATTTCTGAAAACTAAAGCAAAACAAAAGAAAACAAAAATCTTGAAAGCAGTCAGAAACAAGACCTTACCTATGGGGAAAAATAATTTGAACGACAGTTGATTTCTCATCAGAAACCATGGAATCCAGAAGGAGGTCAGCAAGATTGCAAACTAGGAAGCTTCAAGTTCTTGTTCCCCAATGGAAACATTAAAAAAAAAAGCAAAAAAACAAAAACAAAAACAAATTTACATGCAAGAAAATGAATTTGGACCCTTGCCTTACACCATATACAAAAACTAACTCAAAATGGATCCAAGACATAAATGTAAGAGCTAAAACTATAAAACTCTTTGAAGAAAACACTGGAGACAATCTCCATGACATTGAATTTGGCAGTGATTTCTTATATATGACAAGAAATGCACAGGCAATGAGAGAAAAAATAGTTAAATTGAGCTTAGTCAAAATTAAAAATTTTGTGTGTTAAAAGACATTATGAAGAAAGTAAAAAGACATCCCACAGAATGGAAGAAAATATTTACAAATCATATATCCAATCAGGAATTAACATCCAGAGTATTAAATATCTCCTACAGCCTAAGAACAAAAAAATAAGCAAGCCATCTAAAAAAATGGGCAAAGGACTTGAACAGACATTTCTCCCAAGAAGATATACAAATGGCCAAAAAGCACATGAAAAAAACATTCACCATCACTAATCATTAAGGAAATGCAAATGAAAACTACAGTGAGGTAGTACTTCACACTCATTTAGTTGGCTACTATAAAAAACCAGAAAATAAAAAGTGTTGGTGAGGATATGGAGAAATTGGAACTCTTGTACATTGCTTCTGGGAATGTAAAGTGGTGTAGCTACTGTGGAAAATGGTTTGGCAGTTCCTCAAAAAATTAAAAAGAATCACCATATGATTTAGCAATTCTACTTCTAGGTATATATCCAAATGAATTTAAAAGCAGGGACTCAATCAGATACTTGTACAGCAATGTTCATAGCAACATTATTCACAATAGCTAAAAGGTGTAAATACCCCAAATGTTGATCAACAGATGAATTTATAAACAAATGTGGTATATACATACAATGAAATGTTATTTATCCTTAAAAAGGATTGGAGTTCTGATACATGCTACCACATGGATGAACCTTGAAAACACTATGCTAAGTGAAATAAGCCAGACACAAAAGGATGACTATTGTGTAATTCCACTTATATGAAGTACCTAGAATATGCAGATTCACAGAGACAGAAAGGAGAATAGTGATTACTAGGGGCTGGGGCAGGGGAGAATGGGGAGTTATTGTCTAATTGGTAAGTTTTAGAAATGGATAGTGGTGTTGGTTATACAACATTGTAAATGTACTTAATGCCACTGAATTTTACAGTTAAAAATGCTTAAAATGGTAAATTTTATGTTACGTGTATTTTATCACAATAAAAAAAATGCTACAAAAAAAAGGAAACCCATAGAGTCCAGAAAGAAGTGGCACAGCATCTTTCAAGCATTGAAAGAAAAGAACTGTCAACCCAGAATTTTATATTCAGCAAAAATATCCTCCAAGAATGAAGAGTAAATCAAGATATTCTCAGATGTAAGAAAACTAAGAAATTTTGCCAGCAGATCTACCTTAAAAGAATGGCTAAAAGAAGTTCTGTAAACCGAAAGGAAATCATAAAAGAAGGAATGGTAGAACATCCAGAAGGAAGAAAGAACATGGTATGCAAAAATATGGGTAAATACAGTATAATATAGACTTTCCTTCAGGTTTTCTAAATTATGGCTGATGATTGAAGCAAAAATTATAACACTGTCTGATATAGGGCATAGAGGATATACATAAGACTGTTATAGTACAAATGAGGAAGAGTAAAGTCATATAAAAAAAGGTAAGGTTTCTAAACTTCAATTGAACTGGTAAAATGATGACACCACTAGACTGTAATAAGTTATGTATATATAATGTAATACCTAGAACAATCACTAAAAAGCTATATAAGAGTTACACTCAAAAACTATCTATAAAATGAAATTCTAAAAATATTCAAGTAACCTACAGGAAGATAGGAACAAGAAAAAAGAAGTGAAAAACAGAGAACAAACAGAAAACAAGAATTAAAATGGCAGACTTAAGCTCCACCATAATAATTACCTTAAATGTAAAGGATCTAAGTTCACCAATTAAAAGACAGATTAGCAGAGTGAATTTAAAAAAACATGCTGCAGCTAACAACAAGGTCCTACGGTATAGCACAAGGAACTATATTCAGTATACTGTGATAAACCAAAATGGAAAAGAATATGAAAAAGGATGTATATATATATATATGTATAACTGGGCCACTTTGCTGTACAGCAGTAATTAACACATTGTAATTCAAATATACTTCAATTTAAAAAAATCCTATTCATTATCCTTTCCACTGAACCCTCATTAGCACAATAAAATAAAATAAATCACAACCTGATTCTCAATGTCATAAAGCATATTATTCTACCTAATATTCTACATACTCCTGTTGAAGAAATAAAAATTTGTGGGAAAAAAACCATGATGCAACTATATGCTGTCTACAAGAAACTCCAAATATGACAATATAGGCAAGTTGAAAGTAAAAGGATGGAAAAAGATATATTGAGCAAATATTAATTAAAAATAAGCAAAAGTGCCTATATTAATGTCAGATAAAGTAGACTTCAAGGAGGGAAGAAAACTAAGGGGGAAAAATAGAAGTGCTGAGACACTCCTTTTGCATGGCAAAGAGTCAAACGTTACTTTATAGAGTTGATGAAAAGGAAATAAACAGTAAATATATTCCTTAAAGTTACAATGGTAAGAAATATAGGAGCTGAAAATAATCACATTGGGGAGAATTAATGAAGCAGTAGATTTGGTATGAATTAGCTAAATCCTCTTCTGCCTTGGCAGAAAGTCCATGGATAGTGTCCTAAATTAACAAATTTATTAATAGTGACAATCGGCTTAAATGAGTTAAAATGGGAGTTCTTAAGAGTGGGGAAGATGACTATGGCTTGCTCATGTAAGTCCTTCTATACCATTAGATTATTAAGTTTTGTGCGTGTATTACTCTAGTAAACATTTAAAAATATTTTAGTTAAAACCAGAAGTGTCTACTGTGACTGACAAGAACATAATGACTGAAATCCCTTGCATGGTGTTTGAAATCATTTACAGGCTGACCCCAGCCTAGTTTTACCTATTTCTATCCATTCCCTAGAACACTTTGCATTAGCCACATCAGAAAACAAAGTTTACTTCTCTTGTTAGCTCTTCAAGTACCCTTCTCACCCATCAAGACCCTACTGAAATGTAAATTCCTCTGTGGAGCCTTTCTCAAATCAAGCAGGCTTCACCCCCAAGGGTAGAATTATTTTCTCCTTTCCAGCATGTTTTTTTTAATTCCATTTTTATATGCAATGGGTATACAATATACCTTTTGAGTAAAGTAAACAGAAACATAAGTAAACAGAAACATAAACAGGGAAACATTCACATAACATAAACAGAGAAACATAAACAGGGAAACATTCACAGGGAAAAAGTGAAAGGATTGTGCATGTAATAAGAAAATATAGGGGCAACCACATGAAAAAAGGGACATTTGTTAGTGGGAAAGTACAGTCTGTCCCCCTGGCAATTCTAATGGAGCACATTTCATGACAACTCCTCTTCTCTCCCTGACTTCATGAAGATTCACCATATGTCTTGTAAGTCAGAAACCTTATTTTTAGAGCAATATATTACTTTTAAGCTTCACTTCAAGCCACACATCTTTTCTACTTAGAGGAGATATACTGTTTCCAATGTCAAATAATTATGTTAACCCAATTTTAATGGGATTTGGAATGTGATAGAAGAAACAGGAATCAGTTGATAATGAGAATCTGACAGCATTTTCTTGCTTCCCAAGCAAATAACTTCCTGCAAAATTCCTGTTTGAAGGCATAATTACCAAGCTTTTTTCCATTGGTATGTGGCTACTTCTAATATTCTATGAAAACAGTCTTATTTTGTGGTTTATTTCATGGCAGATTATGGCCATTCAGTGAAAGGGTACATTATTATTTATTTTCCTTTGAATGTGTCCAGATTTTTAAATTGTTATCAAGGACTGGTTGTCCTGATGCAATGGCTCTTATGGTACCATATGTCCGGAAATTTTGAAACAATGATTTGAGGATTTACATATGCTTAGTTATTAATCTGAATGTGTAATTTCAAAAGGCAAAGTTAAGGATGTTTTCAGTAGCAAACCTTAGTTTTCACTGAAGTATATGTCCTTATCAAAATTATAGAGCAGCTACATAATTATATTATTACAACTTATATGAAAATATATTTCATATAAAATTACTCAGCCATAAAAAGAAACGAAATTGAGTTATTTGTAGTGAGGTGGATGGACCTAGAGTCTGTCATACAGAGTGAAGTAAGTCAGAAAGAGAAAAACAAATACCGTATGCTAACACATATATATGGAATCTAAGGGGGAAAAAAAGGTCATGAAGAACCTAGGGGTAAGACGGGAATAAAGACACAGACCTACTAGAGAATGGACTTGAGGATATGGGGAGGGGGGAGGGTAAGCTGTGACAAAGTGAGAGAGTGGCATGGACATATATACACTACCAAACGTAAAATACATAGCTAGTGGGAAGCAGCCTCATAGCACAGGGAGATCAGCTCGGTGCTTTGTGACCACCTAGAGGGGTGGGATAGGGAGGGTGGGAAGGAGGGAGATGCAAGAGGGAAGAGATATGGGAACATATGTATATGTATAACTGATTCACTTTGTTATAAAGCAGAAACTAACACACCATTGTCAAGCAATTATACTCCAATAAAGATGTTAAAAAAATTACAAGAAAAGTAAACTTGCCAGAACATGTAGAATTGCCAAGTGATACGGTGTACTTAGAAAGAGAGCTAAATTAGGAGTGAGAAGAGTTGGGCCTTCTGTCTAAACTTCAAGTTCAAGGCTCTGCAATATTGGGCAAATCATATAACCCCACTAATCCTCAGTATTTTCATCTGCAATATGGGAATTCCCATTCTTACAATTGTCATGAGGCTCAAATGAAAAAAAATGTGTTCAAAATCACTGTAAACTTACAAATATAAGGTAATGTTATTATTCAAATTGCATAGAATTTGTAGCACAGTCTTCTAAATATCTTCAAAACTGGCAACCTTTTTTTCTTTAAGGATAACTTTGATAGTCAAAATTCATCTGAAGCCATGTCTGGTCAGTAAATTTGATGCTCCAATTAGCTAATACTGTTTTCAGTTTAGAAATAAAAAGAGCTATAAAATAGATATTTTTAAAAGCAGTCACATAAAATTACTGAAAGCAATGTTTTAAAAGTTCCCAAAATGTTTTGAATTATATCAACATCCCAAAGATGACTAGTTTGAAGCCTTAACACTAATTGATTGCATTTCTTTGGTTATGTTTCTTAAAAGAATATGTTTATCTGCTTTTTAATACTGTTTCCATATAAGCTCCTAGGTTATTCTATCTTAAGTCTACATGTTTGGTTTAAGATACTACTCTACAAAAGTTTAAAGTAGAGCACAAGACAATTAAGTAAATTTATGTTTGTAAAATGAGACATATGAAATATTCAGTTATTCTTGTGTGGCTATGGAAAGGTAAATAAAAGGTCAGCTCCTATAAACTATTCCTTTTGTCAGGATTGTGAGTAAAGATAGAAAGGGGAAGGGAGAAAAATGTTTGCACTACTAAAGTACCACTTCACTATCAACATATTTAATGAGTACCTGAATAAAACAAAATTGGCTTAAAAAATTAAACCTTGCCTTTGTTTTCCATTTATGGAAATACCCTTTCTGCAAGCTAGATGAAGGTAAACTGGTTCAGTGTTCTCCCTCCCAACCTAGGTACCTGTAGTTCCTACATAGCATTGTCAGAATCCTCACATGGCAGGGGGAAGCAAAGGTCATAGAATTATTATATGTATTTTTCTCAAAAAAAAAATACTGTGCCATGGGGAATTCCCTGGCAGTCCAGTGTTTAGGACTTCATGCTTCCACTGCAGAGGGCATGGGTTCCATCCCTCTTCAGGGAACTAAGATCCCGCAAGCCTCCCGGTACAGCCAAAACAAACAAACAAAAACCAAACCAAAACAAAAACAAAAACTGTGCCATGCTTAGAAAATATAGAACCTTATTTCCTTAATGGCACAACTTTTGGTATGCATAATCTCATGGAAAAAGACTGATCGCATGCAAAATTTATACCTGAACAGGAAGATGAAGTTGTAGCTAATTGGGAAGGAGATTAGAAAGATGATGGAATTAATAACTAAATCCAACATTTAGTTTAAAAACACTATTCAGAAATTATATTAGGTACCCAATGTGATCTTGCTTTGGGGGTAGGGATATTGTTTTCCTATATGCAGTGAGTTTCTCTTGTATCATGGCTTTTTAATACTGTATTGATTACTCAATTTTTCTTGGTCCATTAGAACATAAATATGTAAAAATAGCAGGCTATTAAGTCTTTTTCAAAAACTGTTAGTATTATCAGAAGTGTTCTGTTAACATGCAGTGTACCTCATTTTTAGTATGAAAAATATACTTGGGGTCTGATGGGATCTTATGGAGGTTTGGTTCAACAACCATGTAAAAATGAAAAATCTGTTAATACTAATTTACCTGTTTTAGTAAATCACACAAAAGAAGCAACCTAAAGCAACCATTGATACAAAGATTTCCTGTATGCATTTGATAAAGCTGACTCCAACTGATACTTGCCATTTATACAATTGTATTTTGCATTCACTTTGAATAGATCAAAGAATTAAATAATTTGCTAACACTTTAGTTGTGCTTCTTAGAAATCAGTTTCTGCAGATTAACATAGCTGCCATTATCACTGTAGGGGAGACAAAATAATTTTCCCTCTACCCTTCTGAGTTCTTAGCTGAGACCTCAATAATCAAAGATGGGTTAACAAGAGAGGTGGCTTTAGAATTCAGGATTAAACACCACCTTAATAGGGAAAGGAGAGGGGGGTAGTAGGCCTCTTAGGGGAGATAAAATGATTTTTAGGGAAGATGAATGGGGGCTTTAAAAGAAGAGATGGGAGGTATGATAGTTTGTGACAAAGTTTGTCTGGGTGTGATGTGTACTTCTAGACTCTCCTGTGTTAGGAGTCAACCCTCTTTGGTTGATGAAACTCCTAGGGAGGGGATTTATGATAACTGAATTCCTTTAGGAGGATTTATCTTTAGGGAGATAAGGGGAGTTCAGAGAAAGCCTCTCCCTGCATTTGCTGTTTTCAAGTGACTTCAGCTCAAAATAATCAATATACCAAGCAGCATATTTTGGGGTGGCATATTTTGCTACCTTTCATTACCTTATGTATTATCCTACAGTCAAGGCCTGGAAGAAATATATTAAGATTGGTAGAGAGAATCAAAAGCTCAAGGTAAGTGGAACTTGTGTCACTTTCTCCATAAACTGTTAGAAAAATATTCTCAAGGAAGGAAATTTATGACAATTTGACTTTGATGTTCTACTTTAATGATCTTTCTTTTCCCAAATGAGTGTAGTCAAAACCTGTTTCCAAAATTCACCAGTACCTAATGACTTCCTCAGACATAGACATCAGCTAAGCTCTACCATCAAATAGTTTGGAAGGAGGACCAATATGATCAGTGGTAATTTGAATAGGGACGGGCTAATTTAGCACGTCAAAACACTTTTGGTTGCATAGATTTGTGATCAAATGCGGTGAATTCTCATGCCTCAGATCTAAGCAACATATGTGGCCAAAACATTTTGCTGTTCAAGAGAAATGAGTTAGTATAGTGACATATCAGAATCATGAGCAAAAGAAGGTTTGATTGTTTCAGAAGAAAAACTTACTGCCATAGCATCAGCATTCAAGAAAAATTTGTAAACACCTATAGAGATACATAGAAGACTTTTCAAGAAAAAGTAAGCAAAATCATTGAAGTAGAAGGCAAGCCTCCTAGAAAGTTGTTTGCTACGATGAAACCAAATGCAAGGTTTCATTAAAATAGAAGAAATCACCATGCAATCTGCTCCTCCCCCAGTATTTATCACAAATAGACTTTTGGGGAGGCGTTTGTACACATATAATGATCAGTGAAAATGTTCATAACAGCCAACCTAAATTTTCAATTCAGTTTAAAGGTGTTGGAGAAATGAAGAATGTCTGCAGTTATCTAATGAGTACATATTTCTCAGACTGCAAATTCAGTTGTGATGGCAATGTGGGATCCTGGATAGGATCCTAGAACAGAAAAAAGACATTAGTGGAAAAAAATTGGTGCATTTAGAATAAAGTCTGTAGTGTAGTTAATAATATTGTATCAATGTTAATTTCCTGTTCTTGATAATCAAACTATGGTTATAACATTAGGGGAAGCAGGGTGAGGGATAAGGCATATAAGAGAACTCTCCCTGTACTACTTTTGCAACTTTTCTGTAAGTTTAACACAGGCACATACAGAAAGAGAAGCTTTTCTTTTTATATAACTAAATGTAATCTCTAACTCAAGTGCCCAGAAAATTTTATCTAGTGACAGAAAAATTATCTATATCTCAGAAAGTTTTATTTGGTCACAACCAGGTAAAGTTGGTCACCTTTAACATTTTTCTTAAAGAAATTCATGGGTTTTGCCTTCTCCCCTTCCCCAAGGTAGATGTAAAGCTGGAAGGAAGCTTAAACAAATATTTAAAAGTTTCCATAAAGTAGGCACATCTACTTGTTATGTTTGATTTGGTTGTGTCCTAAACTGACGTCCTCTGTAATGTGACTTCTCCTATCTAATCCTTGGGCCTATCTCTGGCATGCTGACATCTGCTAAAGTCAAACTATATACCTGTCTTGATCTCAGCTGTACATTCCTCTAGTTTAGTGGTCATTAGTAACACCTTCAGATCTCTCATAGGCTCATTAACTATTTCCCTTCATAGCTACTCTAACTCTCCAGGACTTTCAGATGCCACCCCACTGGAAATTCATTGGGTTTTCACTGGCCCGTTCCAACATGGGCAAGCAATAGCTATTGCACTTTTAATAGTTTGAAGGACTTTTCTTAAAGGTTGGCATCTCCTTGGTCTTTACCCAGGATTCTTTATACCGTCTCACATACTCACACTTAGAGCAGCCCTCCCTTCCTCCACTACACCTGGCTCTCTTGTTTTCTCTCTTCAGATTTTCCTCCCTGCTTTGCCCTACATTGCTAAGGCTTTTATTTAATCTGGGGGAGTAGAAAACTTATTTAGCCAGTACACTTCCTAAGTCTTTTAGTCTTATATATAGATCTTGAGTTTTTTTGAAGTACAATTTAAATGCAGCTAAATACTCTGTGTGTACTGTTCAGTTTTGACAAATGCATAAACTTTATAACCCATACCATTACTAAGACCCAGACCATTCTCATCACAGTTCCCTTATACCCCACCTCAGTGAATGTCCCCCACAACAACCATGATCTGATTTCTGTCATCATAGGTTATTAGTTTTGTCCATTCTAGAATTTCATGTAAATGAAATTATGCAATGTATACTTTTTGTGTCTTTCTTCTTTTTACTCAGTATAATTTTTTTGAGATTCATCCATATTGACACATGGATCTATAGTTCATTCTTTTTTGTTTCCGAAAAAATCCCTGAAAAGAAATGTTAGGAATCAAGTTTTTATACATTCTGTTTAATTTTAATTACTTAATACATAATTTTAAAGGCATAGTTTTACCCTATGTATTTAGCAGATCAATTTTGGTCTGTTTGTGGTAAGTAATTTAAATCTAAGAATTAAATTCTATCCCATAATTTTGTACATACAGGAAATTAGAATGGACTTTTGATGGTTCAACATGTGACCATTGTCTAGGAACCAATTAAAGACTGAATATTGCCTTCATCATAATCTTTAAATATTTCTGGAACATTAAGAAATAAAGAAGGCTTTAAGCAGTTGTCAGATGACATATAGAGGAATAACATGTTGATGTCAGCTGAAGCAAAATATTGGGAACCACTTGGCTGAGCAGCTGCTCTCATACTAATATATCCCACATATAAGTATTAAAATGGTTACCAGTAAAGTTTTACATACTTCTATTTGAGAAGACTGCAGCTTCACTGGAAGACTCTATGTTCACTAGATTCCTCAGTACCTTCTAGCCTTCACTTATACATCCTAATAACATAAATATCAAAGGCTTTAGTACACATTTCAGGTTCTCCACAAAACTGGCGAAGTTTAAAGCCTATTTTTAAATTTTAAAAATTGGTGGTCAATAAACTGTCTTGCCTCCTTCATAGAAAAAAAAAGTTCAGGCCATTATGTGAAGTTTTCCTAAATGTCCATCCTAACCCTAATTAGTAGATTAAAGGTCAAAACACAAATCAACCTCCAGATATATACAGGAAAAAATTTTGGTAAAATTAAATATTCAATCCCTATTTTAAAAAAATTCTAGTAAGGTACAAACAGAAAACATTGTCTTCTTTAAATAACTTTTGGGGAGACCTCTGGTTCTAGCCCCATTCCTTCCAGGTTCTCCCTCTTACAACTAAAAAATCCTGGACATAACATAACAAACAATCATAGACTCTGAAAGGTAAAAAGAAGGCTGACAATCTAGGTAACTTTCTTTTTTTAATTTATTTTAGTTTTGGCTGCATTGGGTCTTTGTTGCTGTGCGCAGGCATTCTTTAGTTGTGGTGAGCGGGGGCTACTCTTCATTGCAGTGCACAGGCTTCTCATTGTGGTGGCTTCTCTTGTTGTGGAGCACGGGCTCTAGGCACGCAGGCTTCAGTAGTTGTGGCATGTGGGCTGTAGAGTGCAGGCTCAGTAGTTGTGGCACACGGGCTTAGTTGCTTTGCAGCATGTGGGATCTTCCTGGACCAGGGCTCGAACCCGTGTAACCTGCATTGGCAGGTGGATTCCTAACCACTGCACCACCAAGGAAGCCCCAGTCTAGGTAACTTTTGACTTGAGGAAAGACACAGTGATGAGTTCCCTGGGTTTCCTTGTTGTCTCCCAGATATTCTTTTTTTTTTTAACTTTTAATTTTATATTGGGGTATAGCCGATTAACAATGTTGTGATATTTTCAGGTGCACAACAAAGCGACTCAGCTATACATATACGTGTATCCATTCTCCCCCAAACTCCCCTCCCATCCAGGCTGAGACAGGGTATGGCAGAAGCCTCCCACCCAGAACTACCAACAGGCAAAGTTGCAAGAAAAGCCAATTCCCACTCTCTAGCCAAAGTACCAGGAAAAGCGTGCCCTAAGAACAGAAAACCTTTTTGGCAAGACCCACCCTATACCAGAGAAACAACATGGGGAAAAGTATGTCTCAGTGATAGTCCTCTTGGCGCAAGTAAGTGGCACTCTGATTTCTCCACTAGGTGGTGTTAGCAAGCTAAGTGGGGATCTGAAGCAGACAACAATTATCTGATTCTCCTGTAGAGGTAGTAATGATTGGACCAAGTGGGCAGTTGATTGTCCATCCCCTGCCTGATGGAAGCAGGTGGTGCTCTGATTCCCCTACCAAGGTACTATTAGTGGGGCTGAGCGGGGAGCAGATCTTTCATTCCCCACCTGGCAGAATCAGGCAGTGTTCAGACTCCTCCAGCAGGGTAGTTTCAGTGGGGTTCAGAGGTGAGCTGAGCCTTCAGTTGTACCTAGCAGCAATAAGATTTAACGAGGTAGTGGGAGGTGGAGCTATACCCCCTCTCCAATGTCAAAGGACTCAGTGGGAAACTAAGCCTCCACCTCTTCTGGGATCAATGAGACTAAATAAATGGTGCAAGTCAAGCCTAGTAAGCACCCTGCTTTCCAACTACCTCTGGTGTCAACAAGGCCAGTGCCAAGTTGAACTTCCAAACTCACCCAGTAACAGTGAGACTGAATGATGTGGTGGTAAGCAAGTCTAGACAACACTTCTGTCCCCTCACTGATGGTGTCAAAGGGGCCTAGTAGGAAGCTGAGCCTCTACACCCACCTGACAGCATCCTAGTTTCACCAGGAAGGGGCCAGCAGGACTGAAGGAAGAGCTGATCTTCCACCCCACCTATCTGAAATGAGACAGTGTGAGTCATTGCCCCACTTTTGCCGAGGTAGTGTTGGCAGGAACCAGCAGGAAACGTAACACACACTCCACCTGGTGTGGGAGCTACACCTCAGCAGGTGGACTGCCTGATCAAATAAAGATTAAATAGGCTCCATAGTCTCATAATACAATTTCCAAAATGTTGAGGATATAATATAAAGTCACTCAGCACAGTAAGAACCAGAAAAATCAAACATGAATGAGAAAAGACAATTAATAGATGTCAACGTCAAAAGGACTCAGATGTTGGAATTATCTGACAAAATTTTTAAAGCAGCTATCACAAAGATGATTTAATGAACAATTATGAATTTTCTTGAAAAAGTAAAAATCTCACCAAAGAAAAAATCTATAACAAAGAATAAATGGTGAGGACAGAACTAAAAACACAATAATCAAAATGAAAAACTCACTCAGTGGCTCAAAAGTAGAGTAGAGAAAATAGAGATAGAATAAATGAGCCAGGGTACAAATCAGTAGAATTTACCCAATCTGAAAATCAAAGAGAATAGATTGGAAAAAAAGTGAACAGAGTCTCAGGGACCTATGGGACCTATGGGACAATAACAAAAGTGAACATTTGTATCATCAGACTTCCAAAAGGAGAGGAGAGAGACAGTGGGACTGAAATATTATTCCAAGGAATAATGACTAAAAATGATCCGAATTTGGAAAAAGAAATAAACCTACAGGTCCAAGAAGCTGAACAAGTCTCAAATAAGATAAACCCAAAGAAGTCCATGCCATGACACATCATAATTAAACTCCTGAACACTAAAGACAAAGAAATAAATCTTGAAAGCAGCCCGAGAGAAATGCTGCATTACTTATAGGGAAACACCAATTGGTATGACAGCAGATTTCTCATCTGAAAATATGGAGGTCAGGAGTAAGTGGCAGAACATTTTTCAAGCACTGAATTAAAAAGAATTGTCAACAGCAAGTTCTATATCTGACAGAAACATCCTTCTGCAATGAAGGGTCAATAAAGACATTCTGGGACAAAGGAAAACTAAGATTATTATTTTCTAGCAAAACTTCCATTAAAGAATGGCTGAAGTAACTTCTCTAATCAGAAAAGTAGTGATAACAGAAGGAGGCGTGGAATTTCAGAAAGGAAAGGAAATTGGAATGTGTAAACATAGGGGTAAATATAACAGATTATCCTACTTCTCATGAGTTTCTTAAATCATATTTGAAGGCCGAAGCAAAAATTATAACACCAGCTGCTTGCTGCTTAACATAAGTAGAGGACACACTTTTTAAAAATATGCTTTTTAAATGGTGAGCATAAAGGGACCTAAAGGGAAGTCATTTTTCTATACTTAACTCAAAGTGGTAAAATGTTGAAACCAGTTCACTGTTATATCATATACATATATGTGTATATTGTGTATATCTAGAACACTGCTAAGAAAACTACACAAAGAAATGTACTCAAAAACACTATACATTTATCAGGAGAGAATTCTTAAAAATGTTCAAATACGCCACTGAGAAATAAGAAAAGATAAGAAGCAGAATGAGAAACAGAGAAAACAAACAGGAAACAAATAATAAAATGGCCAAGTTAAGCCAAAACATATCAATAAATAACAAATGTAAATTGTCTATATACACCAATTAAAAAAGAGATTGGCAGGATAGCTAAAAATAATCCCCACAATTCACTTACAGTTTCTGGTCCAACATGTAAAGAGCTTGGAAGTTGTCATTCCCATCCTCACAAGAAAAAAGCTGAGGAAACTGAAAATCAACAACTCTTCTTAGATCTGTCAGCGAATTGAAGTCACAGGGAAAATCACAGCTCCCTAAACTGGAGAGACAATTGAATACAGAGACTTACACCTTACCAGGATCAGAAGCTGTAGCTGGAGCCTGTTAGAAACACATTGCTGGAGACTGACCATGGACTAGCTTGAGAGATTAAAAACTCCTAGGGACTAAGCCTTAGGAGGACACCCATACTTCTGAGTTAAATCTCCAGGAGCACCACCAGATTCTCAGGGTGAAGGTTGGAGAAAAATCCCCTCTTGCTTTTGGCAGGGGAAGGGGAAAAGTAATTATTTTGAAATATGCCCAGGGCATTCTGTTCTTATTAACAAAGACCTGTTCTCAAGAGAAACTATTTTACCAGATACTAACCCACATAGATTTTACCAGAGACTAACCAATGTGGAGGAAGGGAAATACCCATCTCCATCCTCCTTTAGCCTTCCTGCCTCACCTAAGGAAAGGAAAAAAGCTGAGAAGCACTCACAAAGGTTACAGCCCAGGGGCCCAGGACAAGTGAAAGATGAAGCTCCCTTGATAAGAATATATAATGCTTCTCCTTCCACGTCTTTCCACAATATCAACAGGGCTTCTGTATAATAATAGGGAATTACAGCTGAAAGAACTGCAAGTCTCAGGCTGAAGTTAAGAAAGAGCTTCTAGGGAAACCCAAAGATAACAGAGAAGACAAAAACAAGGGCACTAAAAGAAATCTTAGCTTCCCATACTTACAGTTACAGCAAACGATAAACACAGCCTAACTCCTAGCCAGATAAACATAAAACCTCACACTAAAGGCCTGTTTATCTCATTTCCTTTCCTGATGCATTATGTCTGGCTTTCAACAACAACAACAAAATTACAAGGCATGCTAAAAGGCAAAACAAAACAAAAAAAACCCCAAAACAAAACAAAACAAAAAAGCCATCTGAAGAATCAGTCCGAGCATCAGAACCAGACTCACATATGGAAGAGATTTTGGAATTATCACAGGATAATTTAAAATAATGATCATTAACATCCTAAGGACTGTAATAGAAGATTGGATAAATGCAGAAACAAATAGGTAACGTAAGCAGAGAGATGGAAACTCTAAGAAAGACTCAGAAGGAAATGCTAGAAATCACAAACACTGTACCAAAAATGAAGAATGCCTTTGTGGATTCATCAGTAGACTTGACATAGCTGAGAAAAGAATTAGTGAGCTTGAACATATGTTAATAGAAACTTCCCAAATGAATATAATGGGTGATTATAGCTTACAGATAAGTGAAGTGATAAGGGACGTCATAAGGGACAAGAGGGAGGAATTGGTAATATAAGGTACCCACACTACCTAAGAAGTGTATAGTGTTATTTGAAAGTGTACTTGGATTAATTGTAAATGTATATTTCAAACTCTAAGACAACCACTAACACTTAAAGGCTGAGACTGTCAAAGTGGGTAAAATAATAAGACCTAGCTATAGCACAAAAGGCAGAAAAAGAGTGGAAGACGAAAATAGAAACAGATAACAAGGGCAACAAATAGAAAACAGTAACAAATATGCTAGCTATTACTCTATCTCAGTAATCACTTTGAACATCAACTGTCTAAATGCATCAATTAAAAGACAGAGATTGTCAGAGTGGATCAAAAAACAAGACCAAACTATATGTTGTCTACAAAAAACCCACTTGAAATATAAAGACACATATAGATTAATCTAAGTAAGTGGGTGTAGAAAGATGTACCGTGCTAATACTAATCTAAAGAAAACAGGAGTAGACATATTAATTTCAGAGTAGACTTCAGAGTAAGGAAAGGTATCCGGGATAAAGAGGGACATTACCTAATGATAAAAGGGTCCAATTTCCAAGAAGACACAATGATCCTTAACTTGTATGCACCTAACTCTCTCTAACAGTAGAGTATCAAAATATGTGTGGCAAAAACTGATAGAACTGCAAGGAGAAGTAGATGAATCCACTATTATAGTTGGATACTTCAACACCCCTCTATCAGAAATGGACAGATTTGGCAGGCATAAAATCAAGAAATAAAAGGCAATCCCAAGGAATGTACAAAACATCTCCTAGGGCTAATAAGTAAGTTCAGCAAGGTATAAGTTCACAGGCCACAAGATATAGATAAATAATCAATCTCATTTCTCTATTGTAACATGTGGAAACCAACATTAAAAATGTACCATTTGAAATTGCTCCAAAGAAAATGAAATACTTAGGAATACACTTGACAAAACACGTACAGGATCTGTGCACTGCTGCCAGAAATTTTAAAAAGATCAAAATAAATGGAGGGATATACCATATACATGTATTGGAAAACTCAACATAATAAGGATTTCAGTTCTCCCTGAATTTATATATCGATTTAGCGTGACTCCTATCAAATTCCCGCAAATTTATATGTAGATATAGACAAGCTTACTCTAAAATTGATATGGATAAGAATAGATGCTGGAATACCTAAAACAATCTTGACAAGAAAAGATAAATTGGGAGGAATCACTCTACCCAATATTAAAACTTACCATAGGGCTTCCCTGGTGGCGCATTGGTTGAGAGTCTGCCTGCCGATGCAGGGGACACGGGCCTGTGCCCCGGTCTGGAAGGATCCCACATGCCGTGGAGCGGCTGGGCCCGTGAGCCATGGCCACTGGGCCTGCACGTCCAGAGCCTGTGCTCCACAACGGGAGAGGCCACAACAGTGAGAGGCCCGTGTACCGCAAAAAATCCCCCAAAAAACAAAAAAAAAACTTACCATATAGCTGCAGTAATAAAGACAACATGGTATTGGTGGAGGGGTAGGCAAATAGGACAATGGAACAGAATAGAGAACCAAGAAATAGACCCACACTAATAAGCCCTACTCATTTTTGACAAAGATCCAAAAGCAATCCAATGGAGGAAAGATAGTCTTTAAACAAATGGTGCTGGAGCAATTGGAAATCCATACAGCAAGAGGAAAAAAACCCCTCAATCTTAAGTTCACACCTATGCAAAAGTGAACTCAAAATATGTGATGGGGGCTTCCCTGGTGGCGCAGTGGGGGCTTCCCTGGTGGCACAGTGGTTGAGAGTCCGCCTGTTGATGCAGGGGACGCGGGTTCGTGCCCCGGTCCAGGAGGATCCCATATGCCGCGGAGCGGCTGGGCCCGTGAGCCATGGCCGCTGAGCCTGTGCGTCCGGAGCCTGTGCTCCACAACGGGAGAGGCCACAACAGTGAGAGGCCCTCGTACAGGAAAAAAAAAAAATGTGATGGACTTAAATGTAAATTTTATAACTATTAATCTTTTTAGAAAAATCTTAAAGGAAAATCTTTGGAATCTAGGGTAAGCAAGGAACTCTTGGACTTGATACCAAAAGCATGATACATAAAAGGTAAAATTGATAAGTTGGACCTCATCAATATTAAAAACTTTTCATCTGTGAAAGACAATGTGAAGAGGATGAAAAGACACAGCTACAGACTGTGAGAATGTATCTGCAAAGCACATATCCAACAAAGGACTAATATCTAGAATGTAGAAAGAATTCGCAAAAGTCAAAAGTAAGAAAAAAAATGCAATTAGAATATGAGCAAAGACATGAAGAGACCAAGGAAAATACACAGAAGACAAATAAGGAATAAAAAGATGCTCAATATCATTAGTCATCAGAGAAGGGCAAGTTAAACCACAATGATATACCACTACGCACTTATGAGAATGGTTACAATAAAAAATAGTGACAGCACCAAATGCTGCAGAGGTTACAGAGAAACTGATCACTTACATCTATTGATGGTGGGAGTATAAAATAGTATAGCCACTCTGGAAAACAGTTTTTCAGTCGCTTATAAAACTAAACATTCAATTACCATACAATCCAGCAAATTCCCTCTTGGTCATTTACCCTAGAGATATTAGAACTTGTGTTCACACAAAAACCTGTACATAAATATTCATAGCAGTTTCATTCATAATAGCCAGAAATTGGAAACAGCCCAGTTGTTTTTCATAACTGAATGATTGAACAAACTGGTACATACATGCCACAGAGTACTAGGCAGCAATAAAAAAGAAAGAATTATTAATACATGTGACAACTGGATGAATTTCCAGGTGATTATACTGAGTGAAAAAATCCAGTCCCAAAAGTTTACATACTATATGATTCCATTTATATAACATTTTTGAAATGACAGTATTAGAAATGGAGAATGGATTAGTGGTTGCCAGGTGTTAGGGGACAGTGAGGGTAGGTGGGTATATTTATAAAAGGGCAACACAACAGTCCTTCTGTTAATCAGACTGTTCAGTGTCTTGATTGTGGTGGTGGATACATAAACTTATGCATGTGATAAAACTGTATAGCCCTAAATACACACACATGCACACAGATAAGTACACATAAAACTCTAAATCTTAATAATATCAGTGCGTTGTATTAAGGTCAATGTACTGGTTGTAATATTGTACTATAGTTTTGTAAAATGTTACCATTGCATGAAACTAAATAAAGAGTACACAGGAGCTCCCTGTATTACTTCTTACAACTCTATGTGAATCTACAATTATCTTAATAAAAAATTCACTTTAAAAACATGATATCAGGGTTTCCCTGGTGATGCAGTGGTTGAGAGTCTGCCTGCCGATGCAGGGGACATGGGTTCGTGCCCCGGTCCGGGAAGATCCCACATGCCATGGAGCGGCTGGGCCCGTGAGCCATGGCCACTGAGCCTGTGCGTCCGGAGCCTGTGCTTCCGCAACGGGAGAGGCCACAACAGTGAGAGGCCTGCGTACCGCAAAAACAAACAAACAAACAAACAAACATGATATCATTTATAATCACTCCAAAGAAAATTAAATACTTAGGAATGTACTAATAAAACAACACATGATGCGTAGAGTAAACGGACATATGTAGACCCCACCAAAAAATGAAACTTGACCTAAACCACACACTTTATACAAAATTCAACTCAAAAAGAATGAAAGACTTAAATATAAAATGTAAACCTATAAAATTTTCAGGAAGAAATAAGGGAAAATCTTCAGAATCTAAGCTGAGGCAAAGATTTCTTAGACATGATACCAAAAGGCTCATAAAAGGAAAAATTGACCTCATTAAAATCATTTGCTCTGTGAAGCACTATATTAAGAAGACGAAAGCTGGGATGAAGTGAGAGAGTAGCATGGACATACATACACTACCAAATGTAAAATAGATAGCTAGTGGGAAGCAGCTGCATCGCACAGGGAGATCAGCTCGGTGCTTTGTGACCACCTAGAGGGTTGGGGTAGGGAGGGTGGGAGGGAGACACAAGAGGGAGGGGATATGGGGATATATGTATACATATAGCTGATTCACTTTGTTATACAGCAGAAACTAACACAACATTGTAAAGCAATTATACTCCAATAAAGATGTTAAAAAAAGATGAAAATACAAGCTACTAACTAGGAGAAAACATTGCAAACCAAATATCTGACTAAGAACTAGTATACAGAATATATTAAGAACTCTCAAAAATCAACAATAAAAAATTAGAGAAAGGGCAAAAGGCAGGAACAGACATTTCACTGAAGAGGATGTACAGATAGCAAATAACACATGAGAAGGTGTTCAAAATCCTTAACCATTAGGTAAATGCAAATTAAAACCACAATGAGATATTGCACACTTATCAGAATTGCTAAAATTAAGAATGACGACACCAAATGCGGGCAAGGATGTGGAGAAACTGGATTATTCATAGATTACTGGTGGGAATGTAAAATGGTACAGCCACTCTGTAAAACTGCTTTGTAGTTTCTTACAAAATTAAACATGAAACTGCCATGCAACTCAGCAATTGTCCTCTTGGGCATTTATCCCAGAAAAATAAAAACTTAACGTTCACACAAAATTCCATACATGAATGTTCATAGCAACATTTTTATAATAGCAAAAACTGGAAAAAAAACCCAAATATAAATACACTATTTCTAGTAGAAAAAAATATAAATATATCAGATGCCAAATATAAATATACTATATGTAAAAAATCTACAAAAGAAAGGTGAAAGGATGGAAAAAGGTATACCATGTAAACATTAGTAAAAAGAAAACTGGAGTGGTTATATTAATATCTGACAAAGTAGACTTTAAAAAAGGAAAATTACCAGGCATAAAAGAGGGACATTATTTAATAATGAAAGGCTTTAGTTACCAAAAAGTCAGAACAATCCTAAACATGTATGCAGCTAACCACAGAACTTAAAAATACATGAAGCAAAAAATGAGAGAAAGGAGAAATAGAAAAATCTACAATTATACTTGAGGTCTTCAATACACCTCTCTCAGTGATCAGTAGAACAAGTAGATAGGAAATCAGCAAAGATATAGAAGATTTGAATGACAGTATCAATGAACTTTACCTAATTTACATTTATACACTACTATATACAACAGCAGAATAGAAATTCTTTATAAATGTACATGAACATTCATTAAGATAGACATTATTCTGGACAATAAAAACACCTTAACAAATTTTAAAATGATACAGCAATTATACTCCAATAAAGATGTTTTAAAAAATGGTGCAAAATATATTCTCTAACCATAATGAAATTAAACTAGGCATCAATAACTCTCTAAAGAATCAAACTCTCTAAAGAATTAAAAATTGTATACAAATGAACCTATTTACAAAACAGAAATAGAGTCACAGATGTAGAAAACAAATTTATGGTTACCAAGGGGGAAGTGGGGGAGGGATAAATTCGGAGATTGGGATTGACATATACACACTACTATATATAAAGTAGATAACTAATAACCTACTGTATAGCACAGGGAACTCTATTCAGTCCTCTGTAATGACCTATATGGGAATAGAATCTAAAAAAAGGGTGGATATATGTATATGTATAACTGATTCACTTTGCTATACAGCAGAAACTAACACAACATTGTAAATCAACTATACTCCAATAAAAATTAATTTAAAGAAAGAACTAAAAATTTTAAAATATACTTCTAAATAACCCATGGATCAAAGAGTAATTCTCAACATAAATCAAGAAATTATTTTCAACTGAATGAAAATATAACACTTCAAAGTTTGTGGGAAATAGTGCATAGAAAGAGATGTTTGGCATTAAATGAAAGGTCTCAAAAAATTTAAGCTTCCAAAATAAAAAACACGAAAAATAAGAAAATTAAGCCCAAAGCCAGCAGACAACAGAAAAGAATAAAGAGCAAAAATGAATGAAATTGAAATATCAAAATAATAGAAAAAACACAATGAAACCAATACTGACTCGTTGAGAAGATCAATAAAATTGATAATCCTCCATCCAGACTGAACAATAAAGGAAAGGCAATCAGGAATTACCATCAGGAATAAAAGAAGGAGCATCATTACAGACCTTACAGAAATTAAAAGGATAATAAGGGAATACTACAAAAAACTTTATGTCCATAAATTTGACAAATTAGATTTAATGAACAGATTCCTAGAAAGACACAAAACTCATTCATAAAATACAAAATGGGTAACCTGTTACAGCTCTATATCTGTTTTTAAAAATTGAATTTATAGGTATCAGTGTTCCACCGAAGAAAACTCCAGGCTCAAATGGTTTCACTGTTGAATTTTACCAAATATTTGAGAAAGTAATAACACCAATGCTACAATTATTCCAGAAAATAGAAGAGGAGGATACACATTCCAACTAACTTTATGAAGCCAGCATTATCCTGATATCAAACACAAAGATATTACAGGAAACGAAAACCACATACCAATATCCCTTATGAAAATAGATGCAAAAATCCTCTTCTAAATGTTAGCAATGTATAAAAAGGATAATCTATCATGGCCAAGTGGGGTTTACCCAGGAATGTAAGACTGGTTCAACATTCAGGAAGCTTTGCTTTTGCACTTTGGTGAGAATGCAAATTGGTACACCCACTGTGGAAGACAGTATGCAGGTTCCTCAAAAAATTAAAATTAGAGCTACCATATGATCCATCAATCCCACTTCTGGGTATATATCCAAAGAAAATGAAATCACTACTTCAAAGAGATATCTGTACCCCCATGTTCTTTGCAGCATTATTCACAATAGCCAAGACATGGAAACAACCTAAGTGTCCATCAACGGATGAATGGATTTATATGTGTGTATATATTTAAATGTGGTATATATTTATAATGGAATATTTTTCAGCCATAGTAAAGAAGGAAATCCTGCCATTTGTGACAACATATATGAAACTTGAGGCCATTATGCTAAGCGAAATATCAGAGAAAGACAAATACTGTATGATCTCACGTGGAATTTTAAAAAGCCAAACTCAGAAACAGTATATTGGTGGAAGCCAGGGGCTAGAGTGGGGAGTGATGGGGAGGAGATGTACGTCAAAAACTACAAACTTCCAGTTATAAAATGAATAAGTTCTGGAGATCTAATGTACAGCATGGCAACTGTAGTTAATATTAAATCTTAAATGTTCTCACCACTACCACCACCACAACAAAATGGTAATTACTTGAGGTGATGGATATGTTAAGTAACCTTATTGTGGTGATCATTTCACAATATACAATATGCATGAGTATCAAATCATCATGCTGTACACCTTAAACCTACACAATGTTATATGTCAATTATATCTCAATAAAGCTGGAAAAGATCAATGTAATTAACCATATTAATAGACTAAAGAAGAAAAATAACCTATCATCTCAATAGATCCAGAAGAAGCATTTGACAAAATTTAACATCTACAGGGGATATATTCCAAGACCCCCAGTGGATGACTGAAATCACAGACAGTACCAAACGCTGTATATTCTATATTTTTCCTATACTAATGGGTGGGTAGCATATACAGCATGAATATGCTGGACAAAGGGATGATTCATGTACCGAAGGGGCAGAGATGGATGGTGCAAGATTTCATCATGCTACTCAGAATGGCATGCAATTTAAAACTTATGAATTGTTTATTTCTGGAATTTTCCATTTATTATTTTTAGACTGTGGTAGACCAAGAGTAACTGAAACCTCAGAAAGCGAAACCACAGGTAAGGGGGGACTACTGTATTAATGATTAAAAAAATTTTCTCAGCACACAGGGAATAAAAGGCAACTCCCTTTATTTGAGGGAGTTACCCACACCACAGCCAGCATTATATAATACTTAGTGATGAAAGACTAATGCTTCTCCATCAGATGGAACAAGACAAGGGTACTTGTTCTTTCTACTCTTATTCAACAGCATACTGGAAATTCTATTAAGTGTAGTAAATCAAGGAAAAGAAATAAAAGATCTCCAGATTATAAGGAAAGAAACAAAACCATCTCTGTGCTCAAATGATATGGTGTCTATATAGAAAGCCTCAAGGACTTTACAAAGAAGCTCCTAGACCTAATAAGTGAGTTTACCGAGGTTGCAGGGTACAAAGTCAATATAAAAAGTCACTTGTATTCCTGTATACTAGCAATGAACAATAGCAATGAACAATTAGAGTACAAAATTAAAAAAAAACAGTACCACAATGTTGAAATACTTAGGTTCAAATCTAACAAAATGTGTGCAGAATCTGTATGGTGAAAATTAAAACACTGATGAAAGAAATCAAGAACACCTAATAACTGAGGTCTGAACCCAATTCCAATGTGTGGAGGGGGGTTTCCTTCACACCATCAAACAATTCTTGGGACACCAGCTGATTGTCCTACAATTCAACTCAATCCTGACACTATCTACCTGGAGATAGCATCAGATCCCACAGGTTAAGGGTTTGGTCCCATAAGTTTGCCCTCCCCCCTCCCCCAGTTAAGATGCCAGTCCGTCACCTGTGCTTCTGACCAACAAGCTATAGATCTTCTGTTCCAACAGCCTCCTCCATGGGTTCAGTTAATTTGCTAGAGCATCTCACAGAACTCAAACATTTTACTTACTAGATTACCAGTTTATTATGAAAAGAATATAATTCAGGAACAACCAGATGGAAGAGATGCATAAGGCAGGGTATGGAGAGGGGCTGTGGAACTTCCATGCCCTTTCTAAGCATGCCACTTTCCCCAAATCTCCACATGTTCACCAACCCAGAAGCTCTCTGAACTCTGTCCTTTTGGGGTCTTATGGAGTCTTCTTTACATAGGCAGGATTGTTGGCCATTGGTGATTGAACTCAATTTCCAGCCCCTCTCCCCACCCTGGAGTTGGGGGTGGGGTGAGGGGAGGGTGGAACTGAAAGCTTCAGTCACGTGGTTGGTTCCTCTGGTGACCAGCCCCCATCCTTATGTGACCTAGGGGCATTCCAAAAGTCACCTCCTTAACATGAAAAGAAACTCCTCTATCACTCTCATTATTTAGGAAATTACAAGGGTTTTAGGAGCTCTGTGCCAGAAATGGGGGATGAAGACCAAGTATATATTTTTTTATAATAAATCAAAATATCACACCTAAATAAATGGAGATGTTCACCATGTTTACGAATTGGAAGATTTGATAGTGTTAAATGTCAGTTCTCTTCCAATTCATCTAAAGATTCAACAAAGTTCCAATCAAAACACCAGCAGTTATTTTGTAGACATCAACAAAGCTGATTCTAAAATTTATACTGAAAGGCAAATTAACTAGAATAGCCGAAACAGTTTTGGGGAAAAAAACCCCCAACAATGTTAGAGGACTCACTACTACCTGATTTCAAGATTTAATATAAAAACTAATCAAGATAGTATGGTATTGGTGAAAGATTAGACACAGTCTACAAATGATAAATGCTGGAGAGGGTGTGGAGAAAAGGGAACCCTCCTACACTGTTGGTGGGAATGTAAATTGGTGCAACCACTATGGAGAACAGTATGGAGGTTCCTTAAAAAAATAAAAATAGAACTACCATATTATCCAGCAATCCCACTCCTGGGCATATATCTGGAGAAAACCATACTTCAAAAAGATAAATGCACCCCGATATTCATTGCAGCTCTATTTACAATAGCCAAGACAGGGAAGCAACCTAAATGTCCATCAACAGATGGATAGATAAAGAAAGTGTGGTACATACATACAATGGAATATTACTCAGCCATTAAAAAGAATGAAATAATGCCATTTGCAGCAACATGGATGGATCTAGAGATTATCATACTAAGTGCAGTAAGTCAGACAGAGAAAGACAAATATATGATATCACTTATATGTGGAATCTGAAAAAATGATACAAATGAACTTATTTACAAAACAGAAACAGATTCACAGACTTAGAAAACAAACTTATGGTTACCGAAGGGGAAGGATAGTGGGGAGGGATAAATTAGGAGGTTGGAATTAACATATACACACTACTATATATAAAATAGATAATCAACAAGGACCTAATGTATAGCACAGGGAACTCTACTCAATACTCCGTAATAATCTATATGGGAAAAGAATCTGAAAAAGAATAGATATATGCATATGTATAACTAAATCACTTTGCTGTGCACCTGAAACTAACATAACATTGTAAATCAACTATACTCCAATATAAAATAAATATTAAAAAATAAATCAATGGAACAGAGTCCAGAAATTGACCCTCACAAGTGCAACCAACTGATTTTTTCCAAGTTGCAAAGGCATTCAATTGAGGATAGACAGTTCTTTCAGCCAGTGGTGTTGGAACAATTGGACATCAATATGCTAAAAAATAAACCTTTACCTAATCCTCACACCTTACGGAAAAAGTAACTCAAACTGGATCATAAGCCTGAAGGTGAAACTTAGAGCTATACAATCTCTAGAAGAAAACATAAGAAAAATATCTTTGTGACTTTGGATTAAACAAAGAGTTCTTAGATATGACACCAAAAGAGCAATTCATAAAAGAACAAATTGAGCCACCATCATCTCTCTCTTCTCATATAAACTTCTAAAAAGTCTGAACTCATCTCTACTTCTTCATCTATCAGTTATCAATGAAGCTAATGCAGTCAGCTTTCTGCCTTTATTCCCTACTGAAAATTCTCTCATTGTGTTCTACAAAACCTACTAATTATCAAATATGACTGGACATTTTCAGTTCTTATCCAATTGGGCCTCTTTGCTGTATTTGACATGTTGATAATTCCCTCCTTGAAATTCATTTCTTATTGTTGATACTATTCCTCTTAGCAGTTTCTCTGTTCTCCCCTAAGGTCTACTCTCATGGTTTCAACTGCCAAAATGTGATGGAGGTATACTTACATATCTAACTCTCTGATATACAATTCCAATCATATACCCCAGCATTATCTCAGATTCAGCATGTCTGTTTACATTCTTCTTATCCTTTCTCCAAGCCACCTCCCCTTTTTTTTCATTCTGTAACTCCTTTGCAAGCAGTACAATCACTTATCTGTCCCAGTTAGGAACCTGGGAGTCTCTTCCTCACAGCTCACATTCCGTCAATCACCAAACCCTGCTAAATATTTTTGGAATTCATCCCCTATTTTCCAAGTTCAAGGCCTCACAATCTTTCACCTAGGTTATTGTAATACTGTTTTCCCTGTCTTCAATAGTGTGCTCCTCAAATCCATCTTCATTCTGATTCAGATCATCTTTCTAAAATGCAAATCTAGCCCTGTCATTGCTTTTCTTAAAACTCCTCAAAGGGCTCCCTTTACTTCCAAATTCCATAATATGGAAAAGTAGGCCCTCTGTTATCTAGATACTGCTTGCCTTTTCTGCCATCTTCTGCCACTCCTTTCTTCACTGTGCTTCAGTGACATCTAAATGTTTACATTTCCTCCTACATGCCATGTTCTTTCTATTCTTTATGTCTTTGCTCAAACCATCCTTTCTGCCTGACTGTTTCCTACTCATTCTTTAAGGCACAGTTTAGGAAACCTTCCCTGAACCCTCTGGGCTGGAATAGGTGCCCTCACCCTGCTGTCCCGTAATATCCTGTAGTATAACTCTGTCTTTCATTGTAGAAATCTATTTGGTCAACAAGATTGTGTAGTATTTAAAAACTTGGATTTATCTCTTGTTCATCTTTGTATCCACGACATTTAGCACACAACCTGCTATTCAAATAAATGTTTATCAGATGAATTGAATGAGTGGTTGTTGATTTTACTTCTATGCAGCCGATCTCATCAAAGAAACTGACCCCTTAACAACTTTAATTATTTATAATAGCTCTCATTTTTTGGACATTAAGGAGCATAAAGCATGGAGTACTGGTTTTGAAATTAAGCTTGTGAAAAACTACCATTCCAAGTGGCAATAAGGGCAAGAATGCAAATTAAGAATGTATTTTCACCTTCTACATTTTTCCATGAACTTCATTTAGCAGCATGGTCAAATAACTGATATTGTTCCATTGGTAATGGCACTGTTCTGAAGGGTAGGTGATCCCCTATAAACACCAGAATTTATTGAGTGCATTATCTAGGAACTGAGAATAAAAAGATAAACAAGATTAATTCCCAAAGGAGCTCACACTTTCCTGGGAACTAAAGAGAAATGAGCAAATAAGTGGGAGGAGCAGCTTACTTTGGTTATGGGTTAGGGAGGCAGAGTTGATGGATTTTTTTTCCTTCTGTATATCTGTTTCCCATCAATCTGTTTCTAGTTACAGACTCCCCATAACAAATCAGTGCATTGGTCAAGAGGAAAACTGCCAGGGATTGTGCATGGGTAAGAAAAAACTTTAAACCGCTACTGGGAAAACAAAAGCAAACATAGTCAAAAAACACAAAACAAAAACACAAGACAAAAATAAAAACAAATAACCAAACCCCCAAACAATCTTAAAGTTCATGTCTTACAGATAGTGAGTCAGTTACATCACCTTTCTAGATGAAGGACGTTTCCTGATTCATTAGTGATTGTAGTGGTGAAGAAGTACTTGTTTTACTAGTAAAGGCCCTGAAGTAAACTACTAATATTAGAGTCTCTGGTTTGGATTTTTTGTGGTGAGTTATTTCACAGAGTTGAAATAGTCATCATAAACTCTATGTGAAAGAAATACAAAAGATGGATAATTATTCCACTCTCTTTTTCTGAAAGACAATTATTCAGCTCTGTCACCAGACATCACATTTCTCTTTCAATTAGGTCAAGTCGTCTCTGCAGAGCAACCAAACACACGTTTATTCATTTTGCCAATAAGCTTGCAGAATGGTTGCATAACTTTTCATTTTCTTTTCCTTTGTTTTAATTTGAAGAAAACAAAATTATTATATACCAGACAGTTGTTTTCTACTAAAAAGTATTTCTTTAAACAATAGCATTTATGCAAAGTCAAGCAATCTGGCTTCATCAAACAGGCAATTTGATTTGCTATGTGATTTTATTTTATTAGGTCAGGCAACCAACTTGGACTTTTTCCTTAGTTAGTCCCAAATTAAGCTACCAAGATTCTTTAAAAAACCTACCGCTTTTCTATATATGCTGTGCATAATAAAATTTTTATGAAATCTCTTTTTAAAAGGGTATTTTTAGGAAAAAGAAGAAAGTTTAGTTCTGGTAACCACCCTAACCCTAACCGTACCTCCTATGTGTAAAGGTTAGCATTTAAATACCTGATTGATGCCCAAGTCCAAATACCAATGCCAGTATATCAGAGTGTGACATATTTCCCCCTTACCTACCTTCCAAATCAACTGTGTTTCCTCACCACTCATCTACCACCTTTCTACCATCATTCACAGTTCTTGAAGGATTCAGTTCTTGGCATTACCACATGAAAGTCGACATACAATATGTATAGTGAATTGTTTATTAAAGAAATTAACAGAATTGATACATAACTTGGAGGGAGGGGAACATATAATGCAAAGCTATGGCCAGAACAACTGAGGCCTGAGAAAGATAGGTGAGGATGATGTGTTAGTCAGAGCCCTATGGGGAAAACAGAAACCATGCTAGGTGTTCGAATGAGGGATTTAATATAGAGAAATGGTAACCTAGATGTTGGAAGGCTGAAAGAGCACGAGGGGAAGTTGAAATAACCATTCAGATAATAGTAACTCTTTTAATTAAAATAATAGAGGAAAGAAAAACAATATAGTTAATATATTCATAACAACCAAGGAAGTAATATGCATAGCTACTACAGTTTTATTTCTGTAACTAGTCAGAAGGTCATAGTTGGTATTTATAACTTCTTTCTTCCACTACTCTTTCCATGTTTGCTTTACTGTGAGACAGAAAATAAGTTGATTGGGTCTTTACATGGTAAGGTAATCCCAAACTTCATTCCTGAAGGGTCTGAGTCCTTATTAGTCCTTTCTTAATTGGATTGCTCTAGTTCTCCATTAACTTTTACTATTGGACATGGAAATATGAACTGATACCCCAGAGAATCCTTGAATTATAGACAATGTTCCCTGTTTTGTAGAAATGTCCTTTGGTAATACGGATTGATCACCCTAGCCCTTATTTGCCTTCTGGTTCGGTGGTATGAGGAGCCCCAAATGACCAGGCGATGGTCTCAGCTTCCAATTAAATGGAAACATTGTCCTCTCAGGTAGAAAGTAGAACCCCAAATTGTGTTATTAGACATAAGAGAATCAGGAACCACTCTCATTGCCCCCTCTTGTAATTCCAGGATTCCTGTATTCTGAATCTGTGGGAGAAAGAGTGTCATGTATTTGTGGTTGGTTCAAAGCATATTCCACATCCTGTAGAATACTATAGTAACCTCACCAGGTTTTTTTTTTTTTAACTACAACTGTAACTTCCAACTGCTGCTGTAGTCTTCAGTTGGCCTTTGCCGACAGGTAAGGTATATTAGTTTTCTTTTGCTGCATAACAAATGATTACATACTTACTGGCTTAAAACAATACCCATCTGTTAGCTCACAGTTTTGTAGGTCAGAAAGCTGGCATGATGTGGCTGAGTTCTCTGCTAATAGTGTCACAAGCTGAAGTCAAGGTGTTGCTGGACTGAGTTCTCATCTGGAGGCTCTGGGGGAAATTCAGCTTCCAAGTCCATTCTTGTTGGCAGAATTCACTTCTTTGCAGCTATAGGATAGAGACCCCAGTTTCCTTGCTGGCTATCAGCTAGAGGCTGTTCTTAGCTCCTAGAGGCCACCTGCATTCCTTATGATGTGGTTCCCTGCATCTTCAAGTCAGCAAGCACATGTTGCATTCTTCTCATGCTTTGACTCTCTGACTGACTTCCTCTCTTGTGACCAGTGGTAGAAAACCCTCTTATTTATTTTATTTTTTGGCCGCACTGCGCAGCATGGGGGACCTTAGTTTCCTCACCAGGATCGAACCTGTGCCTCTGCAATGGAAGCTCGGAGTCTTAACCACTGGACTGCCAGGGAAGTCCCGAAAATCCTGTTTTAAAGGGCTCTTGTAATTAGGTCAGGCCCACTCTGATAGTCTCTTTTTCTTAAAACCAACTGTGCCATATAACATAACCTAATCAGAGGAGTAAAATTCACTAAATTCACAATCCTGGAGATTATACAGGGTATATATACCAGGAGTTGGAGGATATCGGGGGTCATCCTGGAATTCTACCTACCACAGAAGCAAATCCATATCCAGAATGTCTATTCCAGTGAGAAAATTGTTGCTGTTTTCATGATGGAAATTGTCTCATATAATCAACCTGCTTGGTGGTCCAGCTGAGGAATGGTGCCATATTGGGAACTTCTGTTGTTCAGACTTCTGGTTTGGGTAACCTATGGATTGTGTTTGGACTTCTGGTGGCAGGTGCCCCAGAGCTAGTTCTCGGCTGGCATGGTGAATCTGGGAAATGTAGTTTGCAGATTCCATGCCCCACCATCACAAAACAAAGTATAAAAGAATAAATTTGGGACTGGAAGACAATAGTTAAATGGCCATCATGAATATGGATGTCTCCTGTTAATAAGGGAACAAAAGCATAGACTCTTCTCCATATTTTCCAGCAAGGATTTATAACGCAGCATAATGTCCCTCCAGCATCACTCAACAATTGTATACCATCTACTATGTTACTTTATTTTGAAGCTTCTGCTCTTATTCTTTCTCCTTGGCTCAGCTTAAATTCTCCTCAGCTACTTTCCTCTAACTACTCCCTAAGGCTTCAACCTGGTAAACAGTTTTCACCTTTCCTTTATAAATGATCACCTTCTTCCTATAAAGTGGCATTCATGCCTAAAAAATGATGTGACTACAAATGAGAGGTATTTCCAAATAATTCAACATTCAAATGGGTGATACATACATACAAATGGGTGATATTTCCAAATAACTCAAGATTTTTTTTCCCTAGATATTTCTTTTTGCTCCATGGCTCTCCAAATTAAATCAGTGATATTTCTATACTGTCTGAAGAGGTTTTTATACAGCTGAATTAAAGTTCCAGATTGATTTATTTATCATTCAGGATAGTCTAGATTATGGTACAGTAGCAAAAAAACCCCTCAAATCTCAGTGGCTTAATCCAGAAAAACTTTAATTCTTGTTCATACTAGGTGTCAAACATGAACAGGTGGGGAGAAGGAGCTCTGTTTATTGCAATCAGTGACCCAGGTTTATGGAGGCTCCATTTCAACACATGCTTCTGTATTAAGGGCTGTTGAAATGGGTTGCAGTAAAATGCACACTGGCTTTTACTTCTGCCCAGAAGTGACATGTTACTTCCTCTTGCATTTCTTTTCTTTTTAAATTAATTTTTATTGGAGTATAGTTGATTGACAATGTTGTGTTAGTTGTTGCTGTACAGCAAAGTGAATCAGTTACACATATACATTTATCCACTCCCATATAGGTCATTACAGAGTACTGAGTAGAGTTCCCTGTGCTATACAGTTAGGTTCTTATTAGTTATCTGTTTTATATATAATAGTGTGTATATGTCAATCCCAATCTCCCAATTTATCCCTCCCCTCCCTTTCCTTCTTGGTAAACATGTTTGTTTTCTACATCTGTGGCTCTATTTCTGTTTTGTAAGTAGGTTCATTTGTACCCTTTTTTTAGATTCCACGTATAAGCGAGACCATATGATATTTGGTCTGTCTGACTTACTTCACTTAGTATGACAGTCTCTTAGGTCCATCCATGTCACTGCAAATGGCATTATTCCCTTCTTTTTTATGGCTGAGTTATATTCCATTGTATATATGTACCATCCTCTTGCATTTTATTGGCCAAAGCAGATCTTATGCTAAGCCTAACTTCAAAATAAGTAGGAAAGTTCATCCTACCATGTTTCTAAAAGGAGAAATGTAATTTGTGTACAGTCTTAATGATTACTTATATTTTCTTTTTTGACTCACGGCAATAATCTTGAAAGCCAAGGCAAGTACCTGAGTTTTTTTGTGAAAAAAAAAGTAGGAGAGATTGAGTATCAAAAGTCTAAAAGGCTGAGGACCCAGAGCATGAAACTTTTAACATAAGAGCTGGTTATCACTGAGAGAAACTGATATTGAGTTAGAATAAGGAGATGAAAATAAAAGAGCTAGTCCTTGGTGTGTATCCCTGATACATATCCTGAATGTGGGAATTCTATATCCTGCCCCTTCTAAGTTGAGAGGATTGATAAAAACACCAGATAAGTTTGGTTGATCCCAGTATAGAGGGAACCTGAATCATGATTCTCTGGCAATTCTTCTGGAGAATATCAATCTCCAGCTTGATGCTGATAGGGAAGATAGTATTGGCTAAGTTTGGAGGGATAGGCAGCCTCACTGAGCCACAAGCATCCCAGTGTGGTGTGGGAAGGCTGCCCAGCATTCCTCTGCACTTCAGGGTGGTTGGGACACTAAATTACTGAGAGGAGTCTGAGGTCAGAATTGACATAGAATACATGGATGGACCTGGTGGTTAAGGGCCATGGAGAGCTAGCAGACATCAGTAGATGCCAGCCTATCCTTGAAGAAAACCAAATGACATGAGTTATACCTCAGCAGAGGCTAGTGAAGATGGGATGGTTTGGGAATCAGATATCCCATGCCTCCCTGATACAAAGATATATTTATGACTCTTCCTTCACCCTCTCTAAGAATTTAGATCAACACATTTTACCAGATTCTCCAATCACCCTGAACCAAATGTAAGAAGAAGGGGAAGAGGGAGAATGAAGAATTGACTGATTAACACATAGAGGGTAAGAAAAAAAATCTGAAAGTGATTGAATTAACAAGATTAAGTTTTATGCTATCGGTGAAACTAGAGAACCAGAAATTAGGTTATGTTTAGTTTTAGAAAAGTAAATAAAGTTGCATGTTCACCTACCTGATTTCTGTGATTGTGTATATTTCTTAGCCACTGTATACACTTTATGGATTATTATGGGTATTACCACACATGATATTATAAAATACACAGGGTAGGTGTTATTTTCTCTATTTTATATAATTTATACATAGGTCAATCTGAGGCTCAGAGTGTGTAAAGGACTATGCCATGGGCATAAAGCTATAAGTGCTGGAGCCTAGATCAACTCTTAGACACTGTGATTATTAGAATTTTTCTCTACTCTCCTTACTTTGGTAATTTTTGATAAAATATATCTTAGACTTGAGAATAACTTCAAAATCTGGGCAAATCGACTTTCTTTCTCTGCCTGTAAAGATTAATTTAGCTATGAATGGTGAAGATGGAAAGAAAATACTCTCAATGTTTAAAAGAATAGAAAAATGTAATAACAACTCTCATTTATAGAATGTGTTATGTTTTTCCAAGTGCTCATAATATCCTACAAGAACGAATTTAGAGAATCATATATTTTTAAAAGTATTTTAAAATAGATAATATATGCAGATGGTACAAAATTCGAATGGTACTAAGGAGTACATGGTGAAAAGCAAGTCTCTCCAACTCTTCACTAGCCACTCAGTTTTTTTCCTGAGATAATCACCATTATTAGTTATTTGTTTCCTTCCAGAGAAATGCATATACAAACATACAGGTGTAAAAATACCTCGTGGAATTTTAAAGATAAGCCTCAGGAATAATAAATATTATATTACAGCATCATTTCTCATCTGTCTTCTATTACTCAATTGCATTTAGAACATTCCTTCCATTAAACTATCAGCTCCTCAGGGAGTAGCCTTACTCATCTATCTTTAATGTTACTTAACATATATTTTTGCCATTATAGGAATTACTTATTCAACTCACATTAGCAGAATTTAGACAAAAGAACTTATTGTCCACCAATGTTCGAGGAGGTCAAATTATTTAAGATAGTGGCTAGATATTTGCCCAGTCCATGGTAGATGTAATGATGATACAAGACTGCATACATAATTGGCATCTGTTTCCTTGTCTCTATTCCCACTGCTGCTGTCCTATTTCAGGTCCTTATTACCCCTTACTTTTGGTAATGTATCCTAACAGGCCACCTTCTCTCCATCCTTCTTCCATTCTTCTCTCCATCCCCTACCTCTCTCATAAATTCCCTGTATACTGCTGCCAAGTTATCCTCCTAAATCCACAGCTTTAATCATCTCACTTTATAAACCTATTCCTAAGTTCCAGTAGTTCCCACTGTCTATCAATGTAAAGTTCAAACACTTTTGTACAGCAAGCTACTTCCAATCTGACTTCAAATTACTTTTCCAGCTTTATCTCCAGAACTCATGTGTCCACTTCCTTCAAGTTGGACTACTTACATTTCCACTAAACAAAAGTTGGTAAGGTCCAATATCATATGACAAAATATAATGCATTTTTCTAGAGTATTATTTTCTCTCATCAGCAAAGTATATTTTCTTATAATTTATAGTTCAGTTTTTTTCATACTCAATGAATAGGTAGCAGATGAAAAACTAAACACTTCAACTTAGATGTACAAAAAATAATGCACAGACCTTCGTGTTCTATACTAGCATGACTTAAGAGACTTATAATTAAGTCAATTTTACTTTTAAAATATAGTATTAATTCCTCTGGCCTTAGTGTGTTTTTATAAAGCAAAATAACTATATTTTTGAATAAGCGAAACATTCTTTTTCCTATGTGGATGCGCTAAGTTTTGTGCTGACTTTTACTCCTTTAGAGTTACCACATTTCTTATGCACTCTTCTTCAGATTTGAGCATTTCCTTCTAAAGGTTTAAGAAGTTTGCTTAGAGAGAATTTACTTCCCAAACTTAATGAACATTAAACTTGGAAAGCCATTTGCCAATCCAATAGTGAAAGAACAGTACTCTTGAGGTTTTGCAGATTTTCTTTTACTTTGTCTTAAATTTTTCTGAATCACTGGTGAGGTGATTTTGCTATGCCTGTGAGCTGAATCACTCTTTAAAAAAACCCTAAAAGTACACTCTAATTCATGCAGGTCCCAGAAGAGCTCAGAGTTTGCTTCTTCTATTTTCTCTACACAATAGTTATTTTTAAGGCATTTCTAGCTGTCAGATAATCTCAGTGATGGGAACCTTCAGAAGAACAGGAAGATACATATTTATATGTCTTTACCCCCTAAAGTGTGAGTGGGTTATTTCTCTCCAAATGTCTATCAACAGTAGAAAGGATAGATAAATTTTGGTACATTTATAACTGAAATACTATATAGCGACAAGAATGAACCAGTTATTATTACACCCAAAATGAGTGAATCTCACAAACTACCCAGCAAATACTATAGCATTACTGGTACCTTAGAGTACCTTAGAATACTGGGTCTCTAGTACTTCATGAAGAACTAGTCTTTTGATACCTGCTTTTTGAATGTTGAACACTCTTATTCAATACTTCCCCTCCGTACAACCATTTGTTTGGGAGGGATTAAAAGAGTGCTTCACTACTGTCTCCAGGACTTTCTCCAAGTCTCTTACTCTTTTTCTATAAAACTTGATGCTGACACTTTTTGTGTTCATGCATGAATAGGCAGTCACAGTTACATTCCAATTGCTGCCTGGTTGACAGTAATTGTAAAATACCTCAATTATGAGATTCACTTCAATTACAGAGATGTAAAGTGTAAAAAAAATATGTGCTTTGGAATTGATGAGATTGATAGTGGGTTTTATCCTTGAAACTTAATCTGTGAGAATTCTTGAGCCTAGGTTGGTGTTGCCTTCCTATAGTGAGGAAGTTGAAACTGGGGGCAGTTTCAACTTTGAACTGTTGATACTTTATATCATATTCTTTGCTCAAGATACTTTTTTGTCATGCAGGTAATATGAATTTAATTCCTGGGTTAACTAGCTTGTCATTATGAATGAGTTCTCAAGGGAGATATTTTTTCCATTCTACCCAATGTCAAGGTTAAAACTAGCAATTTTTTTTTTTTGCTGTCCCTTCTACATGTTTTTTTAGTTTAGTTTAGTTTTTATCTGATTTTTCTTTCTAATTTACCCTTACACCTTTGGGTCCCATTTTTATGAAGGGTTTCTTGGCATCTGGACTTTATCTCCTGTCCTCCTTCCATGTTCATGCAACTGCTAAGGCAAAAGGCTAAAGTCTCTAGGATCCAGTAGAAACTCTCAGGATAAGGCTGACTTTGATGTTAACTTAAATCCAAGGTTTCACTTCATTTTACTTCTACAGAATTCTTCCTTTTGTATCAGCTCATCAATACATTTAAAAAGATGTTCTTTTTTAGTTGAGAGGTGGATCAGGGTAACTAGTTACCCTAGTTACCCTAGTTTCCAGGATAGTCAGTCTGCCATCTGACTATCCTGGAAACTCACTCATTGATTCATTCAGGATGATAGCTTTAAGATGAAAACAACGTGTCATAATACGATTGCAGCATTGAAGTTTTAACTATTCTGAGAAATAGCTATTCTATATATTTCTTTAATTTTGGGAACTACCTTAGCATTGTTCTTATCTGAAGTTCTAGCTTAGGTATCAAAGTCATTGGTAGAAATGGAAAACCTTGAGACAAAAAATCTCAAAATTATTGTTTTAAGTTTTCAGTATTAGGAAGACCACCCAAGCCCTTATTCTTAAATCATCTGTCTGGTTTTCATAACTAAGATTTAGAAAATGAAAATTTTCTGAGCCAGAAGAGATGCTCAGTACTATCATCATCTTTGTTTGTATTAGTTATTGTTTATTTAAACTCTTTTAGTTTCTGGTTTTCACTAAGTAAGACGACCTACTACCCATCACAAAATTGGCACATCTCTCAGTGTACCTTAGTTCCACCTAAAGTCAGTTATATTAAGGTTTATTCTATTACATATTATTTGAATATATAGAATATCAAACTATGCAGTCACAAATGAAAATAGTAAGGCAGCATAGCTGTGAAATTCGAGATATTGACAGAGACAGACCAATCTGGGTTGTAGCAATTAGACATGTAGAAAGGTTTTTGCTTGCTTGCTTGTTTGATTGGCTAGGTATAGAATTCTAGGCTGGATTGATTATTTTGAATATGCTAAAGAAAAACAGTGGATCTTAGACTATATCTACATCCAGTGAAAAATGTAATTGCCCAGGAGTACAAATATTGTATTTCTGAGGGGTCAATATGTTTACTTTGGGGCATACTGATGGCTAAACTAAGCAGTTAAAGTAAAGAAAGTGTGTAGCCCTGTTTGCTGATTCATGGCATGCTTTTTGCATAAGTAGACATGTTGGTTAAGGAGACAGAGCTGTGAAGAGCAATCGGTTTTGCATTTGTCTAGATTAGGTTAAATCCTTTGGTTAGGTGCTCTTCTTCTTTTACTATACTCATCAAGCTTATAATAATGTATTATCACTTTTTTCCATTAGACTGTAAAGTCTTTGAGGGGAGAGCATTTGGCTATTGTTTCCTTCTGTAGCTCACTAGTTGTCACATTGCTATGTTTTGAGTACACACACACATGTAAATGCATATATTTATTTATATGTTTACAATTCAGTTGTTACAGCTGAGAATTTAAGGACAGTCTTTATAGACATTGGGTGGACAAAGAACTGTTTATCAAGCATCCCTCCCCCCTCTTCAAATACTGCCCCCCACACACACTTGAAAACAATGAGCATGATCAGCATTCAGTTAAAAGGACAAGACAAAATACCCAGTTCTGAATTTTCAGTGCTAGGCATTGAATTAGCAGTACCACAGGAAGATCCTCAACTCTGTCAGTGAAGGATTCAGTGTTTCACATCAGCAAAGCAGAAGGTAACTCTAAGCACAGACTACTTTTCATTTCCAATCCCCTGGCCACTCACCATAGAATACAGCACTCTAAGAACATGCAATTGACAGCAAAGTGAATTCCATTTGACTGACAAGGTAACTCATCTATTAAGCAAAACTTATAGTCAGTTTGGTCTAAAGTAAATTTAAGAAAATTAACAGATCTGTTCATCTTCTCTCTTTATTCAAACACATCAAATAACCATCAGCTTCATTTTTTTCCCCCCTTGGAGATCTCCTTCCTGGAAACCACTGTCCCCCTCTTCCTGATTGGTTGCTTTTTAGGTTTGCTGCCCAGTCTTCTCTTGAAACTTCCCTTTGTCATCCTGGGAATTTCCTTCATCCCTTTCCTGTGTGAATTAATTTCTCTCTTGGAATCCATGTCTTCTTCTTGGTTTATTCCCCTTTTGGTGGTGCACATCCTCTAGTAGTTTTTGGAAAAAGGGAACATGAGAGATACATTTAAAAAATTCTTACAACTGTCACATTAGATTGGCTATATACAAAAATCTAGATTGGAAATAACTTTCCCTCAGAATTTTGAAGGCAATGTCTTCTTCTAGCTTCCAGTATTGTTTTAAGAAGTGCAATGCCATTCTAATTTCCAGTCGTTTATAAGTGCACTGTATTTTCTCTCTGGAAGGTTTGGAATCATCCTTTTATTCTCAGTGTTCTAAAGTTTCACTATAACACGCTTTGATATGGGTCTCTTATTCATTGTGTTGAACACTTGTTTGGTCTGTGAAGAAATTTGTTTGGTTTTTAAAAAAAATATTTATTTGTTTATTTATTTAATTGGCTGCACCACATCTTAGTTGCAGCATGCAGGATCTTCGTTGCCGTTTGCAGGATCTTCATTGCGGCATGTGGGATCTTTAGTTGCAGCATGCGAACTCTTATTTGCGGCATGTGGGATCTAGTTCCATGACCAGGGATGGAACCCGGGCCCCCGAATTAGGAGTGCAGAATCTTAGCTACTGGACCACCAGGGAAGTCCTGAAACTTGTGTTTTTTGATTGTGGCAAATTTTCTTGTATTATTTCTTTGATCTTTTTTTTCTCCTCTGTTTTCTTTCCTCTCTCTTTTTTGGATCTCCTAATTCTCAGTTAATAAATGCCTAGCATGGAGTCTAATTTTCTTGTATTTTCTATTTTCTCTTTATTTTTTTATACTTTTCCCCATAGATTTTCTCAACTCTATTTTCTAATTCTTCTATTCATGTTTTTTATTAAGTAAATAGGATTTTTATCCATGAATTCCAAAGTTAACCTTCAACATAATCAATCTTATATTTTATTGTTAAGATATAGCAACTCTTAATCAGATACTTTGTATTTTAATCTTTACTCTTTCTTGGTTACAAAAGCAGTACAGGCTAGATTAAAAACAATAGCAACAACAAAAACAAAAGCTCAAAGAATACCAGGTATATAAATAGTAGAAGCTGAGAATCTCCTATAATCCTATTACTTAGTAAGAAACCCTTTTAGTAGTTTTCTATGAAAATTTTAATGTGTGTGTAGTTATACCATGGATACTGTTTTGTAACTCAAGAACAATATGCTTGGACATTTTCATAGTCTCTTTTTTAAATGACTGCACAATATTCCCTTTTATGGATGTACCATTATTTATTTAACTATTCCTTTATTGAAGGTTATTTGAGATTTTTGTAAAGTTTTTTGCTTATACAAAAATTCTGCAGTGAAAATCCATGTACATATATCTTTGTACACTTGTATGATGGTATCTGTGGGATAATTTCCTAGAATTGCCTTAACTGGGGTCAGTGGATAAAGTTCTTAAGTTTATAGCATACATTTAATAACAATTTGTCACTTTGCTGCTTTAATTGGTATTGAAGGTGTCACAAGAATTGCTTTTTCTTCTATAATCAGCATTGTACTTACTCCTGATTTCTTACTAAACAACAAGCAGTTACAATAATTACCATTTTAATTGGTTATGAATCGATTGCAGAATCTGCAGAATGTATATAAGTAAAGGTAAAGACAGACCAAATAAGCCATGGCGTGACCGGCTCATTATCCTAATGGCATAAACTTTATTATCAAATATGTGAAGTGTACATATCCCCACTTAGATGCTTCATCAGCCTAGAAATAAGACATAATGACTTGGCAAGAGAATGAGAGTAGGAATTGCCTATTTCCCAGATTACTCCCAAGGAAGGATGTGTCAGAAGTTATGGATCATTTCTGTGCAGATATGTAGAAAGTTTGCTTTTCCCAGTGTGTTAAGGCAGCACTCACAGACCAAAGGTTGTTCTTGATTACAGAAAGGATCCTAGTCTATCTCAGTGCTTTTCAGCTAGACAATATCCTACACTCATGCTGGGAACTCCTGTCCCTGCTAACCTATTTTTCCATTTTTAAAATATGTGTAAAGTGTTAAAGTACTTATAAGTATTGAGAAATAACTAATGAACATGATTGCCCAAAATGCTGATAGCATAAAGGGCTATAGAAATCTAAATAAATTTATAAATAAATAATAAATTTCTGCTAAATTAAACTTTGTTCTCTTTAAAATGTGTGAAACAATCAATTATTTAAAATATATTTTTTTCTTCAATACTTAGTGTATTATAGCCTTCAACAAATATTGAGCACTAATGGTCATTGTTATACATTTGTTGTGGCATTTAGAAACATGTTTGAGAACAACTAAGCTTAAGAAATTAAAGAAAACTTTCAGAATCCTATTTAATATCACTCTTGAGTTATATATAATAGGTAGCAAACTTTGGAAGTGGAATCATAGGAGATGGTAATGGCAGAAAATGTAATAGCACAAAGCTTATTAATTACAATCATAGTGGATTAATAGGGGAAACTAGGGTTATTTGGGAGCGTATTTCTTACATTTTGAGAATGATGACCTAAAAACATCCAAATGTCCCATCTTGCCTCTGCCAGAGGAAAGGTGCTACAGGTTTTTGGACCTTGGAACTGAGCCCTTTGGCTATATTTTGGCCTGACCATTTTCTTCATCTAGAAGAAATGACCCAAATAATATTTATCCCATGGTTATTCATTACTCTTATATAATGATCTAAAAAAAATCTCCTCTTTACTCATTCTTGAACTTTACCTTCGTTTTGTCTTTCTCTAGGACTCAGAGACCCAAGTTTAGGCTCTGCTTTGCTATTGACTTACTCTATTAGTCTTTTTGACTATCTAGGCATTACTGCCCTTATCGCTATAATACAATAAACTATTTAGACAAAATAATCACTGTGGTCTCTTCCAGTTGTATATTTTGAGATTATAAAAAGGTCAATCCCTCCATAGTCCTTCAGTGGCTTTCTACTACACTAACAGTAAAATCAAAACCTCTTTCCATGGTCTCTAAGGCCTTGCATGATCAGCCCTGCCTCCATCCTCTTACTTCCATCTCATGCCGCAATCCTGTGCTCACTATTAGCCGGCCACATCAACTTGCTATCCTTTTAGGGAATCAGCTCAAATATTACCTTTTCAGAAAGATTTTCCTTGACCTGCTTATTTAGCTTAAGCCACCTCATGTAAGTTACTCAGGCATTATCATATTAACATTTTAATCTCCCTCAAACTCTTTATCAAGACCAGTTATTATCTTTGTTTCTTCTCATGCCAGATTAGGATATTAGCTCCATGGGGATGGTACATGGTTTATTTTATTTATCCCTGTATCTTTACTGCCAGCACAGTTCCTGGCATACAAAATACTTGCCAAATACTTATTGTTGGAAAGAGACTGATAAGGGTAGAAATGATATATGAACCAAGAAGCAGGGGCCAAAAGAAGTCTTATGGTATATTGTGGAGTTTACAATTGTCAATGAAACCCTGCAGTCTACTTATAACAACCACACAGCTAAACAGTCAATCTAAATTGATGTCCTGGGTAGCTCTGGTATAAGCCATAGGAGAAATTGCAACTTTTGATGGCTTTTTCTCAGGAAGATAGCCCCGCTGAGAGGACTGAGAGTGGCTTCATGCACTTACAGGTCCCCATTGTTCTCTAACCAGGGCTTTCTTCTTTACCTCTTCTCAGAATGGGCTCCAGAGAGAATAATATTAGGAAATCTAAGCTGAAATGGACCCTAGAGTAGAGCAGTTTCAGGGAAGAAGGAGTCAGGGTGAGGTTTGGATGATATAAAATATTTTATTACTTAGCTTTCTGTTGTTGTTACAATGGTGTAAGTGTATAAGGTGGAGAAAACATACTGGAAAAAATCCAGAATCTAGGATTTAATCAAGTTTCTACCCGATTTAACCAAAATCCTAGAAAGAAACAGGTTAATAACTCTTTTTTTCAAATGTAATAAAAGCAACTTAATTCATAGAAAAAGAACATGTACATTAGGATCTCAGCAGCCCAAGTTTAGGCTCTGCTCTGCTGTTGACTTACTCTATTAGTCATTTCAAATCTTTAGGCCTTAGTGTCTATGTACATACATATATATATATATACACACAATAAAATAAAATGATCACTATGGTCTCTTCTAGCTTAGTATTTTGTGATTTTATGATATGGACCAAGTAATAATATGTGGATTGTGATCTTTGCCTTTTAAAAATTTGTCCCTTGAAACTGTTTTGGAATGAGAAGTTGTAATGTCAGACTGAGAATGAAACTGAGTATTCAGAAAAAAATTAGAGGCAATACTGTGTGCATATTCTTTATAGTGCTTAACAAGTAGCAGCCACCAATTCTTTGGGTGCTGTAATTAGCTCAGGCCCAAGCTAGGGCTTATTTGACCATATCCAGCCTATCATGATAGAACAACTTTGGATAAGCAGATTTTCCCCCAAAAGCATACCTACCACATTTGCAATATGTAACTAAAATAAGGATAATGTCCCATTTATTGGAATGAGAACTAAATGGCCACTGGAGATGGCTGGATTGATCTTCAGGGAGAAGTTCTTTTTCCTTTTCCCCTAGATATCCAACAGGAAGTGTTTCATTTTGGTATTGGCTTTGTCACTATCTACATTTATGTGGATAAATATGATTGACTGTTAGGAAAATCACATCACAGCTATTTCTCCTACTTTGAACAAAGTGACCTTTCTCATTCACATTCACCTGCTGTCTTCCATGTGCCACAAAGGAATCAACCACCATGTGAGAAATGAGTCATCTATCCAAAGAAAATGCAGCCTGCTAAGATCCATTCTTCTTTTACTTAACTCACGTTAGGTTGGAAGTTCAACTGTAGTGACTAGGTGGGATTATTTGCTTAGGCAACATATGCAGATGAATCTTATTTATAATGCTTTATGTAAATAATAGTTATGTTAACCAAGAAGCACCACATAATTTGAATTGCTTTGTGTAATGCCTGTGAGGGATATCATACTCACCACATGCTTATTCACAGTGTGAGGAATCTTGCTATGGTAGCATTTGGAAGACAGAGGCAACATAGTTCAAAAAATAATCCCAAAACTACAAGGAAGAAGCAATTGCTTGAGAAGAGACTCCAGGTGAGGCCCAGAACTAAATCAGTCCTGAGAATATAAGATATACAAATATGATGTAGTCACACAGTGATTTGTAGATTTTAAACTTTTTTCATATTTATTCTCTCATTTGTATCTCATTAGCTGGTGAATTAAGAGGGCAGGCATTATGATTATTTTTAAGAGATGAAACAAGTGTCTTGTTCTTAGTAGACAATCAGTGGTTAGTAAAAGTAAGGGCACACTTGGGCATTTACTGCTAATTTATTTTCTGTATGTTTGGGTAGACAGATTATGACCCAAAGCAAATAAGTTTTGACACTGAATTGCCCGGTGACAGGTCATTATAAAAGTAGATTCTGCTCTTTTGATATTCTAATTGACTACACATAATATTAGGAATTTGTGTTGGCTATATAAATGCCTTATTATAAGAATACAAGATAGCTTCATGAAAGTTGTTTAATACTATATTTTATCAGTTTTCAAGCACAGATTTGACATCTATATACCTTGATTTAAAAGTTTATATTTTATTTTGTATTCAGCTCATACCCAACTAAGTTTAAAATGAATGCAAGCATAGTATAGGGCATAAGTTATTTAAAAGTAAACCATTTGTCATTGGCGTGAAATCATGTCATGGGATTTATGGTAGCTGACAGTTCAATGAAATGGTGCCCTCTTATTATATCTTTGAATCATTACATTTCTCTACATTTGCACCTCCATCATCCATGCCTATTCCCATGTGCTAGCTGCTATTATATTCCACAATAAAGGGCATAGTTTTAAACTTCCTCTACTTTCAGAAGGCATACTTTTCTTGCAGTTCAGTTTATGAACAAAAATGATCAATATTTATTATTTTAGTGAAATCAGTACTCTGATTTATTTGCCCAAAGTTAATTAGGACCAATTCTTTGTATTCTGCTAATAAAAAAACTCCCTTTTTTAAATTCAGGAGAAACATTAGCACCTTCCTTTTATCATTCTTAAGCAGCTCTCTGGCAAAATAATGATATTTTAAACTGAATCAAAAGCTCATAGGGTATTAAGACACATTTGTTAGTATTTCTTATATTTTAATGAAATAGCGACAATGACAGCCTTCCACATTTCTTTTAACATTCATGAGGTCACTTAGGCCTTATATTGTGTGAAGAAATAATTATCATCAAAACATTGTCTCTTACTCAATACGAAAAGCATTCTAATTCAAATTTAATCAAGTATCAAGAATGCTAAGGGAATGAGATATATCTGTTTTGAGGCGACAGTAAAAACTTCCTCTTTCCTGTGGCTAGGAATGCTCCATTCAGAGATGGTACAAGAGACTCAAGAGAATACTCAAGAAAACATGGTTTTAGCAGCTTAATGAAAGAGCAGAGCCTTTACTTAGGAACTATAATTATAAAGACTTATAATCATCGTGCTAAATCAGGATGGGGAATTTTCAGCACCTCACAGTAATTATCTAGGGGTATGAAAGAACTAAGAACACCTGGAAGCTCTGAGAAAGTACATGACCTGAGGCAGGGTCAGCTTCATGAGCATGTGATCTGTGCAGTTGCACAGGGCCAAGGACTCAGAAGGGCCCTGCACTTAGTTTAATGCTCTGTTTTTGCTTTCTTAAAATGCCTAATAATTTTCGAACAAGGAGCTCCACGTTTTCCTTTTGCTTTGGGCCCTGCAAATATGTAGCCAGTTCTAACCTGCACTATACTGATCCCCCCAGCATACTGTTCCATACCTCTGAGCACATACATATTCCTCTTTGGGAAGCTCAAAAAGAAATATGAGAAACTGGAGCAGTAGCTCGGATATATCAAATCATGGAAGACTTTTTGTGTCGTGCTATGGAACTTGAACTTTATCTCGGTGATTTTTCAGCAGGGGAATAGCATAGGCAGAGTTGTGTTTTTAAATAGGTTCCTCTGACTGCAGTGGAGGATGGATTTAAGAGGCCAAGACAGGGCCTAGGGCAAGTAGAAAGCAAACTAGTATGTTACAGCAATGGTCTCAGCTTGCTCACCAAATCTCATCAGATACACATGCTTGCTTATTAAGATGTTCTACTTGGAGCACTTGTCAAGAGAAGTTATAAAAATAGTAACAGAAAGAAGCAATTGAAAAAGCTTGTAATGAAAATGTTAAGTGTTTGAATCTTAATGACTTTAAGCCTATACTTAAGAGTGTCCACTCCTATTTCCTTCCCCACATTGCCTTTCTGCTTCCCCACAAATCCAAATACATTTAATTTATCTTAAATCAAAGAGAGATTCTAAGTGAAGACAACTTCAGCTATCTCTGTGGCATCCACAAAAGAAGTCAAAGGCCTACAGAACAGGGGTAGAGATGGTTGATATTAGGGGTATATTAAGACAATTGAGGAATATTCCACAGACAACTTGATCTATACTTTTCAAAAATGTCAATATTACAAAAAATAAAATAGACTAAGGAATCATTTCAGATTAAAGGAGATTAAAGATATATGATAACTAAATGCAACCTGGATTGAAAATATTTACTATAAAGGGCATTGTTGGGACCATTGGAGAAATTTGAATGTGGACTAGGCATTAAACAGTAGTATTGTATTGTAGGGAAGGAAAACTTTTCCTTTCTTCCCTTCTAAGTTTTTTGACTGGTTTAATAATTAAATTGACATGTAACAAATTAACCGGAAGAAAACATATAATTTCATATGTATGGGAGCTCATAAAAAACATGAGACTCAAAGAAGTGACCAAAGCAAGAAGTTTTTATATCTTTTAGACAAAGAAACAATAAATTTGTGAAGAATTGACAAGTTTGGGCTTGGAGTAGTAAGTTTGAGGAAGTAACAAGGTTTGTTCATACAGCCTTCTCGGCCCTAAATTCCCCATCTCTGATGATATGGGTACCTTCTACCCTCCTGGTACAGGAAGGGTACCTTTCACATGGGAGATTTATCTTCTGCTTTGAGGGGGAAAAAGGAGGATCAGAGTGTCCTTCTTGTACCAGCTGTTTCTTAAGTAATTTTAATTCAAAATAATCAATATGCCAAAGTGGCATATTTTGGGGTGGCATATTTTGCTCCCCTTCAGTATCAGTGCTACATTTCCTGAATTGATCATTGTAATATGGTTATATAAGAGAATATTGTTATTCTTAAGAGATACATGTTGAAATATGGAGGGTCATGATATCTGCAACTTAAACTTACTCTTACATGGCTCACCAAAAAAAATTGGAATATGTTTACACATAAAGAGTTTTTGGATACTGCTGTTGTATTGGTTTCCTAGCATATACAGTTGACCTTGAACAACTCAGGGGTTAGGGGTGCTAACACCTGTGCAGTGGAAAAATCCCCTTAAACTTTACAGTCAGCCCTCTGTATCTATGGTTCTGCATCCGCAGATTCAACCAACTGTGGATCATATAGTACTGTAGTACCTATTTACTGAAAAAAATCCAGGTATAAGTGGACCTGCACATTTCAAACACGTGTTATTTAAGGGCCAACTGTATTGAATTTGTTTATTGGATAATTCAGGATTGGTTGAGGTAGGGAGAGGAATTAAAAAGAAAATTTATTTTGGTTGCATAAATTTATTTTGGTTGAAAATTTTATGTGATAAGAAGAGAAACTTCCAAAGGGGAAGGGTCTCCATCTTTTCAGACCCTATATTGTACAAGTGTTGATCTTTACAAAGCTGTGAAGTGAGCTGCTAAAAGTCTAAATACGTCTATATTTACCCAGTGGTTAGGTGACTAAGAGGTTTCTAACACAGCTGTTTTCCTTTTATGACCCCTCCTAACCCTCACATATAAATGTTTGTATGCCAAACATTTGTCAGAGACAATTCATATAAAATCCCAAATTCTTGATGAGATGGAAACTCTTGTTTCACACTTACGCTGCTTTTCAAAATTCCCTGGGTGACACTTCTCCAAAACACAGATCTACAGAAAAATGAAAGAATTCTGAATTCTCTTATGAATTCAGTTATGAGGCCCTTTAAACAGTAACCAAAACACAGACTACTTTGTGTTGCCTAATGGATTACCAAGGAATTAACACTGGGAACGGACTTTAATAGGGGCAAAATCTTGTGAGACCCACCACTGTGAACAGATAAGTCTTTGGTTCATTCCATTGTTCAAGAAAAGACTTACACCCATCTTCAAAAGTGAAGTATCTAGACACTAGTATACATTCTCTGTTCACATTAGAGAATTTTATGTGATACTAACAAACCATGAACACTGCAGAGACTGTTGGTATTAGAATAAAATACTTTTTAGGACATTCAACTCAGGCCTTACCTATAATACACAAAATGTCCACTAAAGTTCAAAGGTAATTTGAAAAAGAATTTATTACAATCAGTGATAAGTTGAGTAGTTACAGTGTAAGTATATATAGAGTACATAAAACCTGCTTGCCTAGTTTTACAGATATTATTTTATAGATTTTCATTCAATAATTAAAATATAGGAACAGTTGAAATCATTAGAGAAAATAAGAATCTCCCCAGAAATATGTTTTTTTAAGATTTTAGCATAGACATATAAACATAAATTCAGAACCATCAGATAGTATGATAAATTCTGACTATAAAAATGACATTATGCATTGTGAAATTTCTTCCATTATTCAAATATAAAAATAAAATTAAAGTTTCTTAAATTTTCTCTTGTCATTGTTAATTATGACTATAAAGGTAATTGCTGAAATGTAGGGAAAATATATCAACGATTTTATGTTTCTTAAGAAAGGGGAAATTCCATAAGCATATGAATAAAAAAGCTTTACTACTTTAAGATATAGAGTTGAATTAATAAATTAGAAGGCATTATAGTATTATTCTAACCTATAAAATTATAATAGGTGCCCATTTATTGTGGTAAGTAGTAAAGTAAGTTAAGATGAACACGTAACATTGGATTGAAATAATTAAATAATGATGTGATGTGTGTGTGTGTATATATGTATATGCATAAAGAAAGCAGTTGTAAACAACTGGAATAAACAATTCCAAATACTTTAATGTTATTTTTGATAGAGCTTCTTTCAAATTATTCTACTCTTTCAGATCACTCTAGAAAACCCTTGTTTTAGATATAGCAGTTTCTGTTTCCTCTCTTTTGATTCCACATAGTTATTATGACTGAATCAATTTATAGCTAAAATATATTGAGATATTTATTGGCAGAGTGAAAGTATCCCAAACATTCTCAACTGAAGGATCAGCTATTCCCAGCCATAACTATAGTCATTGGGTTTATTTCCAGTACTTCCTGGGCATAGTAGATTCTTGACAATAAAATAGAAAAAAAAAAAAAACCCTGGTAAGTTGAAGGTTATTTTTTTTTCCTACCGCATTTCCTATTGTACATTGTTATATGCAACAATATTCTGGGAGTTTGGCATATATTTCAAAATACATGAATAAAATTACTCATGCTTACAGTATGAATTTTGTTGTATTGTTTTTGGTCAATCAAAGCAGCATTTGTACCTATACATAAATACAAATTTTAGAGCTGTATCTGATTTTAGAATTCATGAAAAGAACAAATTCTTACTTTTCAGTTGAAGGAATTGAAGCCTCAAGAAGGCCCTGGGGATGCAAATCTGAGGTGCTTTCTACATGTTTCTTGGCAGGGGTCCCGTTGGATTTGAGCCCCAATTACCCAGAGCACTACCTGCTCAAAAAGGCACTCTTTGATTTGCTTTTATTCCTTCCATATTTCAGCCTTCCCATATCCCCCAAATAAACCACTTGCATATAAGCCCTTGAGTCAGACTCTGCTTTTTTGAGCAATCCAAGCTAGGATATACAGTTTTCAGAATATCACTAATATAAATAAAGTTTGATGTGTGGTATTAAGCAAAATGAATTTTAAAGGAAAAATAGCTCCAAAAATTTTTCTCTTTCACCAAATAATACTGTAATTTTTACTCATATTTTAGAAGTAATAACTCTTCATGTTTTATAATTTATATTTATATGAATTATGTTACATGATATCTGAATCTCAGAGATTTGTCTTGATTTAATCTTTTTTTAAAATTTATTTATTTAATTTATTTATTTTTGGCTGCGTTGGGTCTTCGTTGCGGTGCCGGCGGGCTTCTCATTGCGGTGGCTTCTCCTCTTGCGGAACACGGGCTCTAGAACACAGGCTCAGTAGTTGTGGCACGCGGGCTTAGTTGCTCCGCGGCATGTCAGATCTTCCCGGATCAGGGCTCGAACCCATGTCCCCTGCATTGGCAGGCGGATTCTTAACCACTGCGCCACCAGGGAAGCCCTTGATTTAATCTTATTCCAATGAAAAGAAACAATGAAAAATGCAAGTAAAATTCATTCTCCATTCTCTCCGTTAGAGTTCCTTGCTCTGGAAAACTTCTGAGGCTGTGTATGTAACACCAGAATATCCCATAAATTTATTTTAAATCATCATGTCACTGGTTTAAGGTTGTGCTGATAACCCAACTGTGATGGTTAGAAATTTTCTGGCTAAGTAGCAAAAGACCCAACTGAAAGGGGCTTAAACAATTAGGATGTTTATTATGCCACATAACCAGAAGTTTGAAGGTGAGATTTTTCCAGATTACAGTGGCTCAATGACATATTTGTGTCTGACTTGGTTTTCCTGAGATTCTCTCTGTCATCCCTCCATGGAGGCAAGATAGCTGTTGAAGTTCTGAACAACCTGATGACTTATACATATGCATGTATATAGCATATAGCATTTACTGGTGCATACAATGCATATATAGGTGCAATTTGCAATATTCCATGGACAGCTTTCCATATTAGTACATATAGCTATCCTCATTCTTTTTTCTTCCCCTCTAAGGAAAGCTTTAGTCTTTGATCAAAGAATGGAGAGGTAGGAGCTCGCTCTCTAGAGTACATGCTCTCCCTCATTCTTTTAATGGTGGTACAATATTTCATTGTATATTTGTTTCATAACTTATTTACTCCTTCCTGTTAATGGACATTATAATTAGTCAATATTACAACAGTGCTGCAGTATGTATTACACGTGTTCTTGTGCGCTGGCACAAGAGTTTTATAGAATAAATTTCTAAAAGTGGACTTACTGGATCATGAGGAATGCATATTTTATAGTTTAATAGAAAATGCTGAATTGCTGCCCAAACACTTGTACCAATTTATAGCCCTAACAACAGTGTCTGAGAGTGCCTGATTCTCTATACACTTGTCATCACTGGGCGTTATTACACATTTTGATTTTGGCTAATCTGGTAAATGAAAGAAAACTCTTACTTTAGTTTGTTGTTTATCATTGGTGTGGTTTTATTATCCATTTCCAATTTTTCTCTGGTGAATTACCTGTTCACATCTTTTGCCCAGTTTATTATTGGCTGTCATTCCTGGGTTTTTGTTGCTGTTGTTGTTGTTTGCAGAAGTACTTCTTCTTTATACATGTTACAGATATTTTGCTCTGTTTCTTATTTCTCCTTTAAATCCATAATCACATTTTTGTGTAGTCACATAATCAGTGTTTTTTTAAAAGTGTTTCTGGCTTTTGTGTCAAATTAGCATCACCTCAAGATTAAAAAACTCTTCTCCTATAATTTCTTCTAGTATTTTTATGTTTTATATCTAAATATTATATTTATGTTAAGTTTATTTCAATGCAAGCAATGTTTTTAACATGTATTTTTCTCTTCTACTTGGCTGGCCAGTTCCCAACTCTATTTATTGAACAATTCATGTTTTCCCTCCAGGCTTGAAATTTCACCATTCTTATGTGCTAAGTTCTTATAGATATTAGACGTAACCAATTTATTCATTTTATCTCTTAGTGTCTTCCTAAATCAGTAACTTACTATTTTAATTACCAAGGTATATATTATATTTTACATTTTGACAGGATAAGTGCATCATTATGTATTTTATTATTATTATTAAAATTAGAAAATTCCTGGTTATTTTCACAAGTTTCTTTTTCTAGATGTACTTTATAATGGTTTGGGGTTTGGGACTGGGTTTCATTAAATGCTTATATTTTTGTGGTCAGAATTAATATTTTTTATTATTGAAACTTTCTACTTAGGACAAAGTCTGACTTTCTATTTGTTGAGTCCTTATGTCCCTCTGCACTTCTATAGTTTTCTTATATAGATCCCTCACAGTCCTTACTAAATTTATTTCTAAATAACTCAGTAGATTTTTAAAATATACCTTTATCATAAAACATAATAATAAAAGAATATGTACAATTTATATATGTCCTAAAGACCTATAATAAAATGAACACCAATGTATTAACCTCCCAACTTAAGAAATATCATTACCAGTACTTACAGCCCTATCTGTGCCCTGTTCTGAACACAACCCCTATCTGCCCCACCTCCCCAACCAGAAGTAATCACTACCAGAAATTTTGAGTTTCTCAGTCCTCTACTTTTCTTTATAGTTTTACCATATATTTATGAACTCCTGAAAAATATATGTTTACTTTTACTGGTTTGGGAACTTTGAATAAATAATAACTTTGTGTTCTTTTGCATCTTGTATCTCTTCACTCAATGACATGTGGCTTATATTTGTATTTTCTTGAAGAGAAGCTGTTTTTCACATGTTTTTCATATTTATTCTTATGGTAAAATGTCTCTTTATGACTTTTGCCTTTTATTTTGGGTTGTTGATTTTTTTTTTTTTTTTTTTTTTTTTTTTTTGCGGTATGTGGGCCTCTCACTGTTGTGGCCTCTCCCGTTGCGGAGCACAGGCTCCGGACGCGCAGGCCCAGCGGCCATGGCTCACGGGCCCAGCCGCTCCGCGGCATATGGGATCCTCCCAGACCGGGGCACGAACCCGTATCCCCTGCATCGGCAGGCGGACTCCCAACCACCGCGCCACCAGGGAGGCCCGGGTTGTTGATTTTTAAAGGGTCATTTATATATACAGGTGTACCTCAGAGATATTGCAGGTGTGTTTCTGGACCATTGCAATAAAGTGAATATCACAGTAAAGCGAGTAACACAAATTTTTTTGTTTCCCAGTGCATATAAAAGATATGTTTACGCTGCACTGTAGTCTATTAAGTGTGCAATAGCATTATGTCTAAGAAAGCAATGTACATACCTTAATTTAAAAATATTTTATTGCTAAAAATGCTAACCATCATCTGAGCCTTCAGCGAGTGTCTTGCCTTGATGTTGATGGCTGCTGACTGAGCAGAGTGGTGGTTGCTGAAGGTTGGGGTGGCTGTGGCAATTTCTTAAAATAATACAACAATGAAGTATGCTGCATCAATTGACTCTTCCTTTCATGAACTATTTCCAGTAGCGTGCAATGCTGTTTGATTCCATTTTACCCATGGTAGAACTTCTTTCGGAATTGGAGTCAATCCTGTCAAACCCTGCCACTTCTCTATCAGCTAAATTTATATAATATTATAAATCCTTTGTTGTCATTTCAACAGTCTTCACAGCATCTTCACCAGGAGTAGTTTCCATTTCAAGAAAGCACTTTCTTCACTCATCCATAGGAAGCAACTCCTCAACCATTAAAGTTTTATCATGAGATTGCAGCAATTCAGTCACATCTTAAGGCTCTACTTCTAATTCTAGTCCTTTTGCTATTTCCACCACATTTCCAATTACTTCCTCCACTAAAGTCTTGAACCCCTCAAAGTCATCCATGAGGGCTGGAATCAACTTCTTCCAAACTCCTGTTTATGTTTATATTTTGAGCTCTTTCCATGAATCATGAGTGTTCTTGATGGAATCTAGAATGGTGAATCTTTTTCAGAATGTTTTCAATTACTTTGCCCAGATCCATCAGAAGCATTGCTGTCGATGGCAGCTATAATCTCATGAAATTTATTTCTTAAATAATAAGACTTGAAAGTCAAAATTACTCCTTGTTCCATGGATGGCAGAATGAATGTTGTGTTAGCAGGCATGAAAACAACATTAATCTCATTGTACATCTCCATCAGAGCTCTTGGGTGGCAAGGTACATTGTCACTGACCAGTAATAATTTGAAAGGAATCTTTTTCTGAGCAGTAGATTTCAACAGTGGGCTTAAAATATTTAGTATACCAAGTTATAAACAGATATGCTGTCATCCAGGCTTTGTTGTTTCATTTAAAGAGCACAGGCAGAGTAGATATAGCATAATTCTTAAGGGCCCTAGGATTTTCAGAATGGTAAATGAGCTTTGGCTTCAGTTTAAAGTCACCAACTGCATTAGCCCCTAAGAAAAGAGTCAGCCTGTCCTTTGAAGCTTTGAAGCCAGGGAGTGACCTCTCTCTAGCTATTAAAGTCCTAGGTGGTACCTTCTTCCAATATAAGACTGTTTTGCCTACATTGAAAATATGTTGTTTATCGTAGCCACCTTCATGAATTATCTTAGCTAGACCTTCTGGATAACTTGCTGCAGCTTCTACCTCAGCACTTGCGGCTTCATCTTACACTTTTATGTTATGGAGACAGCTTTTTTCCTTAAACCTCATGAACCAGCCTCTGCTAGCTTCATACTTTTCCTCTACAGGCACCTCACCTCTCTCAGCCTTCATAGAACTGAAGAGAGTTAGGACCTTGTTCTGGATTACGCTTCGTTTTACAGGAATGTTGTGGCTGGTTTGATCGTCTAACCAGACCGCTAAAACTTTCTCCATATCAGCAGTAAGGCTGTTTTGCTTTCTTATTACTCATATGTTCACTGGGGCAGCACTTTTAATTTCCTTCAAGAACTTTTCCTTTGCATTCACAACTTGGTTAACTGGCTCAAGAGGCCTACCTTTTGGCTTACCTCAGCTTTCAACATGCCTACCTCAGTAAACTTAACTATTTCTAGCTTTTGATTTAAAGTGAGAGGTGTACAGCTCTTTCTTTCACTTAAATGCTTAGAGGCCTTGTAGGATTATTAATTGGCCTAATTTCAATATTGTTGTGTCTCAGAAAATAGAGAGGCCTGAGGGGAGGGAGAGAGATGGGTAACAGCTGTTCAGTGGAGCAGTCGGAACTCACACAACATGTATCGATTAAGTTTGTGGTCTTATATGGGTGAGGTTCATGGCGCCCCAAAACAATTACAATGGTAGCATCAAAGATCAGTGATCACAGGTCACCATAACAAATATAATAATGAAAAAGTTTGAAATATTGTAAGAATTACCGAAACGTGACACAGAGACACAAGGTGAGCAAATGCTGTTGGAAAAATGGTGCTGATAGATTTGCTCGATGCAGGGTTGCCACAAGCCTTCAATTTGTAAGAACTGCAATATCTGCAAAGCACAATACAGTGAAGCGCAATAAAACGAGATGGGGCTGTATTTTTATAGCCTATTTTTTAACCTATTGAGGTAAAATTGACGTGTTAAGAACTGTACATATTTAATGTATATAACGATGAAATTGTAGATAAATATAAACTTGTGAAACCATTGTCACTATCAAGGCTGTAGGGATATCCATCTTCTCCCAAAGTTTCCTTCCACTCCATTTATTAATATTATTATTGTTATTATATTTTTGTGCTTGTTAAGAACACAACATAAGATCTACTCTAGGGATTTCCCTCGTGGCACAGTGGTTAAGAATCTGCCTGCCAATGCAGGGGACACGGGTTTGATCCCTGATCCAGGACGATTCCACATGCCACGGAGCAATGAAGCCTGTGCGCCACAACTACTGAGCCTGTGCTCTAGAGCCTGCGAGCCACAACTGCTGAGCCTGCGCACTCCAGGGCCTGCGCGCCGCAACAAGAGAAGCCACCGCGATAAGAAGCCTGCGCGCCACAATGAATAGTAGCCCCTGCTCGCCACAACTAGAGAAAGCCCATGCACAGCAACGAAGACTCAATGCAGCCAGAAATAAATAAAATAAATTAATTAATTTAAAAAAAGATCTACCCTCTTAGCAAATTTGAAGTGTCCAATACAGTATTGTTAGCTATAGGTGCTACGCATTTTAGTAGATCTACAGAGCTTATTTATCTTACATAGCTGAAACTTTGTACCCCTTGAATCATCACCTCCCCACAGCCCCTGGCAATAACCATTCTACTCTCTGCTTCTATGAGTTTGACTGTTTTAGATTCCACATAAAATTGTACAGTATTTGTCTTTTCTGTGTCAGCATAATGTCCTCCAGGTCCATCCTTGTTGTCACAAATGGCAGGATTTCCTTTTTTTTTAAGGCCGAATACTATTCCGGTGCATGTACATTCCACATTTTCTTTATTCATTCACCTGTTGATGGACATTTAGGTTGTTTCCATATCTTGGCCATGGTAAATAAGGTGTCAGTGAACGTGGGGGAGTGCGGTTATTTCTACAAGAACCTGATTTCAATTCCTTTGGATAAATACCTAGAGGTGGGATTGGTAGATCATATGGTAATTCTATTTTTAATATTTTGAGGAACCTCCATGCTGTTTTCCATAAAGGCAGTACCAATTTACATGCCCACCAACAGTGTACCAGTGTCCCCTTTTCTCCACATTCTTGCCAATACTTGTTTATTTTTTTAATAATAGCTATCCTAATACATGTGAGGTAATATCTCATCGTGGCTTTGATTTGCATCATTTTCCTGATGATTAGTGATGTTGAACACCTTTTCATATACTTGTTTGCTGTTTGTGTTTTCTGGAGAAATGTCTATTCAGCTCCTTTGATCATTGTTAATCAGGTTATTTGTTATTTTGTTATTCAGTTATATGAGTTCCTTATATATTTTGAATATTAACCCCTTATCAGATATATAGTTTGAAATATTTTCTACCATTATGTAGGTTGCCTTTGCATGTAGTTAATAGTTTCCTTTTTTGTGCAGAAGATTTTTAGTTGGATGTAATCTCACTTGTTTATTTTAATTTTTGTTGCCTGTGCTGTTGTGTCATATCCAAAAAGTTATTGCCAAAACCAAAGTCAAGGAGTTTTTTTTGTTGTTGTTTAATTTTTAATTGTTTAACATCTTTATTGGAGTATAATTGCTTTACAATGGTATGTTAGTTTCTGCTCTATAACAGAGTGAATCAGCTATACATATACATATATCCCCTTATCTTGTCCCTCTTGCATCTCCCTCCTACCTTCCCTATCCCACCCCTCTAGGTGGTCACAAAGCACCGAGCTGATCTCCCTGAGCTATGCGGCTGCTTCCCACTAGCTATCTATTTTACGTTTGGTAGTGTATATAAGTCCATGCCACTCTCTCACTTTGTCCCAGCTTACCCTTCTCCCTCCCCATGTCCTCAAGTTCATTCTCTATGCTGTGTCTTTATTCCTGTCCTGCCCCTAGGTTCTTCATAACCTTTTTTTTTTTTTAGATTCCATATGTATGTGTTAGCATGTGGTATTTGTTTTTCTCTTTCTGACTAACTTCACTCTGTATGACAGACTCTAGGTTAATCCACCTCTCTACAAATAACTCAGTTTCATTTCTTTTTTATGGCTGAGTAATATTCCATTGTATATATGTGCCACATCTTCTTTATCCATTCATCTGTTGATGGACACTTAGGTTGCTTCCATGTCCTGGCTATTGTAAATAGAGCTGCCATGAACATTGTGGTACATGACTCTTTTTGAATTATGGTTTTCTCAGGGTATATGCCCAGTAGTGAGATTGCTGGGTTGTATGGTATTTCTATTTGTTGTTTTTTTAAGGAACCTCCATACTGTTCTCTATAGTGGCTGTATCAATTTACATTCCCACCAAGAGTGCAAGAGGGTTCCCTTTTCTCCACACCCTCTCCAGCATTTATTGTTTGTAGATTTTTTGATGAGATCATTCTGAGTGGCATGAGGTGATACCTCATTGTAGTTTTGATATGCATTTCTCTAATAATTAGTGATGTTGAGCATTCTTTCATGTGCTTGTTGGCCATCTGTATATCTTCTTTGGAGAAATGTCTATTTAGGTCTTCTACCCATTTTTGGATTGGGTTGTTTGTTTTTCTGATATTGAGCTGCATGAGCTGCTTGTAAATTTTGGAGATTAATCCTTTGTCAGTTGCTTCATTTGCAAATATTTTCTCCCATTCTGAGGGTTGTCTTTTCTTCTTGTTTATGGTTTCCTTTGCTGTGCAAAAGCTTTTAAGTTTCATTAGGTCCCGTTTGTTTATTTTTGTTTTTATTTCCATTTTTCTAGGAGGTGGGTCAAAAAGGATCTTGCTGTGATTAATGTGATAGAGTATTCTGCCTGTGTTTTGCTCTAAGAGTTTTATAGTGTCTGACCTTACATTTAGGTCTTTAATCCATTTTTGAGTTTATTTTTGTGTATGGTGTTAGGGAGTGTTCTAATTTCATTCTTTTACATGTAGCTGTCCAGTTTTCCCAGCACCACTTATTGAAGAGACTGTCTTTTCTCTGTCGTATATTCTTGCCTCCTTTATCAAAAATAAGGTGGCTATATGTGTGTGGGTTTATCTCTGGGCTTTCTATCCTGTTCCATTGATCTATATTTCTGTTTTTGTACCAGTACCAGACTGTCTTGATTACTATAGCTTTGTAGTATAGTCTGAAGTCTGGGAGCCTGATTCCTCCAGCTCCGTTTTTCTTTCTCAAGACTGCTTTGGCTATTCGGGGTCTTTTGTGTTTCCATACAAAGTGTGAAATTTTTTTTGCTCTAGTTCTTTGAAAATTGCCATTGGTAGTTTGATAGGGATTGCATTGAATCTGTAGATTGCTTTGAGTAGTAGAGTCATTTTCACAATGTTGATTCTTCTAATCCAAGAACATGGTATATCTCTCCATCTATTTGTATCATCTTTAATTTCTTTCATCAGTGTCTTATAGTTTTCTGCATACAGGTCTTTTGTCTCCTTAGGTGGGTTTGTTCATAGGTATTTTATTCTTTTTGTTGCAGTGGTAAATGGGAGTGTTTCCTTAATTTCTCTTTCAGATTTTTCATCATTAGTGTATAGGAATGCAAGAGATTTCTGTGCATTAATTTTGTATCCTGCTACTTTACCAAATTCATTGATTAGCTCTAGTAGTTTTCTGGTAGCACCTGTAGGATTCTCTATGTATAGTATCATGTCATCTGAAAACAGTGACAGCTTTACTTCTTTTCCTATTTGGATTCCTTTTAGTTCTTTTTCTTCTCTGATTGCTATGGCTAAAGCTTCCAAGACTATGTTGAGTAATAGTGGTGAGAGTGGGCAAGCTTCTCTTGTTCCTGATCTTAGTGGAAATGGTTTCAAGTTTTCACCATTGAGGACGATGCTGGCTGTGCGTTTGTCATATATGGCCTTTATTATGTTGAGGTAAGTTCCCTCTATGTCTACTTTCTGGAGTGGTTTTATCATAAATGGGTGTTGAATTTTGTCAAAAGCTTTTTCCACATCTATTGAGATGATTATATGGTCTTACTCCTTCAATTTGTTAGTATGGTTTATTGTAGTGATTGATTTGTGTATACTGAAGAATCCTTGCATTCCTGGGATAAACCCCACTTGATCATGGTGTATGATACTTTTAATGTGCTATTCGATTCTGTTTGCTATTATTTTGTTGAGGATTTTTACATCTATGTTCATCAGTGCTATTGGCCTATAGTTTTCTTTCTTTGTGATATCTTTGTCTGGTTTTGGTATCAGGGTGATGGTGGCCTCATAGAATGAGTTTGTGAGTGTTCCTCCGTCTGCTATATTTTGGAAGAATTTCAGAAGGATAGGTGGCTAAGCTTGGTTCAGTGGGTTGTGTAGGCTTCCTGGTGGAGGGGACTAGTGCCTGTGTTCTGGTGGATGAGGCTGGATCTTGTCTTTCTGGTGGACAGGACCGTGTCCTGTGGTGTGTCTTGGGGTGTCTGTGACCTTATTATGATTTTAGGCAGCTTCTCTGCTAATGGGTGGGGTTGTGTTCCTGTCTTGCTAGTTGTTTGGCATAGGGTGTCCAGCACTGTAGCTTGCTGGTCATTGAGTGGAGCTGGGTCTTACCATTGAGATGGAGATCTCTGGGAGAACTTTCACTGTTTGATATTACGTGGAGCCGGGAGGTCTCTGAGGGACCAATGTCCTGAACTGAGCTCTCCCACCTCAGAGGCACAGGCCTGACACCTGGCTGGAGCACTAAAACCCTGTCAGCCACATGGCTCAGAAGAAAAGGGAGAGAAAAGAAAGAAAAATAAATAAATAAATAAAATAAAGTATTAAAATAAAAAATAATTATTAAAAATAAAAAAAGAAAGAAAGAACAACCAAACCAAGAAACAAATCCACCAGTGATAACGAGCACTAAAAACTATACTAAAAGAAAAACAAACAAAAAAAACCACCAGAAAAACAAAACAAAAAAAACCAGACAGACAGAACCCTAGGACAAACGGTAAAAGCAAAGCTATACAAACAAAATCACACAAAGAAGCATACACATACACACTCAAAAAAAGAGAAAAAGGAAAAAAAATATATATATCTATATATTAAAAAAAAGGAGGAAGAGAGCAACCAAGTCAATAAACAAATCTACCAATGATAATAAACTCTAAATACTAAACTAAGATAAACATAAAACCAGAAACAAATTAGATGCAGAAAGCAAACCCCAAGTCTACAGTTGCTCCCAAAGTCCACCACCTCAATTTTGGGATGATTCATTGTCTATTCAGGTATTCCACAGATGCAGGGTACATTAAGTTGATGGTGGAGATTTAATCCACTGCTCCTGAGGCTGCTGGGAGAGATTTTCCTTTCTCTTCTTTGTTCGCACATCTCCTGGGGTTCACCTTTGGATTTGGACCCACCTCTGCATGTAGGTCGCCTGAGGGCATCTGTTCCCACCCAGACAAGACGGGGTTAAAGTAGCAGCTGATTAGGGTGCTCTGGCTCACTCAGGCCAGGGGGGCAGGGAGGGGGTACAGAATGTGGGGCGAGCCTTCGGCAGCAGAGGCCAGCATGACATTGCAGCAGCCCAAGGTGCACTGTGTGTACTCCCGGGTAAGTTGTCCCTGGATTACGGGACCCTGGCAGTGGTGGCTGCACAGGCTCCTGGGAGGGGAGGTGTGGATAGTGACCTGTGCTTGCACACAGGCTTCTTGGTGGCTGCAGCAGCAGCCTTAGCGTTTCATGCCTGTCTCTGGTGTCCGGGCTGACAGCCACAGCTCGCGCCCATCTCTGAAGCTCGTTTAGGCATCGCTCTGAATCCCCTCTCCTTGCTACCCCAAAACAATGGTCCCTTGCCTCTTAGGCAGTTCCAGAGTTTTTCCCCGGACTCCCTCCCAGCTAGCTGTGGCACACTAGCCCCCTTCAGGCTGTGTTCACGCAGCCAACCCCAGCCCTCTCCCTGGGGTCTGACCTCAGCCTCAGCTCCCAGCCCCCACCCGCCCCGGGAGGTGAGCTGACAAGCCTCTCGGGCTGGTGAGTGCAGGTCGGCACTGATCCTCTGTGTGGGAATCTCTCCACTTTGCCCTCCGCATCCCTGTTGCTGCGCTCTCCTCTGTGGCTCCGAAGCTTCCCCCCTCCACCACCCGCAGTCTCTGCCCGCGAAGGGGCTTCCTAGTGTGTGGAAACCTTTCCTCCTTCACAGCTCCCTCCCACTGGTGCAGGTCCCGTCCCTATTCTTTTGTCTCTGTTTTTTCTTTTTTCTTTTGTCCTAACCAGGTACGTGGGGAGTTTCTTGCCTTTTGGGAAGTCTGAGGTCTTCTGCCAGTGTTCAGTAGGTGTTCTGTAGGAGTTGTTCCACATGTAGATGTATTTCTGATGTGTTTGTGGGGAGGAAGGTGATCTCCACGTCTTACTCCTCCGCCATCTTGGAGGTCTCCCCATATCAATTGTAGAATAAACTTGTCAAGTTCTGCAAAAAATACACCTAATTTTAGTTTTGATTAGACTTTTATTGAGCTTATGGATCATCAATATAAAGATAATTAACATTTTTAGTTTTGAGTCATCTGATGTGTGAAAGTTGTTTGTCTCAATTTACTTTGGTATTCTTTTATATTATCCTTTCACTTTCTGCCTATGTGTGAAGTGATTTACTGTTTTACCATTTAGAATGATATTTGCAGTAGGGTTTTTAAAAAATCATATTAAATTCACTATTTTTAGAATTCTTAACTTTTGGCTTAGCGATTTTGTTCTGAATGGATATTGAGTATTAACATGATGTTTTCTACATCAATTAAGATGAAAATGTATATTTAAATCTCTCAGTCCCCTAATCAATTTTCTAATGGTCAGCCAATCTTTCATTCCTATGATAAATTCATTTGTCCATGATTTAGTATCTTTTTTGTACATTATTTGTAATATGATTTTCATTCATTAAAGGTTATATTTCTGTCTTCACTTTCTTCCCTTAAGTATACCAGCTTCTTTTTTAAAATTAAGTTTCATTGTCTTAATTTCTTAAGTCGTACATTCCTTTGGATTTCTTATTTCAAAGGATTAATTTTTTAATTTGTATAACAGTGCAAACTACTTTTGGCTATTTTTTCCCCAGTTTCCTTCAATAATTCTTCCTCTAGTAAGTGTATGATTTGTATTTTGTAGTACTTTTGAATATGTTTCTAATAATGGTGCAATAGTATCCAAGCTGTTTTAGCCACTAAATAATATATGGAGTATTCTGCTTAATCCTACCATCTTTTCCTGGGCACTACTTGAATCGTTCTGTTAGAATAGTACTGGGAGGTATGTGTTTTTTTATATAGTCTTTCAGTTGTTTGAAAAGCAGGGCTGATGAGCTGAGGCAACAGAAAGTTGGCTGCTGTAATTTAAATGGTTCCTCACCATACTTTTGGAATCTTCTACTCTCTGCTCCAGATGATTATTCAGTATTTGGGAGGGGGAGGGATGGAAAAGAGAATTTTGTTTCTCTTGATTTTTATGTAAGGACTTTATGCTCAAAGACTTTCTTTTGTCATTGTTTGTTTGGTGTTATTTACCTCTGCTCAGTGAACTTTATTAAGCAGCTATATATTTTGACTACAAGGTTATTGTTGTCTCCCTTTGCCTTAACCATATTTCACTTGTTTGGTACATTGCTATTTCCTAGTCTTTTTCTCTCCCACCTCATCTTCATGCTGTTCTGATTGGCTCAAAGGCGGAATACGGAAAAGTAAAAGTCATGTAACTGCATGGTGGACTTTCCTTTAGCCGTGTCTCCCCTGTGATACTGCTGTGCAGAAACTGGCTCCCACTGGAATGCTTCCACTATGGCCTGCCAATATTCCTCAAACTTCATTTCCAGGTTTAGGGATTTTGGTATGACTATTCAATAGTTTTTCACTTTTTACCTGATAATGTCACCCTACACTGTGCATCAGTCTTGGAATTCTTCTTTAGCTTGATCCAGATTTTATTGTATATGACAGATAGTTCTCCAAGTATCTGTCATGTGCTGTGGCATGGGTGTGGGGGGGTTTCCATTGCTTTACTTCGCATGGAATTTTCTTCTCTTTTTCAGTTTATTCTTTTTTTTTTTTTTTTTTTTTTTTTTTTGCGGTACGGGGGCCTCTCACTGCTGTGGCCTCTCCCGCTGCGGAGCACAGGCTCCAGACACGCAGGCTCAGCAGCCATGGCTCACGGGCCCAGCCACTCCGCGGCATGTGGGATCCTCCCGGACCGGGGCACGAACCTGCGCCCCCTGCATCGGCAGGCAGACTCCCAACCACTGCGCCACCAGGGAAGCCCAAGTTTATTCTTTTATATGGATTTTTGAGATAGAAATTATGCAAATGTGCAATCATTTGGCTATAGTCCCCAGTAATTCAATAGTGCAGTTGACCTCCCAAGAAATATATGGTCATTTCTGCTTCCTTTGAAAGTTTTAGTCATAGAAACAAATAGTATAAGTTAAAACCTTCACCTGAGACTAATAAGATCAATGCTACTTGTCTTAAGGATGAACTATAATTTCCCTTCCAAGTAAAGTCCCCATCAAATACAGTAGAAACCCCTTATAAAACTGATATCAGGGGACAGATCTTGGGCTATTTTTACCTTTTTTATGTGTTAGGGCCATAATTAGTTCCAAGATATATTTGGCCTGTATACTCTGTCATATACATAGTAAAATAATTTGCAATTAAATATCATAGAAAACATTCTTATCTTGTTAACATTTTTTTGCCATGATTTCTAGTAAATCTGTAAGTCTTTTTTTTAAAAAAAATTCAAATGGAAAGAAGAATAAAATTTTGCTTCTCATCTAAATGATTCTCATCCACCTAATAGTAATGAGATTATAATGCAAAATTAAATCTAAGGGTAATACTTGATTAAGTATTATTATAGTTTATTGTAGCATTTTGTTGCTAGTTTTAGTATTACATCCCAGGAAGGAAAAAAAAATCCCATTTAAAATACATTACCTTTATTATTATTACTTTGATTCCCACCTGGTTAGATCCAAAGCTTTCATAAATTGAACTCCCATAAATTTCATAAAATTCCTATTCCACATTTCTTGAGACTCAAAAGGGAAAATAAAAGTAGGGCTAGCAATGGTTGTTTTCTACAAACTTAAGCATCATAGATTAATGAAAAGATCAGTAATATTCATATGGCACCTTCAATTTAAAGGGAAATAAATATTATGAGTCTTGAAAAAGAAACCCAGCACTGTTTTTATTTCATTTTTTATTCCATGAAGTATACTAGTAATTAAATTAGCCATAATTCATTAAAGTACACATGGGCCTCTTTTTTTAATAAAAATGTGGGGAAGCACTAAAATCTCTAAATTACAACACTACTTTTAATGAAAGTACATTTGAAATACTACAGAGTTGCCATCTACAGGTAAAATGTTTTAAACTAACGAAGAAATCTTTCTACAGCAGAAAAATGAATTACTAGAAAGCTCATGAATAATAAAAAAATGTGTTTGACCATTTTTTCACTAAATTGGTTAGATATAATGTTTTTGAGCAGTGACAAAAATAAATAGATAAACAATAAGGGAAATTTCTATAAACAAACACTAAATTTGGGGGATTTTAATTATACTCCATTTATATCTTTCACTGATGTCTTCTATTTCTCAGCATGAAATTATTCTCTGGGACAAATGCAAGCCCAAGGAGAGTCAATCCCCATCACGGCATTGCCAAGTGTGATGTAAAAGTTGAAAGGCTGTGATATAATAAATTGTGCCAGAGAAATAATCAAGCAGCTAAGGAAATACATTTTGGGTAGAATTGGCAGTCTTTGCCTTAGAAAAGCACAGCACTAGAGTAGAATCACAATATTTTGGAATAGGATAAGGAAAATGCTTGCAGAAATCCTGGATAACTTGCAACACATCCAGAAATTTAAAAAACCCTTGCTGAAGAAGTATTCTCCAGTGGGTGGTGTTTACCTGGTTTGCCTCCTCTAAGATTCAAACAGGGTTGACCCAATCTAGATAGTGATCTATAATTTTGTAATTCAAGACCTTATGGATATAACAAAAGAGTTGTTGAAAATGATTGAACCCCTCAGAATTACATGAAATTTATGTATAGTTCTTCACTATGATAAATTTCAACATAAACATAAACAATAAACTCTAACCAGCTATATGGGGCTAAAAGGGGAAGTTTTAGTATAAAATTTTAGCTCCTCTTTGTTAACTGGTGAAAATCATTTGCCAGGGTTGCTAGAGAATTTTGTGTTTTTTGGTCTGGCATAGATTCCTGTAATGTAGCATACTGTTTATTGCTTTTGAACCTTTGTTTATGCTGTCAACTCTTTCTGGAAGGCTCCCAACCCTGCCACCCTAACCAACACAAACATTTACGTGGATAATTACTTCTCATTCAATAAGACTTCCTCTTCAGTGTTGTATAAGTACTTGTGCATACATGTCCATACTTAAATTGTATGTATCTGTTTAAATATCTAATTTATCTTTGTAATTCTAGTACATAGACATAATAGTGTTCAACAGAATGCACCCACCTTATTTGTAGAAAATTTCCAACATGGTACTAGACCTATTTAATCATTTCATTTTATGGTAGAACATTTTGTCAGAAATAATCATAAATTTACTAAATAAAACTTAGTTCTTGCCATTTGAAAACCACTAAAATGGTATATGCCTCTCTTTTTTGCCTTTTTAATGTTTATTTGTACATTTATTTGCCCTACCCCTAGTCCTCACTGTAAATTCCTTGGGATCTTGAAATCCGTGGTGTATACATTTTGTATTTTATGTCTTTACTGAATACAGTGCTGACACATAGAAATGCTCAAGAAGTATTTGTTGAATGAATGAATGCATGGATAATTTTTCATGCTTTTGTTTCTTTCTATTATACATACAATTTTAAGTTACCTCTACTTTGTTGACATCTAGTGAATATATTGCCTAAGGGACCAGGATGAAATAGCCTATGCATGAACGCTTTCATTTCTGGAATCCTTTTCTTAAAGGTTAGCCATTTTTGTTTGTTCGATTTTGGAATGACTGTGTAGAAATGGGAATAAATAATCTAGTACCCAGGTCTGAGTTCTGTAGCTAGAGGCTTTTACTGACTATATCCACATCTGACTCTTGAGTGGCTGAAACCAGGATTAGAGAAATTCCAAAGTTATTCAACAAGCCTTTTCTCATTGTTGTTAAGGATCAAGCTAACTTTCAAGAACTATGCATTTAAAAGTCCCTCAAAAAAGAATTTTCAGAATATCACAAGAACTCATATCTTTTTGCCAAATGGTGATAGACAACATAAAGATAGTTGAAAATATTCTACTTACTAGTCTGCTTCTTAGCCTCTTATATTTCTTTTGCTTTCCTTTTTTCAGCAATATTTGATTTTTTTTCTTTGCCATTGTGAAAATGCTTAGTGCTTCATCAGGATGTCTTCGAGAAAAAATGAATATATCATTACTGATGCTCAAAAGTTGTAATAATACAAACAAGTCACTGAAATTTAAGGTGGCATAAAAGAACACTGCTTTTATCTGTATTTTAGGCAAAAGAGCTTCAATTCATGTTTTAGAAATTTTCTGTATCAAATTTAAGCTCTTTCTTCATACATTTACATAAAACTCCTATATTTCCTATGAAAATAGTGATGGTAATTTAAATCCAGATAGTCAATCACTGTCAGCATTTGTCACCACCTGCCAAAAATACTTGTGATGTATCTATTTTCTTCATTTTAAGAATAGAAGAGGGATTTGGGACAAATTTAAACAGAAAAAAAATTACCAAAGCCTTGAGTATTAGTTATATTTTGCTTCATAGCAAATTACTCCAAAAATTGATGCCTTAAAACAACATTTATTTTATCAGTTTCTATGGGTCAGGAATCCAAACATGACTTAGTTTGGTTTTCTGGCTCAGGGCCTCTCATAAGGCTGTAATCAAGGTGTTGGCAGGGGCTGCAGTCATCGCAAGGCTCAACTGGGGGAATTACCTGTTTCTAAGTTCACTCTAGTTGTTGGCAGGATTCAGTTTCTCACTGGCTATTGGATTGAAGGCTTAGTCCCTCACTGGCTGTTGGCCAGGGCCTTTCCTCAGTTCCTGGTCACATGAGCTTTTCAATAGAGCATTTCACAACATGGTAGTCTTCTTTCAAAGCAAGCTAGAGAATGAGAAAGGGAGAGCAAGAATCTTTATGAAATTTGATCTCAAAAGTGACATACCATTGCTTTTGCTGTATTCTGTTCATTAGAAGTGAGTTACTAGGTCTAGCCCACTCTAGAAGGGGAGAGGATTACATAAAGTTGTGGATATGAGGAGTCAGGGATGATTTGGGCCCATCTTAGAAGTTGCTTACTACACTTCTTTTATGGAAAGGCTTATTCCCTTAGGCTAGCTGGTTTGGAGTAGAATGGCAACTGGTTCTAGTTTTGATTTTTTAAATATTCAAGGTTTTATTTTTAAAGCCAGAATAATAGCACCTGGCATTTCAGCAGAGAGACCACTTCAGGCCAAAATGTACTGTTAACATTTTTTTAAATTAAAATATATTAAAGATTAAGTAAAACATGGCAACAAGTGTCTGAGACTATTAAGAATTGAGAAGGGGGATCAACTAAATAAACAAAGATAGTCTTCCTCATGCCTTCTTCACAGTTACATAAAATTTTCTTTTTAAAATTTTACATGGCAAATAAGAAAAAGCAAAGGTAGAGATGATGCAAGATTAATGACAGCTGCCCATTGAGAAGAATGGGGGAAATAGGTCTCATTGAAAGACACAGAATTGGGAGTATGGGGCCTGAGGGTGAGAAATCAAATGACAATCATAGTTTCAACATCTTGTTAAAAGACTTTGAAGAAACAATACAAACAAGGGATGGTAAATACATAGCCCTCATTCCAGAAATAAAGTCTGTGAGAAGAAAACAAAAACAAAGCCAAAAAGCTTTTGCTTTTACAACTTGGTGTAAAAGGGATCTCAAAGCATAATCTCATATCCTTATTGAGCTTTCCTCTGATAGGGCTTATGGAGAGTGGTTCAAAACTATATTATAATTTTTAAGATTATGCCTGTGGGATTACAGTTAGGTACCTCTTCTATAGCATGAGCTGCAGAGGTATGGTTAATAGGAAAATGCCATATTATACCATAGCTCCTATAATTTGTCAGAAAGCTTTCCATATAAGGACTCAAATAAGAGTCCTGGAAATTAGGTAACAGCACTAGTCCAAAAGCATTCCTGTGATGAGGCTGTCCTTACTGCTCTAAACCCTTAGCCCCATCAAGCTGTTTGTTTTTAGAGCTAAAGGGGTTGTAGTAGATGCTGCCTCACTCAGATCCTCTTTACTGAACTGATGCATCCATTTGCCAGCTGCTGTGAATGTTGCCTGCTAAAGGCTCACAGCTGTACCCTTCTCTGGAAGGAATTGACCTTGGCAGAGGAGAACTGCCTTGCCTGGGAGACTAGCACACCTCCCTGTGCAGCAGGGGACAACCCGAGGACAATGACAGACTGAAACTGAGGTATCAAAGCCTAACCATTCTTGTCTTGAGGTGAAATTCAAACCTTAGAACTGCCCAGGTGATAAAAATGAAGCTAATCTCCTGCTGACACCACATCTTTGGTTAGCTCTTCCCTTGCCCTATCTTGATTCCTTCACTCCTTTACAGGATTCTTCTGAGAGCACTCCCTCTATAAATGACTTGCACAAGAATTTCTATCTCAGGCTCTGCTTCTGCGAACCTGATCTAAGACATGAGTCAACTGGAAATCAAATGGGGGACTGGGCAGTTCTTTTTTTTCCATTGATTTATTTATTCATGTTTTTAAAAAATTTTTATTAGAGTATAGTTGCTTTACAATGTTGTGTTAGTTTCTACTGTATAGCAAAGTGAATCAGCTATACATTTATCTCCTCTTTTTTGGATTTCCTTCTCATTTAGGTCACCACAGAGCACTGAGTATAGTTCCCTGAGCTATACCATAGGTTCTCATTAGTTATCTATTTTATACATAGTATCAATAGTGTATATATGTCAATCCCAATCTCCCAATTCATGCCAACCCCCTTTCCCCCCTTGGTGTCCATACGTTTGTTCTCTACATCTGTGTCTCTATTTCTGCCCTGCAAACCGGTTCATCTGTACCATTTTTCTAGGTTCCACATATATGCATTAATATACAATATTTGTTTTTCTCTTTGTGACTTACTCCACTAGGGAAGTTCTTTTTAACATTAGAGAGTAAGGTCCTAATTTCCTTTTTGGTTTAGGGAGCTGTTTATCATTGGAATTATTCCCTTGTGTGGAACTTCTTCCTCCCATCTAAAATTATAGGATTGAAAAATAGGTAAAATGGTTAACCTATAATACCCTAGCCTTCCTCCTTCCTTTGAACAAACCTCCCTTCCTTCCTTCCTTTCTTCTTTCCTTCTTTCCCCCCTTCCTCCCTCCCCTGTTTCCTCCCTTCCTCTTTTTCTCCCTTCCTCCTTCACTCTCGTCCTCCTTTCCTTCCTTCTATGAGTTGCTCCAGAAAAGATTTAAGGTATCTAAATTAAAACATGGATAGAAATGGTATATGGTAAAAAGTGTACTTGGAATGCCCTTCTCACAAAGCTCTCTAGGCCAATATCCCCCTTAGTGGCAAATATTGAATTCCTACTCTACATGGAACAAAGAAATGGTCAAAATCTCTAACTGGAATTCTTAGTTCAAGAAGATTGAAAAACAATTAACAGAAAAAATATAGAACTACCAATTCCATATGTTTCACAAATTCTTTACCCTTAGTTCATATACACCTGATAAAACCCACATTTTTGGAAAGAAAATCAAATGGGAGGTAGTCACTGTGGAGGACATTCTGGAGGCCACCGGTTCTGGAGGCCAGAGGCTCTGTGCTACTGACTGTTGAGCTACTAGGTCCTCACTCACTTTCAGTGGGTGCCTTTTAAATTAACGCTTTAACAATTGTTGACCTGCATCCAAATTCAGGAGATATTCTGCAAAACTCATATTTTCATGACCTATGGATTTTTTGTTTTTGAGAAAAGAGGGTCACATTTAAACTTAGTACATTTCTGACTGCCCCTAGCTTGTCACCCTTCATACTTTTTCCCATAATACATACTTTTCCCCAGCACAACTTCTTGTGTTGTTTTGCCAGTGTGCCCTGGTAAAAGCAACCATGGCTAAAACAGGTCACTTTATGTTTCACTTACAGTAGAAAACCGCTCAAACCAAGCACATAAAACAAAGCTTTCTGTAAGAATCAAACATGACCCTTTATATGAATTTTAAATAGCTGTAATCAACTGACAGATACTCTGTGTCTTTAATGATGTATCAAAGTCCTCTGCAGGAAGAACTTTTTAAGGGCAAGGACTGAATCTGATGTCCCTTTCATGGTTTCCATTGGTGCATTCCTAAAAACTGCTTACAGAGAGCCACAAGGCTCTCTCAAGAGCAAGAAACATTCACATTTGTGCCCTTGAATGACAGCAGAAAATAGATTTCTACTACCAAAGGACATTCTCATCTCTTCTTCCAAAACAACAGCTATGCCATTTTACATGCCATCTCTCTTCTGAACCAACAGCTCCCCTAGGTACCTTCATAACCATATTGTAATATAAGGATGGATTATTCATTCTGCATCTCATACTTAAAAATTAGAAAGGCCAGAGTTTTCAAATGAGGCAGTTTAAATTTTTAAAAAATATGTAAAGCAGAATATAGTGATATGGATGCATCCTAACAGAATTGCCATTGCTTCCCTAAGGCAAAATTGAAATATAGGCACAGTTCATCTCCATCTTCCTTCTTTCTCCCTTTTCATGACTCTCTTTTGCCATCGGGAACATAGGTCATCATGCTTTCCCTTGTCTGCCAGAGTCTCTCCATTAAATTATGTGTACTGTTTTGGCTTACAGCCTTTAGACTCGGCCTCATAACTTGTTTGCCCTTCTCTTGTCAAAATTTACCTGTTTTATGTCCTATGTCTTACTGTAACGGTTTGACATATTAATTTATTTGAGTTTATGCACTAAAGACTGTTGATGATTTAATATTTTAACCTCTTGGAGTTATGTTAACAGGCACTCTGTGGAGGATGAAAATTTTTAACTCAAAGGGAGAACTGGTGCAATTTCAAGCCCTTCACTAGGTTGGTGGGAGCAATGTTTTAGAGAGGGAGGCCAAGGTCTTTAATGGAGAGCTTGCCTGCTCTGTTTAGGTATTAAGCTGGCCCTGTACATATGGCCATTATTTTGGTAAACAACAAAGGATAAGCATGTTTAAGATCTGAAAGTGCACACTATGGACATCTTCTGTTGAAGAGAAATATATGGTTTTGTTAAAAGAAACTTTTCTACATTATGTCTACCTTTTCAAGAATTGTTTTTTCCAATGGAAATAAAGGAAAAATCTGTTCCAGCTGCCTTCAGTTTCACAACCAAAGTATCCATTTTTGTTACACTCAATCAGCTCTAATCATTACTATGAAAACCTGAAATTTGTTAATCCAGGTACACAGCTCATCCTGCTGACTCCATGAGTAGCAAATCTATGTCCTACAATGTGTGGTGTTTAATGCTACGTTGGTTGCTGCCTGCAACTACTTTGTTTTCCTTTTTGGCAGGAACTGGCTAACTGTTGTTTCATCAAGGGAATGTGGTGGCAGCTTCAAGCTTAAAATATTTTGACATAATACAAGAGTGACTTTCTTTACTTGACTCCAAGGCTGTCTTTTCCTTAGAAATTAATTTACTCAAGGCTATGATTTTGGGGGTTCAGCTGAACAGGGATTAAGTCAATTATTAATGTTTTTTATATATCACTGGCAAAATGCATATATTAAATGCATGAAATTTTTACAGTTGAATCAGAAGAGAATTGTCAATGGAGGTAAAGCATTGCTGAATAGATATATCATTTGTCATCATAATACAGCTAATACTTCTGCCTTGACTTGGCACTAAACAAGACAGAATTTGCTGCACATTTTAAGACTGTAATATTTTCTACTTTCTGTATCTTATTACCTTTTTCAAATTCCTGTGCTGAACCAATGTCTATAAAATAGTGCAAAAAGCATTTGATGTGTAAGCCATTAAAATGACCTGATGAACACAAAGCATTTTCCCCAAAGGGACCTTGAATAAATGTTAGTTATTGATATTATTATTATTACTATTATTATTCTGAGCAGAAATCTCAGCTTCATTAGTACCATAGGGTTAATAAGCAACCCAACTTCCCATAACTAGCTCTTTGTGTGCTTGGTAGCTAGAGACTAAGTCAGGACAGATTCCATCTATGTTGACATTTTCCTAAACGTTTAAAAAACATCCTTTGAGCACAAATGTTATCTGTATGTACACAGTGAAGGAACAAAAGCTGGGTATTTGATAAACACAATTGTTAAATTCATTTTTAAATAAATTAATGATGACTTTTAAAATGAATGAATGAATCAGTGATTAAATGAATAAGCAAGGCAAGTAGATTGAACTGTGTTCTGTGTACCAGGTTACATAATGTAACACTCTTTTAGAAGTGCCGGAAAACCTTAAAGAAGTTATAATATAGCTCTTAATTTTGTAGGTGAGGAAATAGAGGTAAAATAATTTGCTTGATCACAATTTTAGTTGATGATGGTCCAAAACTCTTAATGATTTCCCTTCTTTCCATGACAAATCAAGTGGGCTTTCTCCAATATACCTTAGGCCCTGAGAGCTGTGTAGGGCATTACAAAGAGCATGGGCTTGAGAGGCAGAGAAACCTGGGTTTGGAGTTCAGTTTGCATTTTCCAGCTGTGTATTCCTTGGCAAGTCATTTAACCTGACCTTAATTTCTCAACAATGTCATGACATCTGTCTCACAGGGCCATTGTAAATGATGTGACTGTGTAATGTACTCTTTGCTGGCAAAGAGTAAACATGAATTGGTAATTCCCTCCTCTGCCTTCGATGTAGCATAATGTCAAAGAATTATGTGAACAGAGGGTATCAGTTCACTGAGCCTACATAATTTACTTTTAATTTAAAACTAACGCCAGAGCTGATCTTACCATATCATTGGCTATCTGAAGGTAAGAATTTTATTTTCCATGATAGAAAATTTCATTTCACTGTTTTTCCATCTGTATGGTCAGGCCATTCAGGATGGCTGTTCTCTTGCTCTCTGTACATCTCCTGCTCAACTAGTCCCTGCTTCACTCACATGACTATCCAATCCTCTTAATTATAGGGCTTAATCTGTAACTACCTCCATGCTTGCTCCCTGCCCCAGCTGCTCGTTTCCCTGGTAATTAATAAGCCAACCTGACATCAATTCTCCCTATAAATGGTAGCCTCTTTCTCCCCCAGTAGGAAGGAGTGCTGCCATGTCTTGCCTGCTGTGTTACACAGTGGGGTGTTGCTCCAGGACCTTTTGTTTCAGACTTGTAAGATTTCCTATCCCATAAACCGCTGATGTCTTTGTCACTGTCTGTGGGCTCTTTCTTCGGTCTTGAGGCTGGGCAGTTACAAGGCTTGTAGGCCTTCCGGGTGTAGCCCAACACCATCTAAGAAAACACAGATAATGAATTGGTTATAGTATAGATTGTTATGGATAACTTGAGTTGTCTTACCTACTTGAATTCTTCCTTATTAAAATACATGAGAGGTGGCAAAGTTATTTCTCATTAGGGTTAGACACTTTGAAATTTTGAGATTTTTTTTGATACTCCAATCCTAAGTCACACCATTGGCCTTAAACCCATTTATCCACTTGGCCCATTCTCCTGTTTGCTAAGATTCTGTAGAAAATTCTGTCATTGGGTGCTGAGAGTGCTGAAAGCAAACAGCACTGTCTTCTGCATCCTAGAATGACTGACAATCTCCTAGAAAAGATGTTGTATCTGGAGCAGGGATTCATAGATACAAACCAAGGAAATTAAAAACAAGATAAAAGACACAGGTCATCAATCATCTTTGCCAGTATTTTTTTTTTCTGAAGAAGTGGATTAAATCATTTCTCCATGTTGGGAAATAAAATGAAGAGTAGCAGCATGACTTTTGCTCATTTTATTTTCTTCATCTGAAAACAAATAAAAATCATGATAGAATGACTAAAACAAGGATTAGTGCATAATTAATATGTACTAGGGACTTGTGTATTATTATCACAATAGCCCTGTGAACTAGGGAAACAGTCTTAGAGAGTTAAATAATTTAATGAAGATCATAAAGGGAGTGGGTCTAGTACACAAACCCATGTCTGCTTTTAATCCTACTTAATATTGCCTGGATATTAATCAGCCTACTTTTGAGGTTTTAAAACCACAGTGAAAAAAGTGAAGTATAGCCAAAATGTGGATAGATTTGCCTTGCTCGGTATTACCCATTGGAAGCAGGCTGATCCCTGAGAATCAATTTACCAAATGCCATTTGACCAAAAGCTAATTTTTCAAATGACTATTTCCCCAAGTGACCAATTTGCCAAATATACCAAATTTAGAAACTTACAAAAAATATGATTTGTATTCAAAGACTAAGAATATACATTAAATGAGTGTACTAATATATCCTTGATTAATATATTTACATTTGAGAATTTAAAAAAAAATTACTTCATATTATTCACAATTATCTTCCTTATAAATATGTTGATAAAAAAGGATAGATTCATTGAAGACTGTGCTATTCTATGACCCTTAGCTTTTTTTAAAAATTAATTTATTTTTTGGCTCCGTTGGGTCTTTGTTGCTATGCACGGGCTTTCTCTAGTTGCGGAGAGCGGGGGCTACTCTTCGTTGTGGTGTGCGGGCTTCTCATTGTGGTGGCTTCTCTTGTTGCGGAGCATGGGCTCTAGGTGTGCAGGCTTCAGTAGTTGTGGCACTTGGGCTCAGTAGCTGTGGCTTGTGGGCTCTAGAGCGCAGGCTCAGTAGTTGTGGCACATGGGCTCAGTTGCTCCGTGGCATGTGAGATCTTCCCGGGCCAGGGCTCGAACCTGTGTCCCTTGAATTGGCAGGCAGATTCTTTTTTTTTTTTTTTTTTTTTGCGGTACGTGGGCCTCTCACTGTTGTGGCCTCTCCCGTTGTGGAGCACAGGCTCCAGACGTGCAGGCTCAGCGGCCATGGCTCACGGGCCCAGCCGCTCCGCGACATGTGGGATCCTCCCAGACTGGGGCACGAACCCATGTCCCCTGCATCGGCGGGCGGACTCTCAACCACTGCACCACCAGGGAAGCCCATATGACCCTTAGCTTTTGACCAACTGAACATTCCTTAAAATGCTACTAAGAAACATATAATTACTGAATATATTAACTGATAAATTCAAGGCTCTTCCTTAAAACTTGCTTTGGTAACTTGATAAGTTTAGCAAATTTGGCAAGGTGGTCATGCCAGTGGCCATGTGAACCTTAGTGTGCATCATTTGGGGATCTTGTTAAAAAGCAGATTCTGAGGGCTTCCCTGGTGGCGCAGTGGTTGGGAGTCCGCCTGCCGATGCAGGGGACGCGGGTTCGTGCCCCGGTCCGGGAAGATCCCACATGCCGCGGAGCGGCTGGGCCCGTGAGCCGTGGCCGCTGAGCCTGCATGTCCAGAGCCTGTGCTCCGCAACGGGAGACGCCACAACAGTGGGAGGCCTGCATACCGCAAAAAAAAAAAAAAAAAAAAAAGCAGATTCTGAGTTTGTAGGTCTGGGTGGAGCCTGAGAGTCTGCATTTCTAGCAAGCACCCAAATGATGCCTATGTTGCTTGCTTCAGACCTCATTATGTGTAACATAGATTTATAGGGAATTAGCCTTCAGTGAGTTGATACTGGGTGAACTGAATTAGAATTGCATACATCACACCTATTTCACTCTCTCAATTGCGCTGACCTTTGTTTAAGATTTCCTGTATAAAGAATATTTTGCTTAGCTATTAACATGACTAATCTTTAAACTGATGCAGATTTGGGTAATGAGAGAAAAGCAAAAAATTGCTTTATTATTGTGTCAGTAATCTAAACAGTTTGAGGAAAGCTATGATACCATCTGCTATCCTGTCTAATTTCTCCTAAGCTCTCAGCATGAAATATGTCCATAAAATTTTTAGCAGTTAGAAACATGCATACTTAGAGTTATCGCATAATAATGGAGTTTTAGCAACTCACTGACAATTTTAAGTACCTGTTTTTATTGCATTTAATTAAATGTGTCCATTTCAGATACTTTGAAAACCAGGATAGAAAGAAATATATTATACGTCATAGTTTTTTGACCTAAATTATCTTGGTGAAATTAATTATTATTGATGGTCAAGAAGAAAAAAAATATATTATCATCTACAGCTGTGAAGAATATTTTATTATACTGACAGAATTGCTTTTTGCTTTGAGAAAACTATCTTTCAAATAATTACTTTAAATATCCAGTTAAATACAATTGGTAATAGAGCTGAGTTGTAGGTTTTGTTTAGTGCAGTAAGTCTCAACCTTGGTTATATCTTAGAATCACCTGGGGAGCTTTCAAAAAATCCCAGTACTCAAGCCATTCCCCAGATTAGCTACATTTGAATCACTGTATAGATTTTTTAAATGATTCTAATACACAGACAGGTGATTCTAATGTACAGACAGGGTAGTGCTGCTTTTCTCATTCTCTGAATTTACCTAGTTGTTCCTTATTCTCCCTTTCTGAGCATGACATTATCACACTGCTCCAATTCTTCCTGTTCTTTTGGTTATTTACATGTAGGACCATCTGTTAAAATGGCATGATTCTTGCTTATAACTTGGACTAAGGCAGAAATTCCAGACAAAGACATACAAATACATGGGTAATCTTTATAAACCCATTGTTTACTGTATGACAGAACTGAGACCCTTTAGGAAATAATTATTATTTTAACCGTATGTCTTTGGCCTGGGTTCACATATAATCATAGAGCAGCAAATAAGCAGAAAAACAAAGCAATTGTAATTTGAATGACATATGAAAGCAGTTCAACTCATTCCATTTGACAGTATCTTTATGGCATGTAGTTCCATTTAAAAGTGCTGGGCTTGCACATAGCACAGGGGAGATCAGCTGGTGCTTTGTTTCCACCTAGAGGGGTGGGATAGGGAGGGTGGGAGGGAGGGAGAGGCAAGAGGGAGGGGATATGGGGATATATGTATACGTATAGCTGATTCACTTTGTTATACAGCAGAAACTAACACAACATTGTAAAGCAATTATACTCCAATAAAGATGTTAAAAAAATAAAAATATAAGTGCTGGGCTTGGACACTTATAGACACTATTTAGTCTTACGTATTTTTTTAAAGGTTCTACTTAGTTTCTGAAAATGTCATACCATGGTACTAAGAACTGAAAAAATGTGTGAGAAGCTGATGTGTTGACATGTGGACTTTTAATGACATTGCTATATGTACATATATTGTTGTCTTCTTTTTATTTCTGGTTAAGAAATGGAGGAGCAGTTTGGCAAAACCTAGAGGGTAAGCTCCTAAAAGCACAAATGGAGATTATTAATTTTTCGCTCTCCTCTCACCCAGGGCTTACCATTTGACCTAGCACATAGTAATAAATTTGACTAATGTAGAGGAACATAATTTGGGTAGAGACCCATATAGGTGAATCAGATAGAATAAGAATGCTTTATTTCCAAAGCAATTATCTTAATTCAGAGGACCACAAAACTTAAACATTTAGTAAGAAAGGAATAGGATCTCTTCAGAGATAGGGAAAATAAATCAGATATAATGTTCAATAACAGATGAATAGAAGGAATGAAATAAGAAATCAGAAAGTCTGACTCTGTTAAACACTCATATTGTTATAGAATGAGTTCTCTATTGGTCCAAACACAGGTTAGTTCTTGGTTTTTCTGAAAGATCTTATAACACATGATATGGGCTAAGAAGAGAGTAAGATAATAATGGAATGGAATAGAGAAGAGAAAGCATGGAGAAAAGGAATGGGGTCAAAAAAGCATTTGTAAAAAACATTTTTAAAAGAAAAAATTCTTGACACTTGAATTTGTGAATTTGAGGATAAACTAGACATTTATCAGGTTTGCTTCATTGAATCTGATTTCACTAATTCACAATTCTAAATTATTTATCAGGAATTAAGGAGGTAGGGGGAAAAGAAACAGCAGGATAACATAGAGAGCGGGCTATCAAACTTATCAAAGCCAGTGTTCCCTTTTTATAACATAGTTTTGTAGGTTCTCTTTATTACCCTGAGATAAAATTCATATATAATATAACCCACTTATGCAGATAAGTCTTTTATAAGAATTAAAAATTTATATTAGTTATTTCAACACTAATTCAGTCAAAAGACTACAATAAATAATCAGTTGTGACAGAGAAAGAATATTATTCTTTTGTTTTTCATGAAGTATAGTTGATCTACAATATTATATTAGTCTCAGGTATACAACATAGTGATTTAATATTTTTATAGATTATACTCCAATTAAAGTAATTATAAAATATTGACTATATTCCCTGTGCTATACAATATATCCTTGTTGCTTATTTTTTTATACATAGTAGTTTGTATCTCTTAATCCCATATCCCTAATTTGGACTCCCCCCTTCCTTTCCCCTGTAGTAACCACTGGTTTGTTTTCTATGTCTGTGAGTCTGTTTCTGTTTTTTTATATTCATTAATTTGTTTTATTTTTTTAGATTCCACATATAAGTGATAACATATAGTATTTGTCTTTCTCTGACTTATTTCACTAATTATAATACCATCTAGGTCCATCCATGTTGTTGCAAATGGCAACATTTCATTCTTTTTTATGGCTGAAGAGTATTCCATTGTATATATATTTATATACACAATGGAATACTATATATATACATTTCATATATATATACACACACACACCACATCTTCTTTATGCATTCATCTCTTTTTTCTTTTATAAAATTTTTTAATATTAATTTTATTAGCTTACACTAGAAAGCTAAAATGGACTTATTGTGCAATGTACTTATCATACCAAATCCCATTTAATCCTTGCACAACTCCATATAAAGCAGCTATCTTTCTTCCCATTTTATATGATGAAATAAAATTTAAGAAATTTAAGTAATCCCCTCAAGGTCATACAGAAAGTAAACAAACAGGTAGCTTTAAGATGGAGATACATTTACTTCCAAAACCCATACTCCTTCTAGGATAAGATGATGTTTATTTATATTACTTATATTGTGTTTTCCAGATTATGCAGCACTTGGACATAAAGGGTTATTAATTCCAACAGTGATTCCTAAAGTTCTTCAAGTGACTAACTTTTTTTCCTGGTCTCTTTCATAATCAAATTACATTTAAAAGGTGCTGGCAGATTACTGTGGTGGAGACTTAAGAGCATATTGGATGACAACCCAAATGACACATTTAACCACTCATCCATTTTTCTTTGGTGTGTCCAGATATGACTGAAGTTACCCAAATACTTAAGTCCGTAATGCTAAGTATTCTTTTAAGAATATAAATTCTACATCAGAAAGGAGAGTGACTTCTGTGTATAATGAGGTCTCAGTATTCTCCCAGTGAAGTGGGTTGAGTTGTCCCTTTTCTTGCCCATTTAGAAGTCTGCCTGCAGAGACTCTATAGTGTCATTGACTGTCCATGAATCCTGAGAGTAAATACTACCAGTAATTCTGAAGGAGAATGTATTCTCTCTTGCGGACAAGCCTGGGGAGAGAAAGCAGCCTAGAACAGGCCAGTGCTAAGAGGCTGTGAAGGTTTACAAAAATGCCAGAACAGCAGTAGTTTAGAGTTGAGTAAGTTGGCAAAGGTGACAAGTGGTTTCCTAAAATAAACTGATTGTAAGCATTCCTTATGGATGTTCAGATATAACTGGGAAGTATTTGGGAAGGGGAAGGGGAGGATGTGTGTATAAAAATGCAAAATAATTTATATTTAAAACTTGAACTAATTAAGACAGTAGTACCTCTAAGAGACAGGTATAGGTATAATTTATCTGGAGAGTGGATAGTTATTTGTTTCACAGAAAATCTGATAACCTACTTTGTGTGTGAATGGTGAGTACCTAAAGACATGGATTTTAAAGGGGCAATGAAACAAGGAAAATATACCCAGGAGTGGTATTGCTGGGTCATATGGTAGCTCTATTTTCAGTTTTTTGAGAAACCCCATACTATTATCCACAGTGCCTGCACCAATTTACATTCTTACCAACAGTGTAAGAGCGTTCTCTTTTCTCCACATCCTCACCAACATTTGTTATTTGTGTTCTTTTCTTTTTTTAACATCTTTATTGGAGTATAATTGCTTTACAATGGTGTGTTAGTTTCTGCTTTATAACAAAGTGAATCAGCTATACATATATAATATGTCCCCATATCTCTTCCCTCTTGCATTTCCCTCCCTCCCACCCTCCCTATCCCACCCTCTAGGTGGTCACAAAGTACTGAGCTGATCTCCCTGTGCTATGCAGCTGCTTCCCATTAGCTCTCTATTTTACGTTTGGTAGTGTATATATGTCCATGCCACTCTCTCACTTTGTCCCAGCTTACCCTTCCCCCTCCCCGTATCCTCAAGTCCATTCTCTAGTACGTCTGCATCTTCATTCCTGTCCTGCCCCAAGGTCCTTCAGAACCAATGTTTATTTATTTATTAGATTCCATGTATATGTGTTAGCATATGGTATTTGTTTTTCTCTTTCTGACTCACTTCACTCTGTATGACAGACTCTAGGTCCAACCACCTCACTACAAATAACTCAATTTTGTTTCTTTTTATGGCTGAGTAATATTCCATTGTATATATGTGCCACATCTTCTTTATCCATTCATCTGTCAGTGGACACTTAGGTTGCTTCCATGTCCTGGCTATAGTAAATAGAGCTGCAATGAACATTGTGGTACATGACTCTTTTTGAATTATGGTTTTCTCAGGGTATATGCCCAGTAGTGGGATTGCTGGGTTGTATGGTATTTCTATTTTAAGTGTTTTTAAGGAACCTCCATACTGTTTCCATAGTGGCTGTATCAATTTACATTCCTACCAACAGTGCAAGAGGGTTCCCTTTTCTCCACATCCTCTCCAACATTTATTGTTTGTAGATTTTTTGATGATGGCCATTCTGACTGCTGTGAGGTGATACCTCATTGTAATTTTGATTTGCATTTCTCTAATGATTAGTGATGCTGAGCATCCTTTAATGTGTTTGTTGGCAATCTGTATGTCTTCTTTGGAGAAATGTCTGTTTGGGTTTTCTGCCCATTTTTGGATTGGGTTCTTTGTTTTTTTAATATTCACCTGCATGAGCTGCTTGTAAATTTTAGAGATTAATCCTTTGTCAGTTGCTTCATTTGCAAATATTTTCTCCCATTCTCAGGGTTGTCTTTTCATCTTGTTTCTGGTGTCCTATGCTGTGCAAAAGGTTTTAAGTTTCATTAGGTCCCATTTGTTTATTTTTGTTTTTATTTCCATTTCTGTAGGAGGGGGGTCAAAAAGGATCTTCCTGTGATTTATGTCATACAGTGTTCTGCCTATGTTCTCCTCTAAGAGTTTGATGGTGTCTGGCCTGACATTTAGGTCTTTAATCCATTTTGAGTTTATTCTTGTGTATGGTATTAGGGAGTGTTCTAATTTCATTCTTTTACATGTAGCTGTCCAGTGTTCCCAGCACCACTTACTGAAGAGGCTGTCTTTTCTCCATTGTATATTTTTGCCTCCTTTATCAAAGATAAGGTGACCATATGTGCGTGGGTTTATCTCTGGGATTTCTATCCTGTTCCATTGACCTATAGTTCTGTTTCTGTGCCAGTACCAGACTATCTTGATTACTGTAGCTTTGTAGTATAGTCTGAAGTCAGGGAGCCTGATTCCTCCAGCTCCGTTTTTCTTTCTGAAGATTGCTTTGGCTATTCGGGGTCTTTTGTGTTTCCATACAAGTTGTGAAATTTGTTTGTTCTACTTCTGTGAAAAATGCCAGTGGTAGTTTGATAGGGCTTGCATTGAATGTGCAGATTGCTTTGGGTAGTAGAGTCATTTTCACAATGCTGATTCTTGCAATCCAAGGACATGGTATATCTCTCCATCTATTTGTATCATCTTTAATTTCTTTCATCTGTTTCTTATAATTTTCTGCATACAGGTCTTTTGTCTCCTTAGGTAGGCTTATTCCTAGATATTTTATTCTTTTTGTTGCAATGGTAAATGGGAGTGTTTTCTTAATTTCACTTTCAGATTTTTCATCATTAGTGTACAGGAATGCAAGAGATTTCTGTGCATTAATTTTGTATCCTGCTACTTTACCAAATTCATTGATTAGCTCTAGTAGTTTTCTGGTAGCATCTTTAGGATTCTCTATGTATGGTATCATGTCTTCTGCAAACAGTGACAGCTTTACTTCTTCTTTTCCAATGTGGATTCCTTTCAGTTCTTTCTCTTCTGTGATTGCTGTGGCTAAAACTTCCAAAACTACGTTGAATAATAGTGGTGAGAGTGGACAACCTTCTCTTGTTCCTGATCTTAGTGGAAATGGTTTCAGTTTTTCACCACTGAGGACGATGTTGGCTGTGGGTTTTTCATATATGGCTTTATTATGTTGAGGAAAGTTCCCGCTATGCCTACTTTCTGGAGGTTTTTTTTTTTATCATAAATGGGTGTTGAATTTTGTCGAAAGCTTTCTCTGCATTTATTGAGACGATCGAATGGTTTTTCTCCTTCAACTTGTTAATATGGTGTATCACATCGATTGATGTGTGTATATTGAAGAAGCCTTGCATTCCTGGGATAAACCCCACTTGATCATAGCGTATGGTCCTTTTAATGTGCTTGTGGATTCTGTTTGGTAGTATTTTGTTGAGGATTTTTGCATCTGTGTTCATCAGTGATATTGGCCTGTAGTTTTCTCTCTTTGTGACATCTTTGTCTGGTTTTGGTATCAGAGTGATGGTGGCCTCGTAGAATGAGTTTGGGAGTGTTCCTCCCTCTGCTATATTTTAGAAGAGGTTGAGAAGGATAGGTGTTAGCTCTTCTCTAAATGTTTGATAGAATTCGCCTGTGAAGCCATCTGGTCCTGGGCTTTTGTTTGTTGGAAGATTTTTAATCACAGTTTCAGTTTCAGTGCTTGTGATTGGTCTGTTCATATTTTCTATTTCTTCCTGGTTCAGTCTCGGAAGTTGTGTATTTCCAAGAATTATTCCATTTCTTCCAGGTTGTCCATTTTATTGGCATAGAGTTTCTTGTAGTAATCTCTCATGATCTTTTGTATTTCTGCAGTGTCAGTTGTTACTTCTCCTTTTTCATTTCTAATTCTATTGATTTGAGTCTTCTCCCTTTTTTTCTTGATGAGTCTGGCTAATGGTTTATCAATTTTGTTTATCTTCTCAAAGAACCAGCTTTTAGTTTTATTGATCTTTGCTATCGTTTCCTTCATTTCTTTTTCATTTATTTCTGATCTGATCTTTATGATTTCTTTCCTTCTGCTCACTTTGGGGGTTTTTTGTTCTTCTTTCTGTAACTGCTTTAGGTGTAAGGTTAGGTTGTTTATTTGAGGTGTTTCTTGTTTCTTAAGGTAGGATTGTGTTGTTATAAACTTCCCTCTTAGAACTGCTTTTGCTGCATCCCATAGGTTTTGGGTCGTCGTGTTTTCATTGTCATTTGTTTCTAGGTATTTTTTGATTTCCTGTTTGATTTCTTCAGTGATCTTTTGGTTATTAAGTAGTGTGTTGTTTAGCCTCCATGTGTTTGTATTTCTTACAGATTTTTTCCTGTAATTGATATCTAGTCTCATAGCATTGTGGTCGGAAAAGATACTTGATACAATTTCAATTTTCTTAAATTTACCAAGGCTTGATTTGTGGCCCAAGATATGATCTATCCTGGAGAATGATCCATGAGCACTTGAGAAGAATGTGTATTCTGTTGTTTTTGGATGGAATGTCCTATAAATATCAATTAAGTCCATCTTGTTTAAGCAATCATTTAAAACTTTTGTTTCCTTATTTATTTTCATTTTGGATGATCTGTCCATTGGTGAAAGTGGGGTGTTAAAGTCCCCTACTATGATTGTGTTACTGTCTATTTCCCCTTTTATGGCTGCTAGTATTTGTCTTATGTATTGAGGTGCTCCTATGTTGGGTGTATAAAGATGTACAATTGTTATATCTTCTTCTTGGATTGATCCCTTGATCATTATATAGTGTCCTTCTTTGTATCTTGTAATAAATAGTCTTTGTTTTAAAGTCTATTTTGTCTGATATGAGAATTGCTACTCCAGCTTTCTTTTGATTTCCATTAGCATGGAATATCTTTTCCCATTAACATAGAATATCTTTTTCCATCTGCATCGAATATGTTTTTCCATCCCCTCACTTTTGGTCTGTATGTGTCCCAAGGTCTGAAGTGGGTCTCTTGTAGACAGCATATATATGGGTCTTGTTTTTGTATGCATTCAGCCAGTCTATGTCTTTTGGTTGGAGCATATAATCCATTTACATTTAAGGTAATTATCAATATGTATGTTCCTATGACCATTTTCTTAATTGTTTTGGGTTTGTTATTGTAGGCCTTTTCCTTCTCATGTGTTTCCTGCCTAGAGAAGTTCCTTTAGCATTTGTTGTTAAGCTGGTTTGGTGGTGGTAAATTCTCTTAGGTTTTGCTTGTCTGTAAAGGTTTTAATTTCTCCGTTGAATCTGAATGAGATCCTTGCTGGGTAGAGTAATCTTGGTTGTAGTTTTTCCCTTTCATCACTTTAAATATGTCCTGCCACTCCCTTCTGGCTTGCATAGTTTCTGCTGAAAGATGAGCTGTTAACCTTATGGGGGTTCCCTTGTATGTTATTTGTTGTTTTTCCCTTGCTGCTTTTGATATTTTTTCTTTGTATTTAATTTTTGATAGTTTGATTAATATGTGTCTTGGCATGTTTCTCCTTGGATTTATCCTTTATGGACTCTCTGTGCTTCCTGGACTTGATTGACTATTTCCTTTCCCATATTAGGGAAGTTTTCAACTATAATCTCTTCAAATATTTTCTCAGTCCCTTTCTTTTTCTCTTCTTCTCCTGGGACCCCTATAATTCGAATGTTGGTGCATTTAATGTTGTCCCAGAGGTCTCTGAGACTGTCCTCAATTCTTTTCATTCTTTTTTCTTTATTCTGCTCTGTAGTAGTTATTTCCGCTATTTTATCTTCCAGGTCACTACTCTGTCCGTCTTCCTCAGTTATTCTGCTATTGATTCCTTCTAGGGAATTTTTAATTTCATTTATTGTGTTGTTTATCATTGTTTGTTTGCTCTTTAGTTCTTCTAGATCCTTGTTAAACGTTTCTTGTGTTTTCTCCATTGTATTTCCACGTTTTGGGTCATCTTTACTATCATTACTCTGAATTCTTTTTCGGGTAGACTGCCTATTTCCTCTTTATTTGTTTGGTCTGGTGGGTTTTTACCTTGCCCCCTCATCTTCTGTGTGTTTCTCTGTCTTCTCATTTTGCTTAACTTACTGTGTTTGGGGTCTCCTTTTTGCAGGCTGCAGGTTCGTAGTTCCCATTGTTTTTGGTGTCTGCCCCCAGTGGCTGAGGTTGGTTCAGTGGGTTGTGTAGGTTCCTTGTGGAGGGGACTGGTGCCTGTGTTCTGGTAGATGAGGCTGGCTCTTGTCTTTCTGGTGGGCAGAACCGCATCCGGTGGTATGTTTTGGGGTGTCTGTGACCTTATTATGATTTTAGGCAGCCTCTCTGCTAATGGGTGGGGTTGTGTTCCTGTCTTGCTATTTGTTTGGCGTGGGGTGTCCAGCACTATAGCTTGCTGATTTGAGTGGAGCTGGGTCTTCTCATTGAGATGGACATCTCTGGGATAGCTTTTGCCGTTTGATATTACGTGGAGCCGGGAGGTCTCTGATGGACCAATGTCCTGAACTCAGCTCTCCCACCTCAGAAGCACAGGCCTTACTCCTGACCTGAGCCCCAAGACCCTGTCAGCCACACGGCCAGCACCTGCACACGTTCACCAACTTGGAAGCTCCCCATTCACATTTAAAGTCATTATTGATAAGTATGTACTTATTGCCATTTTGTTACTTGTTTTTTATTGTTTTTGGTACTTCTCTGTATTTTTCTTCTTCTTTTAGTTTCTTCCCTTGTTTAATGATTTTCTTTAGTGGTATGCTTGTGTTCCTTTCTCTCTAGTTTTTTTGTGTGTATCTGTTGTAGGTTTTTGATGCGTGGTTACCGTGGGGTTTATATATGTTGACCTTTACTACATCTGGTAGTCATTTAAGTTCAAACACATTCTAAAGGATCTACTTTTTTTACTCCCCTCCCCCTCATTTTGTGTTTTGATGTTATATTTTACATCTTCATGTCTGTCCCTTCACTTTTTTTTTTTTTTTTTTTTTTTTTTAATTTTTGTTTTGCGGTACGCGGGCCTCTCCCTGTTGTGGCCTCTCCCGTTGCGGAGCACAGGCTCCGGACGCACAGGCCCTGCGGCCATGGCTCACGGGCACAGCCGCTCCACGGCATGTGGGATGTGGGATCTTCCCGGTCCAGGGTACGAACCCGTGTCCCCCGCATCGGCAGGCGGACTCTCAACCACTGCGCCACCAGGGAAGCCCGCTTCACTTTTTATTATAGTTATACTTTATATTACAATTTTTTGTCTTTTAATCTCTATCCTAGCTTATTTAAATGGTTGATCCACAGCCTTTACTAATGGGATTTTTCCTTTTCTTATAGATTCTTACTTCTTTTGTACCCTTTTATTTTCAATTTAGAGAAGAACCTTTAACATTTCTGTCTGGGTAGGTTTAGTATTGATGAGCTCTTTTAATTTTTGTTTGTCTGAGAAGTTCTTTATCTCTCCAATTCTAAACTATAATCTTGTTGGGTAGCATATCCTAGATTGCAGGTTTTTGTTTTTCAGTCCTTTAAATATAACATGCCCCTCCCTTCTTGCCTGCAGAATTTCTGCAGAAAAAATCAGCTGATAGCTTTATCGGGGTTCGCTTGTATGTGACTCTTTGTTTTTCTCTTTGCTGCCTTTAGAATTCTCTCTTTATGTTTAACTTTTGCCATTTTAATTGTTATATGTCTTGGTATGGGTCTGTTTTGGTTCATATTGTTAGGGATTCCCTTTGTTTCCTATACTTGGATATCTGTTTCCTTCTTCAGGCTTGGAAAGTTTTCAGCCATAGTTTCATCAAATACATTTTTGACCACTTTCTCTCTGTCCTCTCCTTCTGAGACCCCTATAATGCAAATGGTACACTTGATGTTGTCCCAGGGGTCCCTTAAACTGTTCTCATTTTTTAAAATTTGTTTTTCTGTTTGCTGTTCTGATCATTTGATTTCCATTATTCTATCTTCCAGATTAGTTATGTGTTTTTCTTATCATCTAGTCTGCTGTTAATTCCTCCTAAGTGTATTTTTCATTTCCGTTATTGTATTCTTTAGTCTGACTGGTTCCTTTTTATATTTTCTATTTCCTTGTTAAGATTCTCACTGTGTTCATCTGTTCTTTTCCCTAATTTATTTAGCATTCTTATTACTAATGCTTTGAAGTTTTTATCTCATTAATTATTTATTCCTGTTTCATTAATTGCTGTTTAAGGGATTTTCTCTTATTCTTTCATTTGAAATAAATTCCCACGTCTTCTCATTTTGCTTAACTTTCTCTGTCTCTCTGAGATTAGGTGAAACAGTTACCTATTCTGGTCTTGAAAGCATCTTTGTGTAGGAGTGTTACTATACATTCTTTGTGTGCCCAGCGGCTTTGGTGGGAGAGGTGGATCTCACATGAGCATAAGTAACATCTTCCCTTAGGGTGTGCTGGCAGCTATCACCTTGGTAGGAGATGGGGCTGGAGATGAAGGGGCTAGAGCCAGAGCCAAGTGTGAGCCTAGCCTTCTCCTCTGCTCAGTGGCCAACACCACCCTATTGGGGTGGTGGCAAGTCCCAAGTTGCTGGAGCAGAATCCCTGAGGATCAGGTCTGAGCTGGCTCCATTCCCTCTAAGTGTGTGCTCTCCTCCCTCCCAGCACAGGTACCCTCACCCCAGAGCGGTGGTGGAGCAAGAGGCGCTGGAGCAGGCACTAAGCATGGGTTGAGGTGCAGGATGTGGCAGTCCCAGCCTAGTCAGAGTCCTGGATGCTGTTCCAGTTTCAAGCTGGCTCTGTCACGGCCATGCACTCCTCTCAACCACGGCAGCACTCACCCTAGTGTCGAGCTGCATAACATAGCAAGCGAGGTTGGAGCTGGGGTTAGTTGCTCAGTTCAGGCTGGGGCATGCTCCAGGGAAGTCACAGGAAACCAGCCAGAGTCTCAGGCAGTTTCAGTTTGCTTCCTCAACCTGGTTTCTGGAGCAAGCAGCATGTGTACACTCTTCATGATGGTGTTTAGGTTTTTTACAGCCCCACTGTCAATCTCGGTGGTTTTCTAACCAGCTAAGGGGGCATGTCCTCCTGATGTCAGACCCCAGGGCTCACTCCCCAGGGAGGATCTCTACGCCTGTGTAATCCCTCTCCTCTTCTGTGTCCCCTCCTGGGGGCACAGGTCTCTACCTGATTGCTTCTCTTCCCTTCCTACCTGCTCCTATGTGGATCTTTGCTACAGCCTTTGTTGTATTGACATAAGAGTCTTTCTGCTAGTATTCAGTTTGTTTTTAGTGAGAATTGCTCCATGTGTAGATTTTTTTGATGTGTTTATGGGGGGGCGGTGAACCCCATGTCCTCCTAGTCTGCTATCTTAATCCTGTCTTCACACAAATAAGTTTTTACAAAGCAGTAAGATATCCAAATTGTAATATAAAGGGAAATAAAAAGAAAGTAATTTATAATAAATGTGTTTCAATGATGTGTTTTATAATGTATAATGTGTTTCAACAATGTATTTTATTACATATAATATATTACACAGAAATATGTAGTTTATAATATATTTCAGTATGTGTTTAGGCATGACTGCACTTTAAGACAATGTCCATTGCTTACATCTATCTATTATAATCAGTGTGAATGCAACAGCTACAGCTGTAGACAGATCCAGGTGTGTTGTACTGGTAACTCAAATACATACACAGCATTGCCTTAGGGATATGATTTTCCTGAAATGTAAACAACTCTTGGTAGAGTTCCAAGGAAAACTCATGAAACAAAATGCAGTCTTCCTTTGATTTATGCAGTGGTTGCATTTCTAGAAAATTCAGTGCAAATTAACACATTGCAAAAAACACTTTGTATGAGTTAGGTTCTACGTGTAAATACTTATAAATGGAATTTTCATCTACATGACTATCTGACAAGACATTAGAAACTCATGTGGGGTTTAGAACAGTTGTTTGTTATATGTCAGTGTCGTGCTCATTGTAAGATAATCAATATCTTATCATGCCTAGCCCACCGAATGCCAGAACCATCCCCAGATCATTGGGAAAATTAAAAATTCCCCTTCAAGTTACCAAAATGCTCATTATTGGCAGTTCTTGCCCTGATGATTGTTGGGGATCAGCCATATACTTCAGCCAAAGCTTAGTTTTACCTCTGACACTAGCATTCTCAGCCCTTGGGCAAGTCTACATCTTTTTGAATCTCAGTTGAGAGAATAGGGTGAAGGATGGGAATAAAACTAGGGGTGCAGAAAGGCTATTCTGCATTTTAAGGTGGAGAGAGACTCTCTCCAACCATATAGCAGTTTCAAGATTCTTAACTGCTAGTGCTTTGGGGGGATCTTGTGCAACATTATTTTGGGCTCAGACCTCACTGTTCTCACGATAAAAGTTACCCTTGATATAGTTAAAATTTTTCATTGTTGTGGTTGACTCTTGCTTTTTTAGACCACCCAGTCTTTTGAGAAAATCAAGACTAGGAAAACTCTCACTGGTACTCTCCTCACACTACCTGATTCCCAAACCCTACCCCAAACCATAAGAATTCTTACTGGACCTCCAAGTCAGAGCCTGTTTCCCACCTTACACCTTGGAAGCACTGTGATGTCAGCACAGGCTGTTTGATCAGGCCCTCTGAGTCTAGTCAGGGAGAAATAATGAAGACATCATTAGAAGTGAGAGCACATTCCAAAACTCAGATTCTCACCCTCCAATAGGAAGGTGAAAAAGTAAAATGTCTTCAACTTATATCAGAGTAGAGCTAGTTGCATGTCCTTTTTTCTCTTTATAGTAGAAAGCAGAAGTGATAGATGGTATTATTTGTTTATGATTCTTTCCCTCCCTGCCTTGCCATGGATTCTCCACATATAGATTGTACTTCCTCAATCCACTAATGTTTGGCTTAGTCATATGATTTGCTTTAGCCAGTTTAACATGGGCAGAATTGAGAGTATGACAGTTTTCAGTTACAGGCCTCAAAGAAACATGCAAAGTTTCTGTCAGCACCCTTGTAAACCTATCCTGTGTCATGAAAAGAACTTGAACTTTTGAAAAGCTGCTGGTTCCAGAATGAAGAGACGTGCAAAATAGGCAATCATTCTTAGCCAGGAGCCAAGCCAGGTAAGCTCAGTCAAGTCCATTTGACTAACAGCTGACCTTACTGTAGAACTGTACTAGAGAAATACATATTTGTGGTTGTAAGCCACTGAGAATTGGAGACGGGATGGGAGGGAGAAGTCTTCGTTAAGCAGCATTAATGTAAAAAACCTGGGCTTCCCTGGTGGTGCAGTGGTTGAGAGTCCGCCTGCCGATGCAGGGGACACGGGTTCATGTCCCAGTCCAGGAAGATCCCACATGCCACGGCGCGGCTGGGCCCGTGAGCCATGGCTGCTGAGCCTGCGCGTCCGGAGCCTCTGCTCCGCAATGGGAGAGGCCATAACAGTGAGAGGCCCACGTACTGCAAAAAAAAAAAAAAAAAACCTGAGTAATACAGCAGGCTAGTTTCATAGTAGGCCCCTCACAACATCATGAAGGAAGACACCACACATTGTTGTGGTCAATAGCCAGGTTTGCCCCTTGAAAAAAGAGGTTCTGACTTGGAGATTCAGTAAGGTACTTAGGTTTTTGGCAGGGAGTGAGGATCAGGTAGTAAGAAGAGATGAGTACCACTGAGAGTTTTCCTAGCTTAGATTTTCTCGAGAGACTGGGCAGTCTAATAAAGCAATAGTCAAATGAAAAAAGAAAAATTTGCACTGTATCAAGGGTAGCTCTTATCTTGAGAATGGTGATATCTGAGTCCCAGAAGCCTATTGGGCAAGATTCCTCCCAAAGCATTAGAAGTATCAAAGCTGCTATGTAATTGATGTCCTCTTTGTACTTTAAAATTATTTCATTCACTGGAATGAATGAAAAAGAGGAACTGCAAAGGAAGTGGTTAGGAATAGCAGTAAAATGACACTCCAAGTGTCTGAAAAAAATTTGAGCAGAAAAATCTGAAGCAGAGAAAAGCAGTTTGGTATGAATTGTAATGGAGCCCATATTGGAGAGCTGCTTCAGAGTTAATTAGCACTTAGAGACTTGGTAATGAAACCTGAACAGTTATGCTGGAATGAGGGGCATCATTTACACAGCTGAAGGGAATGCTTAGATTGCCAATTGAAGTTACTGTGGAGAACCTTATTAAATTAAGTCTAATGATGGAATGGGATAAAACATCATCAACTATATTTTCATCAACATTTTAAATTTCATGGGATCATAGAATATTTTCAAGCTGGAAGGCATCTTGGGGTTTGGGCTCATGATTTTATTTTTACCAGGAAACTGAGCTTCAAAAAAATTGAGTAGTTCTGCCCAAACTCACACAGAGAGGAGCAAATTTGGCACTAGAGTCCAGGATTCTGAGTCTACTGCCTCTTTTCATCTTTCCTTCTTTGTCTTGTTTATTCTAAATTTTAATCATAGAATCGAATTATCCTAGAAAATGAAGAAAAGAAGAAAAAAATTCTCTTAGAACTGCTACCTAATCTGTTTCTTGAAGGTTTGATATTATGGTGAGAGAGTATGGGTGATTGGTTTAGACCCTTAGCTGCTTTACTTTCTACTCTGACAAGGTATTTGAAGACATTTTTCTTTCTACTACTGTTACTTGGAAATTCTAGTACTTCAAAGCCTTATGTAAATTTCACTTCAGGGAGGAGGAGCTGGCAAAACAGGTGGCAACATGAGTGGTTTTTAAAGTCCTGAGGACATATCCCAACAAAAATGTATGTCTCTGTTTAAGGGAAGAAAAATAATGCCTAGATTACATCCCACTTGTTCTCAGTGATTCTGTGTAACCTTTTTTTTTTTTTTTTTTTTTTTTTGCGGTATGCGGGCCTCTCACTGTTGTGGCCTCTCCCGTTGTGGAGCACAGGCTCCGGACATGCAGGCCCAGCGGCCATGGCTCACGGGCCCAGCCGCTCCGCGGCGTGCGGGATCCTCCTGGACCGGGGCACGAACCCGTGTCCCCTGCATCGGTAGGCGGACTCTCAACCACTGCGCCACCAGGGAAGCCCAACCTTTTTTTTTTTTTAATTGAAAACTTTGAGATAATTGTAGGTCACATACAGTCGTAAGAGTAGCACAGGATATCCAGAAATCCCAATTTCTCCAAATGCTAACATCTTGCAAAACTATAGTTCGGTATCACAAAGGACATTGACATTGATATAATCCACCAATCTAATTCAGATTTCCACAGTTTTACCTTTATTCTTGTGTGTGAGTGTGTGTGTGTGTGTGTGTGTGTGTGTATTTAGTTCTATATAATTTTATCACGTGTGCTCACTATTACGGTCAAGGATAAAATATAGTTCTGTCACTACAAGGATCCCTTGTACTGCGCAGCCATTTCCCCCTACCCAGCCTGCATCCAGATACCTAATCTGTTCTCCATTTCTATAATTTTGTCATTTCAAAATATTAATGAAATTATTCACCATGTAACCTTTTAGGATTAGCTGTTTTTATTCACCATAATTCCCTGGAAATTCATCCAAGTAGTTTTGTGTGTCAATAGTTTGTTCCTTTTTATTGCTGAGTAGTATTCCATTGTATGGATATACAATAATTTGTTTCTTACCTGTTGAAAGACATCTGGGTTGTTTCCAGTTGTCGGCTATTATAAATAAAACTGCTATGAACATTCAGGTATAGGTTTTTGTGTGAACAAAAGTTTTCATTTCTCTGAGGTAAATACCCAAGAGTGAAATTGCTGGCTTGTGCTATAATCACGTTTAGTTTTTAAAGAAACTTCCAAAACTATTTTCCAGAGTGGTTGTACCATTTTACATTCCCACCAGCAATGTGTGAGTAATTCACTTTCTCCATATCCTCACTAGCATTTGGTATTATTGCTATTTTTTATTTTAGCCATTCTGATGGGTATATATTGATATCTCATTATGGTTTTATTTTGCATTTCCCTGATGGTCTATGGTGTTGAACATCTTTTCATGTACTTGATGTGATGTGATTTTTGGAATACATATATCAAGTTTCTTCTTTTACGGATTGTGCTTTTGACGTCAAGTGTAAGAACTGTTTGTGTAGCTCTAGATCCTGAAGATTTTCTCTTGTTTTTTCCTAACAGTTTTATATTTTGCATTTAAGTACATCATCCATTTTGAGTTAATTTTTGTATAATGTGTGAGGGTTAATCAAGATTTTTCTTTCCCTATTTCTATCCAATTGCTGTAGTACCATTTGTTGGAAAGGCTATCTTTCCTCCTTTGAATTGCTTTGCTTATGTACCTTTGTCAAAAATTAATTGGATATATTGATTTGGGTCTTCTTCTAGGTTCTCTGTTCAATTACATTGATCTATTTGTCTATCCCTTTGCTCATACCACAGTTTTTTGGGGTGTCCAGGGTTTTTTGTTGTTGTTGTTGAAGTATAGCTGATTTACGATGTTGTGTTAGTTTCTGGTGTACAGCAAAGTGATTCAGTTATATATATATAATATATATATATTATATAATAGACTCAGTTATATACATATAATATATATATTATATAATATATTCATTTATATATATACATTCTTTTTCATATTCTTTCCATTATGGTTTATTACAGAATATTGAATGTGGATACCATATAGTTTTGATTATGTAGCTACATAGTAAGTATTAATATTGGGTAGACTGATTCTTCCCACTTTATTCTTCTTTTTCAAGATTGTTTTAAGTATTCTAGGGCCTGTGCCTTTTCATATCAATTTTAGAATAATCTCATATCTACGAAAGTATTGATAGAATTCTGATAGAAATTATATTAAATATATAAATCAATTTTAGGAGAATTGGCATGTTTGTTGTCTCCTCTAATACATAAACATGATATGTCTCTCCATTTATTTAGATCATCTTTGATATTTTTTTCATCAGCATTTTGAAATCTTCAGCATACAAAACCTGTATGCATTTTGGTAAATGTATAACTATTTACTTTTCTTTGGAGTGATTGTAAATTATATCATGTTTTTAATTCTGCATTTCTTTGTTAGTATATAAAATGCAATTGATTTTTGTTTCTTTTTTAAAATTAATTAATTTATTTTTGGCTGCATTGGGTCTTTGTTGCTGCGCGCATACTTTCTCTAGTTGTGGCGAGCGGGGGCTACTCTTCGTTGCAGTGCGTGGGCTTCTCATTGCAGTGGCTTCTCTTGTTGCAGAGCACGGGCTCTAGGTGCGCGGGCTTCAGTAGTTGTAGCATGTGGGCTCAGTAGTTGTGGCTCGTGGGCTCTAGTGCGCAGGCTCAGCAGTTGTGGCACATGGGTTTAGCTGCTCTGTGGCATGTGGGATCTTCCTGGACCAGGGCTCGAACCCGTGTCCCCTGCATTGGCAGGCAGATTCTTAACCACTGCACCACCAGGGAAGCCCAATTTTTGTTTCTTAATATCGTATTTTATGACCTTTCCCACTCACTTATTAGTTCTAGGATTTTTTTGGAGATTCAGTGGGATTTCCTACATAGGTAATTATTTCATCCACAAATAGGGATGGTTTTATTTTCTTCTTTCCAAACTGTCCCCTTTTATTTCTTTTTCTTGCATTATTGCAGTGGCTCTAACTTCAAGTGCTATTTTGAAAGAGTGGTGAGAATGGTCATCCTTCCCTTGTTACCAATAATAGGGAGAAGACATTCAATCTTTCTCCATAAAATATGATGTTAGCTTTCGGTATTGTGTAGATACTCTTTTTCAAGTTGAGGTAATTCCCCTCTATTCCTAAGTTGCTGAGAGTTTTTATCATAAATGGATATTTGATTTTGTCAAATGATTTTTCTATATCATTTGATATGATTATATTACCTTTCTTCTTTAGTCTGTTTATATGGTGGATTACATTGATTTTCAAATGTTAAATCAGGCTTTCATAACTGTAATAAATCGTACTTGGTCATGGTCATGTTTTACACACTTTTGGATTTGGTTTGCTAATATTTATTTTTGAGAATTTTGTATATAAGTTCATAAGAGAAGTTTTTCTGTAACTTTTTCTGTACTATATTTGATCAGTTTTGCTATAAGAGTAATACTGGTTGTCATAGAATGAGTTGGGAAGTGTTCCCTCCTCTTCTTTTACTTGGAAGAGTTTATGTAAAATTGATGTTAATTCTTGCTTAATATTTTACAGAATTCTCTTGTGCAACTATCTGGAGATTTCTTTTTCAGTAGCTTCTAAATTATAGATTCAATTTCCTGAATAGGGCAATTCAGATGATCTATTTCATATTGGTTGATTTTGGTAGGAATTGGTCTGTTTCTTTTAAGTTGTCATATTTATGAGCATAAAGTTGTTCATATTTTTATTGATTTCCTAAAGGCTGCCATAACAAAGTAACACAAACAATAGAAATGTATTGTCTCTTATTGGAGGCTCAAGATGTTGTCAGGGCCATGCTCCCTCTGAGACCTGTGTGGGAAGGATCCTTCTTTGACTCTTCCAGCTTCTAGTAATCCAAGTTGTTCCTTGGCTTGTGGGAGCATAATTCCAATCTCTGCTTCCATCTTTCCATGGTGTTCTCCCTGTATCTTCTCACATCATTCTCCCTCTGTACACGTCTATCTCTGTATCCAAATTTCTCCTTTTAAAAAAGACACCAGTGACGTTGGATTAGAGCCCACCCTAATGACCCCATTTAAACTTGATTACCTCTGTGAAGATCCTATTTCCAAAAAAGGTCCCATTCTGAGGTACTAGGGTTTAGGACTTCAACATATCTTTTGGGGGAGGGAGCATAATTCAGCCATAACAATATTATTCCCTTATTATCATTCTGGTGGCTCATTATCTCTTGTGATAGCCTCTGTTTCATTCCTGATATTGGTGATTGTGTCCTCTCTCTCTTTTTAATTTTTGTCAGTCTTGCTAGAGGCTTGTCAATTTTATTAACTTTTTTCAAGGAACCACCTTTTTGTTTCATTGATTTTCTTCTGTTTCCAATTTTCAATTTCATTAATTTCTGCTCTTATCTTTATTATTTATTTCCTTCTGCTTGCATTGGGTTTTCTTTGCTCTTCTTTTTGTAGTTTCTTGCAGTGGGAACTTAGATTAATTGATTTGCCCCTTTTCCTCATTTCTAATATAAGCATTTCATACTATAAATTTTCCTCTCAGTACCTTTAGCTGTATCCCACATATTTTGACATGTTGTATTTTATTTTTTTATTGAAGTATAGTTGATTTACAATGTTGTGTTAATTTCTGCTGTACAGCAAAGTGATGCAGTTATGTATACATTCTTTTAAAAATTCTTTTCCATTATGGTTTATCACAGGCTATTGAATATAATTCCCTGTGCTATATAGTAGGACCTCGTTGTTTATCCATTCTATATATAATGGTTTGCATCTGCTAACCCCAAACTCCCAATCCATCCGTCCCCCATCCCCCTCCCCCCTAGCAACCACAGGTCTGTTCTCTATGTCCGTGAGTCTGTTTCTGTTTCATAGATAGGTTCATTTGTGTCATATTTTAGATTCCACATATAAGTGATATTGCATGGTATTTGTGTTTCTCTTTCTGACTTACTTCACTTAGTATGATAATCTCTAAGCCCATCCATGTTGCAGCAAATGGCATTATTTCATTCTTTTATGGCTGAGTAGTATTCTATTGTATATAAGTACCACATCTCCTTTATCAATTCATCTGTCGATGGACATTTAGGTTGTTTCCATGTCTTGGCTATAGTGAATAGTGCTGCTATGAACATAGGGGTCCATGTATCTTTTTTTTTTTTTTTTTTTTGCGGTACGCGGGCCTCTCACTGTGGTGGCCTCTCCTGTTGCAGAGCACAGGCTCCGGATGCGCAGGCTCAGCAGCCATGGCTCACGGGCCCAACCGCTCCGCGGCATGTGGGATCTTCCCGGACCGGGGCACGAACCCGTATCCCCTGCATCGGCAGGCGGACTCTCAACCACTGTGCCACCAGGGAAGCCCCATGTATCTTTTTAAATTATAGTTTTGTCTGGGTATATGCCCAGGAGTGGGATTTCTGGGTCATATGACAACTCTATTTTTAGTTTTTTGAGGAATCTCCACACTGTTCTCCATAGTGGCCGCACGAACTTACATTCCCACCAACAGTGCAGGAGGGTTCCCTTTTCCCCACACCCTCTCCAGCATTTGTTATTTATAGACTTTTTGATAATGGCCATTCTGACCAGTGGGAGGTGGTACGTCATTGTAGTTTTGATTTGCATTTCTCTAATAGTGATGTTAAGCATCTTTTCATGACATGTTGTATTTTAATTTTAATCTATCTTTAATTTTCCTTTTAGACTTCCTCATGGACCAATGGATTATTTAAAAGTACATTATTTAATTTCCACGTGCTTTAGGTATTTTCCTATTGTCTTTCAGTTATTGATACCTAATTTGATTCTGGTATGGTAGGAGAACACTGTGTATGATTTCATTTCTAAATTTGTTGAGGGTTGTTTTATGGCCTAGGATATAGTCTAGCTGGTGAATGTTGAATGTTGAAAAATTTGTGTATTCTGCTCTTTTGGGGTGGAATGTTCCATATATGTCAACTAGAACCTATTGGTTGAATGTATTGTACAGATTTTCTATATCCTTATGGATTTTCTATTAGTTTTTGTTTGTTTGTTTGTTTGTTTTGGCCATTCTGGCTTGTGGGATCTTAGTTCCCCAACCAGGGATTGAACCTGGACCCTCAGGAGTGAAAGCTCAGAGTCCTAGCCACTGGACTGCCAGGGAATTTCCTCTACTAGTTTAATCTGTTGTTGAGAGGGGGGTTTTGATGTACCTAACTATAATTTTGGATTTGTTTATTTTTCCATTCAGCTCTATCAGTTTTTGCTTTATATATTATGAGGCTCTTTGGTTTGGTATGTATACATTTAGTATCATTTTGTCTTCCTGGTATAGTGATCCTTTTGTCATTATGTAATTTCCCTCTTTACGTTTTGTGGTTTTATTTGCTTTGAAGTCTTCTTTGTCTTATATTCATATAGCCACTTCTGCCTGTTTTTGATGTTTTCATGGTGTATTTTTTTCCATCTTTTTGCTTTCAACCCATGTATATTGTTGAATTTGGAGTAAGTTTCTTGTAGACAGCATATAGTTGGGTCATGCTTTTGGAGTGATTCTGCCAATCCCTGTCTTTTGATTGTTTTATTTAGCCCACTTACATTTAAAGTAATTATTGATATTTTAGAGCTTAAGTATGGCATTTTATTATTTGTTTTCGGTTTGTTTTCACTGGTTCTCATTCATTTGTTTCTCTTTTATGCTTTCCTGTGTGTTACTTGACTATTTCTTAGGATTCTATCTTGATTTATTTATAGTGTTTTTGAATGTATATCTGTAATAGTTTTTATAGCAATTTACCTGTGTATCATTATATATATGATATCTAAATCATTATATTTATATGATATCTACTGATATTAACATTTTACCTCTTCTAGTGAAATATGAAAGCATACTTCCATTTACCATTTTCTATTACCACTATTATTCCATTTACCATTTCATTTACACTCCCCCCTTTTAAATATCATTGTGTTGAGTATCAGGTACTATTATAATTTTTGTTTTGATTATCAAGTATTATTTATAAAATTCATGCAGATGATAATCTATTTTATACACAAATATTTTTGTTATTTCCATTGTTCTTTCTTTCTTCCTGATGCTCTGAGATTCCTTCTTTTATTATTTCCTTTTTATCTGAAGAAATTCAGATAAAATTCAGATTGGCTAAAGGAGCCAATCTTTAATGGTATATTTGCTAGTGACAAATCCTTGTAGATTTCTTTCATCTGAAAATATTTTTATTTCCCCTTCATTCTTTAAGGATAGTTTCACCAGATATAGAATTTGAAGTTCACAGTTCTTTTCTTTTGGTGCTTGAAAAAGTTTTCCACTTCCTTCTGGCCTTCATAGTTTCAGATATCATTGTAATTGGTGTTCCTCTATAGGTAATTTGGTGTTTCTCTTGGTGAGTTTTCAAGAGACTTTTTCTTTGTCTTTGGTTTCCAGAAGTTTAAATATGATGTGTCTTTATGTGGATATCTTTGGATTTATCCTACTTGAGTATCACTCAGTTTCTGATGTCTGTAGGTTTGTGTCTTGCCAAATTTGGGAAGTTTTCAGCCATTATTTCTTCTTATACTTTTCAGCCCCATTCTTTTCTTCCTCCCTTTTTATAACTTTGATGATAGGGAACTTGAATCCTTTGCCATTGTCTCACAAGTCTCTGAGGTTTGGTTTGTTTTTCTTTTCAGTCTATGTTTCTCTCTGGTTTTCAGATTAGGTAAATCTATTGATCTGTCCTCAAGTTCGCTGATTCTATTTTATATCATCTCAACTTTACTACTGAGCCCATCCAGCAAGGTATTTTGTTAATCTCTTATTGTATTTTTTAGTTTTGTATTTCCATTTGGTTCATTTGGTTCTTTTATAACTTTGGTTCTTTACTGAGATTTTCTATTTTTTCATTTGTTAAAAGAGAATTTGTAATTGATTGCTGAAACATTTTTTTTATGATGGCTGCTTTAAAATCCTTCTCTGATAATTCCAACATCTGACTCATCCTGTTGTTGGTATCAGGTGATTGTTTTTTCTCAATCAAGTTGTGATTTTCTTGCTTCTTGGAATTATGGGTGATTTTTAAATTGTATACTGTATATTTTGCTATTATGTTAGGAGACTCAGAGTCTTATTTAAATCTTTTATTTTAGTAGGCTGTCACCCTCTTTAGGTTTAGCAAGAAGGCTTTGTTCTACTTTTGTGGGCTCTAGTTCCAATGACAGTTCAATTTTTCAGAGTTTTTACAGTAATTTGGTCTGCTCGGTTTATCTGGTGCCACTAGGGTTCCTACTGGTCTCAGCTGGTGGTGCCTGAGGAGGTAGAAAGAGTTTCTCCAGGTTGGGATGTCCAGTTTCTTTTGATGGGAGGGGAGACTCTATTTCAAGCTTGTGGGGATAAAGAGGCTTCCCAGATTGGCTGCTTTTTGTGGCAGTGTCTCTCTTGGTACTGCCTGGCTGGCCTAATAAAGTCTTTAAAGTCTTTTAAAGTTACTTTACTCATCGTTTCATTTATTCATTTATTCAGTAAAGAAATACTTATGGGGCACTCACTATAGGCTAGTCTCTGGAATTTTTGTGATTCTCCAGTTGTTGACAGGTAAGAATTCTTAAGTATTCTTAAGAATTACAATCCCACATTTGAAGTGGTTGTAGGAATGTAAGATATTAATTAATTTTAATCAGAGTTTAAATTTAGCTAAAGCTCAGAAAAAAAGGCCTTAGTTTACTTTTCAGAGGTATAGCTAAATGAGAAATGTAACAAGGGAACGCTTGACTCAAAGGTATTACTCAATTATATGTTTTGGACTCTTTGTTTTACACTGTCAATCTAAGTATTTATTTTTCTTTTAATGTATTTCATTATAGAAAATTCTACTCATCTTTCAAGACTGTATTCCACCTTTTCTGATTCCCACTCGGTTGGACTTGTCTTACTATGCATTTGGTTCTATAGTGATTGCAAAAATGGCCCCAATCCTTCACTCCTCCCTGCATCCACTCTTTTTGCACTGACACTTTGCTGCCCCTTCTATCAGGAGTTAGAGCCCATATAATTACCCCATAAATCTGGATTGTCCTTGTGACTTTCTTGCCGAAAGTCCTTGGCGAAAAGGATACAGTGGGAGTGACAGTGGTCCAGTTTCAAGCTTAGGCCTCAGGAGCCCTTATGCACTTCTTCTTTTTTTCTCTGCCCCTTTCCATGAGAACTATCTTGGGCTAGGCTGCTGGAGGATGAGCAAGCACAGGGAGCAGAGATAAGTGGTTTCCACTAAGACTTTCATAGACCATAAATAGCAGGCTTGCAAATTGACTTCATGTCCATCTCATCAGTAGATATGAGCTTTTGGAGAGTTGGAACTATTCATTTCAGTATCCTTTGAGTCTGGGAAAATGTCAGGTACATAAGTAGTTGGCGGAATGCTAATAGAAAGGATAAATAAACAAATGATCAACAGTGACGAGTCGAAGACCAAAAAGAGGCAAAACAAATGTGTTGTTGCATAATAATTTATTGCAAATATAAGATTAATTTTTATTGGAAAAAAAGGAATGCTAAATTATGTGAGTAAACTGTGAGACTATTTAAAATAAATGAAAGTTTTTCAACTAGATTGAGTTGGCATATGGTTCTTCTTTGGAGAAGTTAATTAGAATTAAGGAAAGACCATCTCTTTATTTCTCCAAAGAATGTGTTATCTTCCTTAAATAATATCTGAAAAGTAGAGGGAGGGAAGGAAAAAGTATTATTTAGCCCTGATTTAATGAAAAACCTTTGTTTGGAAAATTCTTTTTAGCCTTGCTATTATGCCTTTTGATTTGTTTATTTTTTTAATTTGCAGTAATTAGATAATCTTGGCGATATCCTTGTGAATGGCAAGAGCTATTACCCACATTGCACAGCCAAGCAACGTATTTAAACACAAATAAGAACTCTTAGTAATACAAAGACTACTTAGAAAGGAAGGCCTTGATGCTTTGCCATGATATGAGAAAAGATGGAATGTAGTGTCAGTTTTCTTAGAAAATTGTCACTGGACAATTTCTTTCCACTGTATTTTTGTTATGAGAGGACTTAATTTCCTACTGACATTTTTTTTTCAGGAACAGTTCTAGATTATTTCAGGAACAGAGGATTATAATTTGGTGGTGGCTGCAGAGGCCTTTTTACTGTGGTGAAAGAAAAAGGGTAATAGGGAGTCAGAACATATTAATAAAGGGTTTGGGAATAACCAAGAGATAGAAAAGCTGGAGAACAAATCTTTTTTCATCATATCTCTTTTCTATGCACTCCATGACCTCCATATTTATTGTGTTCTCTGAAATGTAGTGCTACACGTGTAATCAAGAATGGGTTCTATATGTGCTCTCTACTTGCAAACATGCAGTCGCTACCATGGCAACAGCAAAGGAATCAGCAGAAGAGGCACTCTCTGATTAATGTAATTACACAGCAAGCTCTATAATACCCTTAAACACCATTTATTTCTGCATGAAGAAGACATTAAAATGGGTATTATGTTCAACAAGTTAACATCCCCAAATTCTTTAGGATCACATGACTTTTATGTTATGATTAAGATAATATTTATCTTGTTCATTCAAGATCATAGCCTAGGAATAGCTGTTGTGTTTTAGTTCAATTCAGTTCCTCAGAATATTTGCTGAGTGCCAACTGTGGGGCAGGAGCTATTTAGACCTGCAAATGTTACAACCGTGTGTATGATATGATCCCTGCTCTGGAAGACCTTACAGTCTAACACACCCAGATTGTTACCAAGCAAATATGATTTTTTAAAACATGGAATGTTGCAGTAGACTGGAAAAACACTGTTAATCCTTGTGAGTTGTCAGGGCATGTTGTATCAGTCAGAGTCTCTGCTGAAAACAGATGGCACACACAAATTGGGTAATCTGAGAAGAGTTTAATAAAGGTACTATTTACAAGGTGTGGGCAGGGTACAGGGAAACCACAGAGTTACAGGAGATGGTCACAGCAAGGTAACATCAACACTGAAGGGACAAGGGAAGAAGAGACAAGGGAACCTGGAGAGAAAGATAGATTGCATGATAGAAATTGTGATTTTCAGTTGAGGAGGTGGCCAGCCATTGTGACCCTATAAAGAGAGAGGAATAAGGAGAGTCAGAGGAGTAAATATCTGGACTTTTTTTTTTAACTTCTTTATTGGAGTGTAATTGCTTCACAATGGTGTGTTAGCTTCTGCTTTATAACAGCGAATCAGCCATACATATACATATATCCCCACATCCCCTCCCTCTTGATCCTCCCTCCCACCCTCCCCATCCAACCCCTCTAGGTGGTCACAAAGCATTGAGCTGGTCTCCCTGTGCTATGTGGCTGCTTCCCACTAGCTATCTGTTTTACATTTGGTAGTGCATATATGTCCATGCCACTCTCTCACTTCATCCCAGCTTACCCTTCCCCCTCCCCGTGTCCTCAAGTCCATTCTCTACATCTGCGTCTTTATTCCTGTCCTGCCCCTAGGTTCTTCAGAACCAATCTTTTTATTTTCAGATTCCATATATATGTGTTAGCATACAGTATTTGTTTTTCTCTTTCTGACTCACTTCACTCTGTATGACAGACTCTAGGTCCAACTACCTCACTACAAATAACTCAATTTTGTTTCTTTTTATGGCTGAGTAATATTCCATTGTATATATGTGCCACATCTTCTTTATCCATTCATCTGTCGATGGACACTTAGGTTGCTTCCATGTCCTGGCTATTGTAAATAGAGCTGCAATGAACATTGTTGTACATGACTCTTTTTGAATTATGGTTTTCTCAGGGTATATGCCCAGTAGTGGGATTGCTGGGTTGTATGGTAGTGCTAGTTTTAGTTTTTTAAGGAACCTCCATACTGTTCTCCATAGCGGGTGTATCAACTTGCATTCCCACTAACAGTGCAAGAGGGTTCCCTTTTCTCCACACCCTCTCCAGCATTTATTGTTTGTAGATTTTCTGATGATGGCCATTCTGACTGGTGTGAGGTGATACCTCATTATAGTTTTGACTTGCATTTCTCTAATGATTAGTGGTGTTGAGCATCCTTTCATGTGTTTGTTGGCAATCTGTATATCTTCTTTGGAGGAATGTCTATTTAGGTCTTCTGCCCATTTTTTGGATTGGGTTGTTTGTTTTTTTAATATTGAGCTGCATGAGCTGCTTGTAAATTTTGGAGATTAATCCTTTGTCAGTTGCTTCATTTGCAAATATTTTCTCCCATTCTGAGGGTTGTCTTTTCATCTTGTTTATGGTTTCCTTTGCTGTGCAAAAGCTTTTAAGTTTCATTAGGTCCCATTTATTTATTTTTGTTTTTATTTCCATTTCTCTAGGAGGTGGGTCAGAAAGGATCTTGCTGTGATTTATGTCATAGAGTGTTCTGCTTATGTTTTCCGCTAAGAGTTCGGACCTTTCTTTTTTACTGCCCTCTGATCTTCTGCTGGTGCTCCTTCTGTGGCCTGAACAGGAAGCCAGAGGGTGAGGAAACCTATTGACATAATTTATATAGTTCAGTCTCCCAGAATACAAAGCAGGTAGAGAAGAGTGGAGAGTGGATCTAGGGAGGGATATGGAGAAGGGAAATGGAGGATATCCAGTATACATATACATATATATGCATACTCACTAAAGGCACACACACACATCCATACACACACATCCCAGATACATATATCTGTATAGCCAAACTTTTATATCTGCATATAGTGTCTATATCCCCTCTTCATTTTGCTGAGACTGTCTCCAGATATTTTTATATTTGCACAAGATCCATGAGGTCTGAAATCATCTCTGTCTCTAGCACCATATAATAGAGAATGAATTAATTTTTAGATGAAGATGAAATTTCAATAAATGTGACCCCATGCACCATTTTTCTCTCCAAGTGACATATGGACTGAATTACAGGTTGGGTATCATCACCAAATATTTCTAGACCGTGTCCCCATGAGAATATGCCACCATGGGAAGAAACCTGAAATGGGAGTTAGGAGACAGTCATTCAACAAGCAATTATGAATATGTACTGAGTTTCTGCGTTTGCTTCATTGACTCAGCTAAAGGGAGGCACCAGCATGAGACCACAGAATATGAAGAGTAAGAGAGGCTGGGATATCTCTTCCCTGTTCCACCCAGCTTTGTGCCTTGGTTCTGGCTGTGGTTGAGTCTCTACATGACTACAGCTTCTCCTGGGTGTCTCCTCCTCCATGGTTCCAACTCTCAGTGGTTTCTGTAATATTATTTCCTCCCCTTTCCCCTTCAATCCTAGGGTTGGTAATGGCTTCCAGCCATGACCCATCTCTGGATACCTCAACCTTCCTTGTTGTTTCCCTTAACTCCACTCACATATCTGAAAGTAGTCCTTTATGAAAATCTCCTCATTGAATCACCTGAATAGAATTCTATTTCCTGCCAGAACCCTGACTGATACACTTCTTTATTAGAAAGTGGTAGCTACAACTACCATGCAGTTGAAAAGTTATGAATAACTGTGTTCTTTATATAGGGATGGGAACAGTATGACAGGAAATCAGGCTTCTTTCCTGTCCATAGTCCTGAATCTTAATGCCAAGAAAAAGAGTTTTCCCTCCTCTGTAAAATTTATAATATAACACAAACACAGCTGACTTTCTGGTTCCTGGGATATCAAGGATGCTGTAAGCTATTCACGCATACTCTTATCAAGACTTATAATGTGAGCAATATGTGACCAATTAATTTTGCTCATTATGTACTACTTAGTAACACAATAAAATAGTAAAAAAGAAAATGTTTGTGATACTTTGTTCCAGGTAATATACTGATATTTCATAGAAGCCAAAGATAAAATTACTCTTGGAGGGTAATTGCTCTCAAAGGCAAATTGATTCTTTTTGAGCATCAAGCATAGGTCCCATTTTCCCTTTGATTAAATCGGTTTTTTAACTCCATGGTGGTGATATGAACATTATGCTTTCACTCTTGATTCCTCAGAGAGGAAGTCCTCTAAAACTTGTTGATCTACATGAGATTCCCAGTGTTAGTAAATTAGGTTGGCCTCAATGAAACAGATTTCCTGTCATAAGGCTGACATCAGTGTCAAACTAACCTGATATGGGGTTGTTGTCTATCAAGACAGTGACATCAGTGTCTCCTCATACCCTTACCTCATTAGAAGAGAAGAAATTAAGTCCCCAAATGGTGGTTATACAGCTAGTTAGTTGGTGAGCAAGGGCAATGACTCAGGGCTCCTAACTGCTAGCTCAGCATCCTCTTTCATACCTAGAACCTGCACAGAACCCAGACACTTAGAACCCTGAGAAAGCAATCATTTTACCCTTCAGTCCCATCCCACTGCTTGGCTAACTTGTTTTACAATGCTTCTCGAAATACGCAATTCACTTCCCAGTGATGCTATTATATTTCTGTGTGACTCTCCCTTACGTTGATTCAGATCTGTCTTCCTGAAGCTTTCACCCATTGGCCCAAGCTCTGTCCCTTGGGGTCATAAAGAACAAGTCAAATCCAGCTTCCATGTGACACTTATTTAGATATTTGAATTCAGTTAAATACGTGTTATCAAATGTGTTTCCCTTGCCCCCATGTTCTCCAGAGCTCAACAGCCAAATACTTTAAAATGTTTACCATGTCATATGGTTTTGGATATCTTAACCTCCAGTCTGTTTATCTCTATCCCCAAGCTCACAGTGTGTCTCCAAGCACTTATTAGTGGCTGTGTTAGCTGTGGCTATGAGTAGGCTGCTATTTCTGTCCTTTGCTGGGGGAGGTGCTATTTTGAGAGTGAATGTAGATATTTAACACTGTAACTTCACAATGCTAGAAGAAAAGGCCATGGCACTGAATGGAGAAAGAATTATGGATCCTAGGAACAAATTGCTAATACAACCTTGTATATCCTATTTCCAGTGCTGAGATTGAAAACAAACAAACAAAATATATATATATATATACATATATATATGTATATATGTATATATATATATACACACACACATCTATCTATGTATCTATGTATGTATGCATCTATCTAGATGTGTGTATATACAGAGAGATAGATAGATAGATATAGATACAGATATATGGCAGGAATGTCAGCAGGATAGTTTACGGTTTTTCTTCCTGTCACCAGCCTCTTTCATGAATTATAACGCTCATTAGAATGACTGTAAATATGAAACAAATAAACAAAAACCCTCAACTGAGCTAAAACAGGTGATAATGAGACCATAATTTCTGAAGCTTCCTGAGCACAGTCCCATAAAGAGTTAACAAGACCAGAAGGGGGAGGGGAAGGGGAGGGGGGAAAAGATAACAACTAGTAAGGGGCAGCAAGGTATTTAGTCCAAATGAAGCTATTATTTTCTTCAGATGATAGATAATTGTTTTATACAAGTGACCTTTTTACCCTTGATTTTCTTAGAGTTTTACCTTATAGTTATGTTTACTTTTGCCTGTTTTTGAACTTTAAATAAATGGAATCATACGGCATGATATCTTTTCCAACTTCCTTCATTCTCTGATTTTTATATTTTAGAAATTCATCCGTGTTGTGATGTGTAACTCTAGCTGATTCATTTTTACTGCTCTGTAGTATTCCATTGTATACATACACCATAATTTATTTATCCATTTTATTAGTGAAGAACTTCTGGGTTGTTTAACTTTTTGATGATATGAGAGCACATTTGCTGCTATAAACTTATACGTGTCTCCTGGTACACATGAACAAGAGTTTCTCTAGATTAGTCCCTTTATTTACTTTTATAATTTTTTATGTTGAAAATTTTCAAACCTATGGGGAACTTGCAAGAATAAATTAATCTATATTCATAATTGTTATCGTTTACAGAATCATTTGCAAAGAAATTATAGACGTGATATCTCTTGACCTAAAAATACTTCAGCTTGTGTCTCCCAGGAATAATACATTCTTTCACATAACCATGATACAATTATCCAATTTGGGACATTTATCATTGATACAATAGCATTATCTTATATACCATAGTCATTCAAATTTCTTGAATTGTTTTATCAATGTCCTTTAATGCATTTTATTTTTCTGATCCAGGGACACTTGTTGCATTTATTTGTCAAGTCTTTTTAGTCTCCTTTAATTAAGAACAATTTTTCAGACTGAATTTTACCTTCACAATGTTGATTTTTTTGAAGAGTAGAGGTCAATTGGTTTGTAAACTATTCCTTACTTTGAATTTGCCAACTATCTCATCATGATTAGATTAAAGTTAGCTCCTTTCTTTTTTAAATTCTCTTCTTCCAAGTTTTAAATTTTATGTGTGAAATATTTCTAACAAAGGGTCCTCTAAATTCCTTCTTGAATTATATAAAAATCCAAATCTGCTGTAGATGTCTAATTAAACAAGAGTGAGTACTCCTAGGTTACTTGAATTATTCTCATTGACATGTTAGTTTTAGAGAATAAAGAGGAGCAAAATGGATTTTTTTTTAGATTTAGTTTTTAGAGTTTTACATGTGCTAAGTGATTTAATTTTCTGGAGACCCCGATTAAGAATTTATTCCTACAATATATATATTACAAAATGATGCTAGCAAAGGACCAGAAATGAAAAGACACACAATAATTTTCTAGTGCAATTGCTTACTTTACCTTTTATCAAGCCCAAGAGCATTTCTTCGTCAGCCCTAATCATTATCCTGAGAGTTAGAATTTATTCACAGTTCCTAATTTGAACTGGAATTCTATTTCAGGGAGTTTTGTTTTTAGTTTGTTATGTACTGTTAGATAAACTATTCACTCCATTTTAATTCAACAGATATTTATTTAGTATCTACTATGTGACAGGGAATATGTTAGGCACTAAGGGAAAAATGGTGAAAATGCAGCATTTTTCCCTTCAGGGGTTCATGGTTCAATAGGGGAGTCGTATATCTATATAAATGATAGTATAACGAGATAAGCACCTTAACAGCATTATGAATGAAGTGTGGTGGGAGCTCAGCATAGGGAGCAAATACCTGTTCTGGAGGAGCATGAGAGTTGACTTTTGAGCTAAGTCTTTAAAGATCAGTAAGGGATCCCTACACAGGAAAGAAGAGACAGAGACTATGTGCTAGACACAATTCTAGATACTTTGGGGGAAGTCTTAATCTAACAAAAGAAACAGACATAGATGTAAACTGTAATATGATGCAGTCCTTCTGTTCTAGAAGCACAGAGTGCAATGAAAGGACTGAGATGTAGAGATATAGTCTGACCTGGAGGAATGCATGTAGAGGGGAGTGCATCTCAACTTTCATGTCTACAAACAAAATTCCTGTACAAAAATCTCTTTTTGTGTGGTACAGAATATGACACAGGTCAGTAAATTCCCTCAAAGAAAGTTGACCAGACAGCAAAATTCTGTGTGGATTACAGGATATTAAAAATTCCATCAGTTCTACACTTTGGTGTGTGGGAAACACTCACTGAATGTCTTCCTCCATTAAGTTGGCATAGATGTCATCAATCCTAATAATTAGATGAAGGGTCCAGCTAGGTAGTTTTATTTACAGTCCACTAGAATAACAACATATTATTATGTTCTTGTCCGGTTTAATAGAGACAACTATAGGATTTGTTTGCTTTGAAAATCATTCGGTCCCAATAATTATCCTCTATTTATTAAATAAACCAGATTGCTCACTTCATGCTCAGCTTTCTCATTTTTCCTCTTATAAGTGCCTTATCATAATCTATGAATACTTTTTAAGCTCTAAAAATAAGATTTTTACATGATTTTAAGTTCCTGTCCTAAAAGTAACCCTCTTCCTAGTTAATAATGCCTTATTTCTATTAGAGTTTGGTAGTCTAGTCAAATGTACTTACAAATCATCCACCCATTTACTCATCAACTCATCTATTCATATCATTATTAATCTTTGCACATGAGATAGCATGGAGAGTTATCCTCAGGCTGTAGCAAATCTAGGAGAACATCCTGACCCTTTTAGGGTGAATCCCACATTTGTCAAGATAGCTTAAGGCGGTGGCCTTCCTGGTCAGTGCTTGTGTTCATAAACAAACCACCCTCAATCAGCCAGCCTTTTCATCATCAAAGCAAAGTGGGCTAAACCAGCTTTTCCCCTTTCATACACATCCCTGAAACCACTTGTCACCATTTTTGACATGTTGTCCCCTTAATGATTTCCCTTAATGTTCATTGTAAACTGATTTGATCAGAACAAAAATGCATGGAGGCACGAGGCAGGGTTTGCCTTCACATTTCCAAGTCCCTGAGTGAACTGTACACCTGCAACTATTCCTTCATAAGCATTACAGAGCACTTAGGCATGGGTATACTGAAAAGAGCAAGCTGGTCTTTGCTCTTACGGGCTCCCAGTTCTAATCGGGGAAACCCAACTTTGATAGACTTATTCTCTGAGGATATTATGAGAGCAGAGAGAAAAAGAGCTTGTGACTGGGGAGACTAAGCTTTGCAAAAAGAGCAATTGACCTGGAAGAAAAGGAGAGTACACAAAACTTAATATCCTCCTATGAAATTAATGGTGGTGCAAGAGGACACAGGAGTTAAACCTACTAGATATGCATGGCAAGATTATATTCTGAAACATTATCCTGTGTTTCTTTCCCTACTATTTCCTGCTGCTCAAACCGATCACTCATTCAGATAAAGGTAAAGGTATTCCTAACAGATGCTGACAGAACATAATTTGCAGAAGTGACTGGGATTTTATGCCACAGCCCCCACATTCTCTCCTTCTTCCCTCCTCTCCCAGTAGGCAGCTCTTAACCAATGACTGATGGCATGAGAGGATAAGTATTCCAACTCCCTTGTCCCTCCCTTGAGGGGGAAAACTGTGAGGAGTGACCTCCATTGTCTCCAGGGATAGAGTCTGGGATAGAGCCAAAGATACCCTCTTACAGGACTTAGCTTAATATTACACCCTTGCTTGGCCTCCTTCCTTTCTGTATTCTAATTTCTTATTCCTCTACTGTTTTTTTTAGGGGAACATGTCCTAATAAATTACTTTCACACAAATCCTCATCTCAAGGTCTGCTTCTGGAAACCCAACATGAGAGAATATTCTATACTTACTGCTATCAGGGTACAGTTACTTCAAAAGAAATACAAAGGGGAAAGAAAGGAGTCAATGCTCAGCTTTTTAGGCTCAAAACAGCTCCCAGAAGAGATGATAATGTTGAGAGTAAAAAATTTTGAATTGAATAGTATCGAAAGTCAGAGCCTCAAAGGATTCAGGAGAGGGCTTCCCTGGTGGTGCAGTGGTTGAGAGTCCGCCTGCCGATGCAGGGGACACGGGTTCGTGCCCGGGTCCAGTAAGATCCCACATGCCGCAGAGTGGCTGGGCCCATGAGCCATGGCCGCTGAGCCTGCGCGTCCGGAGCCTGTGCTCCGCAACGGGAGAGGCCACAAAGTGAGAGGCCCACATACCTCAAAAAAAAAAAAAAAAGGATTCAGGAAACAAAGTTTATGACATAAATAGAAGACATGAAAAAATACAAAGTGAGTCAAGTCAGTTTTTCCCACCTGCTTAAATTTGATAGGGTTCTCACAGACTGGTGTAGAGGAGTGGAGGATCAGGAGATGCAAATATTGAGATAGATTTTGGTGTGTGTCCCTGAGAATGGGCCCTCAGGTCTCATTTCTGAGAACTGCTCCTGAAACCCCCATCCCAGGCCTCTCCCTGAAAGGAATGAAGAAGGAGCTGAGTGGAGAGAGGGTAAGGAATGTGTGGGGCTGTATGGTCATGGGAAGGAGGGCACAGATTTCCCTGCATATCCTTGACAATTGGAGACTAGAGGGGAATGAGGATGCCTCAGAATCTACTAGCAGAGCTAGAAGATAAAGACTAGATAAGTGGAGCCTTAATTGTCTCAGTAGATTCCAGATTGGATAGATTATGACACGTGAATATCACTCACACAGTGGTACACCATGGCTTTTCTCCTGGAGTGGGGTAGAAAATTTTGGTGTCCCATACCACATTCTCTTGTCTATCCTCAGATATTAACTGCAGTTCTGGTGGATGGTTCTTATACAGTCAGCAGGCTACCCCACTTTACTGTCTTAGGATGTTTTCTGAAGATGTAGGGGTTTTCTCAACCTGCATACACAGGCTAGTGCAGAAGTACAGGGCAGTGAATGCCTCCAGGGGAAATTCTCAACCAACGTAGAGTGAGAGTTGGAGGATAAGTGTTCCAACACCCTATTTTTCAGAGGCAATTATGGGTTGCATTCTAACCAGCGATTAAGGGGTTGCAGTGGGATAGAGACCCAGTTGCCAACAGCTCAATAGCAAACTCTTTACTGTTTTTTTCTTCTTCCATGTCTCACTCTCTTTGCTCTCTCATTGTTAGTTTCCAAAGATACACCTCATATAAACTGCCAGAATCTGATTCCTCATCTCAGATGCTGCTTTTAGGGTCACCCAAACTAAGACATGTGGAAAAGCAGTAAGGGAAGAACTCTTATTTGACTGAGAAAACCCTGAATTGAGTGACTTACCTTAAATTAACAAAGCCTAACTTTTTGCTATCAGCAGAATAAAGTTTCAAAATAAGAATTCAGTTATAGAGAAATAGAAGTTATTTCTCTATTTCTCAAAAAGCCTACCTCAATTTGTAGTCTGCAACTATCTTATCCACTATACATGCTAGTTGTCACTGACAAGCCTATTATCTCTTTTTGAGGAGAATCACCTGACTCAAATCTCCAGACTGAGGGAAGGCATCTTGGTGAAGAGCATCTTGGGCTGGAAATGGACATATGGCTCAAGAGCTGCCAACCCTGGTTTGCTGGCTAGTAATATATGAGGAGATTTGTGGCCAAAAACTGTACCTAGAAAAGTAATGACAATTAAGTGAGTCAGTCATAGGCTGTACCTTTGGCATCTGAGCTGGAATAATGGAAAGTATCAGACAATTTCTAGTAGAAAGAGAGAAAAGATATATAGAAAGATAAAGAAAGCAGGAAGTGAAAAGAATAGTGGTGGAACACTTGCAAAGTTCCATAGAATCTTGCTGCTTAAGGGTTGACCAAGTGGCTTGATGCCTTACATCCTGAGTGGCAGCTATTCCTAGTTTTGTGTGAGATTCTTTTCTGCTACATTAACTCATAAAGTTTCACAATAAACCCTGAATACCTTAGATGGATAGAATTAGTCTCTGTCTCCTGTAATCTAAAGAGTCTAACATCACCTGTGTCCAGGAAATCGCAAGTAGTTCAGTAAGGGGCTGAAATAAGAGGCAAGATGTATGACTGGAGACCTAGGCAGTTAGAATAACTATCTTGAAGACAATAGGTAGTTAATGAAGAATTTTAAATGAAGGAATGCTTCTCTCCAAATTCCCGAATGCTGAATTGAATATTTGAAAGTTGAAAGATTGGAAGTGGAGAGAGTAGTTTGGATGTTTTTTTCTATAATCAGGGCAAGAAAAAATGAAGGGCTGAAGCTGAAGTTACAGCATGTTTGATTGGGAAATCATGAGATCAGTTTTAGACTCTGTGAGTTTGAAGTCCTTCTGGTACTTTCAGATGAGATGTCTAGAGGCTGTTGGATTCATGGGTCTGAAACACAGGAGAGATATCTGGGCTTGTGACATAGATGTTAGTCATTAGTATTGGTTGAAGCCATGGCTGAAGGTAGAACCTCCCCAAAAGATTATGCAGAGTGAAAAGAAAAGAGGACAGAGTGTAGATTTGTGGCAACAGCAAAAACTAAAGGGGAGGGGAGAGGAGGAGGTACTCATAAAGGAGATTGAAGAGTTGCCAGATAAGTAGAAGGAAAGAGTTGCCAGATAAGTAGAAGCACCAAGAGGTGCTCTCTCTATGAGTTATATCAAATGCATACATCTGTTGACTGAATAAATGTCCCCCATAAATCCTTGGAAAGTATCCTCTGGAATTTATAATTATTTTCATTTATTTGGTTAAAACTATATAAATTTGCCTTTGTAATACTTGGTAGACATATTAAATGAGTCCAATGCAAGACAGGAATGAAACACAAGCGTTTTCTACTCACACATAGTGGTATATGTGCTACACTTTGACTCACAGTTCAAATGGTTTCTTCATCATTACAGTCCATGTGCCCATCCTATACTGTCTGTTGCCACAAGTAACCACATATTCACAGCATCCACTTATTCTTCCAGTACTTATTTTTTAAATAAAAACTAATTGTAAGCTTTCATATACTGTATTGATATATTATAAAGTACAGCTTCTATCTCCTCCATTCTTATATTTGCTCCCTCTTCTCCATTCAAATTGGCACGTGACGTTGCTCTCATCAAGTGAGTCATTTGAAGTGGGAATATGAATTTAACAGGGTAGGCCATCTCAAAAAGAACTGCATTCCACTCTTTTATATTGATGACAAATATAACTGTAGAATGAAGTGTAAATTCACAACTCTTAGTGGTTTGGAATGGTAATACATTTCCACCATCATAATTTTACAAGTAGATTTTTTAAATTTTTGGTGACACTATGCTTTTGTTTCTCTTGTAAACATCATTATGTTTCAATGAGATCTATCCAGGTGGTATATCTGTGTCAATTGAAGTGTACCCCTAAAATGATATGAAGTGGAAGTTATTCTACTTTTCAGGATTGGTTAAATGGTTGGATGCACAGCAATATAATGAAAATTATGTAAACTAAGGATGTGTACAAGCCTCATCATGGATAGTGTTGAGGATTTCTTCTTTTACTATTTTCTTTTGACCTTGGCTTTTAAATGTATAAACTTTTATTTTTGAGTTAAAATTCTAATATATGTTCACTGTAGAAAACTTTGAAAATACAGAATAGCACAAAGAAGCAAATGAAATCATCTATAATCTCACTATCCTCTTGTCATTTTCTTTATATACATGTATGTAATTGAAACAAAAGATATCACACTGTATATACATAGAGTTTTGATTTTTAAAATTAATATATTGTGCACATTTCCCCTTATAATACATATTCTTAGATACCATTTTAGTGGCCTTGTGATTTGCCTTGACAATGACTTACCATCTTTTATTTTCTCAGATTCTGCTGTGCAAATGAGTATTTTAAATGACAATACAAAGTCACTTAATTGTTCTAGTTGGCATTACAAATGACTGACAGTACTACAGAGGATCAAATGGGGGTAATACACATGGAACACTCTGAAAAGGCATGAAAGCAATTCTGAAAATGTTGTAAGTGAACCAGGAAAGTAAACATATCAAAAGTAAGAAAAGCAAAGTGGAATAAAGCTCTGACTCAGTTGAAGTTTTAAAAAGGAATAGTTCTCTATAATATCCTGTAAGTGGAATAAGCATACACTGAATTTTCTGAGATGATTTTGGCTTTATATATTCTGTCTTGTTGACCACTCACTAACCATCAAATGTCCAAAATTCTCAATATTTAAGCACTCAAACTATCTCTCAGACTGCTCTTTGCATCTGGAAGCAACACAAACACCAGTGGATTTTAACACGGGGATTAGAAAATATGATTTTCATATAGGCATGAAACAGCCGAAAGTTGACTGTACTTCTATTTTCCTTAGCAGATTATAAGTCCTGTTTAATGTTAAAAAGTAATTATTACCAGGCTTCCCTGGTGGCGCAGTGGTTGAGTCCGCCTGCCGATGCAGGGGACACGGGTTCGTGGCCAGTCCGGGAAGATCCCACATGCCGCGGAGCGGCTGGGCCCGTGAGCCATGGCTGCTGAGCCTGCGCGTCTGGAGCCTGTGCTCCACAAGGGGAGAGGCCACAACAGTGAGAGGCCCGCGTACCACAAAAAAAAAAAAAAAGTAATTATTACCTATATGTATTTAAATTTTTTCTACAATGAATACATTATTATTTGTGTAATTTTTAAAAGTTATATATTGTCAGAGACTGTATTTTCCAATGATGGCCATAACAATATCTCCCATTCTACATTCTCTTCTTAAAATGTACTTTGCCACTCCCTCATTGAGAGGTGAAGTCTATGTTCCCTCCTCCTGAAGCCAGGTGAACTTCTATGGCTATATAGACCAGTAGAATATAGCAGAAGTGAAGCCATATTACTTCCAAGACTACGTTATAAGAGGTGATAGAGCTTTTATCTGGCTCTTTCTCTCTGGGATACTTGCCCTTGGAACCTAACTGCCATGCTGTGAGGAACTCTAGGCAATGTAGAGGGGTCATATGTTCACGTTCTGGCCAACAGTTCCAGCTGAGGTCCCAGTCAACTGCCAGCATCACCACCAGCCATGTGAGTGAGGAAGACTTTGAGATGAGTCCAACTACCTGCATGCAGCTGAACAAGAGACTCTGAGCAAGAAGTGCCCAGCTGAGTCCAGTCAACCTCAGAAATGTGAAGTAATAATAGTAATAATAATAGATGATCCTTGCTGGTTTGCACCACTAAGTCTGGAGTGGTTGTTATGCCGTAATGGACAGCCAGAACTTACATAAACAAATCAATTAAAAAGGGGGCCATAAAACATTATCAGTTTGCCTACATTGATGAAATGCTTGTGCTAATCCAGTCCTACTATACAGTGGTAGGCAACAGACACTCCAACCCCTATCGAATGGAGAACTGAAGTAACCACAAACTGAGAAGGCAAAGGGACCTTTTAAAAAACACTGTTAATCACAGCTGCAAGAGAGGACAACATTGCTGGGCATGGCTGGAAAACACTAGCAGCTGCTGGACAGGGCTGACAAAAATCTGAAAGGTGCAGAAGAGCCCAGTTTGAACGATAGCTCGAGGACAGCAGTGTCTCTGAGAGGCAGGGTAGAGAACCAAGTGACTCTGCAAACAGTGGTCACAGCTGCAAATCAAAGAGCCATTTCACATTTGGATTTTGGCCATATGATGGTCATTTTTTTCAACACTCATGCATATGGTCATGAGGAGACAGCTATCATTGGTTCAAACCAATACTTTGAATGTTAACATTCCATCAGGCATATTTCATTAGTAGGGTGGTGCTCTGCATAACCTTATCCACACTTTTTCTTTTTAACCGATTAAACAAAGAGCACAGCCTAAAATGAGGCAAAACTGTTCTTGAAGGATCATACAAGTATGAGGGAGATTCTGGAAACTGGGTCACAAAGGGTATGTCACAGGAATACCAGTCTTCAGTGACAGTAGGCTCTAAGGAGGAGCCTCAGGGTCTATGAAATCAAGGGCAACAACTGAGAGCTGGGAAAGTAGATCTGGAGAGTGTATAAGGTTGGGTCACAGACTACAGAGAGAAAACAAACAAGGGCAATTTGGAAACTACTTGAACATTTGTCCATCGCTTCATCCTTAAATTTGGCACTAAGTCTTTTGTAAGGCTAGGGACTAATTCTTAAAGGGCAAGTCATGATCTCCTGGCTCCCAGAGCCATGCTAGGCTTTCTTTGAGTTCATACAATGGTAGATTTCACACACTTAAAAGTTTGTTTGAGGTAGAATGAGTAATCAGGTTGATTCTTCTGTCCACACTTTTCCATTTCATGGTTTGTCAGTCTGGGGAACTGTCTCAGGAAATTCACTGTGTGCTTATCCTAATTCTAGGACATTGTAGAGGACTATTTCTTTCTAAAACTTCACTTAATTCAGAGCTTTATGCCACTATGCCTTTCTTCTCTTTGATGTGTTTGCTTTCCTTATTCACTTAAAAGAGCATTTTCAAGTTTCTTTTATGCCTGTTCAAAGTGTTCCACATGCATTACCCCCTGCACTGAATATTATTAGCCACCTTTTTAATTGCTGGGAACCAAGTGAGAGGTGGGCTTCTATGAGGCCTGGCAACATAGAGAATGTTGAAATACAAAGTGTGTGCATACATGTGGTGGTGATAAGCTGGACATAGTGAACAATCAGGTTGACTGCCTATGTGACTCAGAGTTACATGTTGGCTCACTGGGAAGCAGACTCTAAGAGAGACATTAGCTTGCAGGAGGTTTATTGGGGAGTGTTCTACAGATCAAAACCTGGAGGGTAAGGGAAGGAAGTGTACCTGGCAGAGGGAGAATTTGGGTGTTAATACAGTCTTAAAAGAGACTTTAACCAACACCACAGGGAGTACTGAACCCTGAAGGGCTGCCCCACATTACAATAAAGGGGCTATGTGTTTATACTTCCCCATTATGCTCATGGGATGCAGGTTGCCCCCGGGAAACACACATGACCTTAAGCGGAGCAGCTCTTTCCAACTACAATTTTTGGAGAGGGCTGCCAGCTGACAACTGTCCCTTGGCTGCATTACCAGAAGCTGAGGGAATGAAGAGGGATCTAGATGGCACAACACAGTATCTACTATACTCAGAATGGATCCGAGGACACATCTTCAAGCTTGTGCCAAATGTGGTTGATGCATTTGGCCTGAGAACAAGTGCTTAGGAGGAAAGGGGAAGCAAGGAAAGCAGTTGCTGCCCCTGACTACATTCTCTCAAAGTGGAATCTTTAAATGCTTCTCAAGATATAGCTATAAGTTGAAAAAATATTAGAGGAAACAGTTTGAGATATCTGAGGGAAACACCAGTGTTCAGACCATGAGATGAGTAGAGATGGTAGTCAAAGGGTGGTGCCTCGTATATGAATGGTCTGTAAAGGAAATCCATTAGAAATGGAAGAGGAGAACCACAGAAGAATTATGTCATGAAAGCCAAGGTAAAAGATAGTTTTAAGAAGGAAAGTGTGTTCAGCAGTATCAAATTTCAAGTAAGAACCTCCCCCCACCCCCAAATTAAAGGGCTCAGAAAGTAGGCTGATAGTGGTCGCTTTGGACAAAATCATTTCAGATGAATGGTTGGGGCAAAAGTCAGACTGCAGTGGATTAAAGTGTGAGTGTAAAATTGGGAAGAAATATGAGAGCAAATCACTTTTTTTTTCCAGTATTGCGGAGAGAGAAAATATGGGCTCATCACTTGTATTGAGATTTTGGTCTGAGGAAAGTTTGCTTTTGAAAATGAGAATGAAGTGAACATGGGTATAGACTGAGAGGAAGGAGCTAGGGGAAAAGAAAAGTTGAAGATAAAGACAGTTAATTGGGGCTTCCCTGGTGGCGCAGTGGTTGAGAGTCCGCCTGCTGATGCAGGGGACACGGGTTCGTGCCCTGGTCCGGGAAGATCCCACATGCCGCGGAGCGGCTGGGCCCGTGAGCCATGGCCGCTGAGCCTGAACGTCCGGAGCCTGTGCTCCGTAAAGAGAGAGGCCACAACAGCGAGAGGCCCGCATACTGCAAAAAAAAAAAAAAAAAGACAGTTAAGGATAATCGATAAGTTCTGGTCCTGAAGCTGATAGGAGGCAATGGAATCCATGGCGCACATGGAGTTAGGTTTGGATGGTGATCCCCCTCTTCAGAAGCAAAATAAAAAGAGGGAAATATAATTGTTTTAAATATTCATGAATGTTACCACTATAACCTCTTATTTATTAAGGAATAAGTAAGAAAGACTACCACACAGCAAGGACGGCCTTAAGCTAATAAGAAACAATATGGCTGCCTCATGGTTCCTTAAGCTCATTTAAGAAGTAGGTGACTTATTTAGGATTATAATACTGCATCAAGCATACACTTGTCATCATCCATGTGCTTGGCTGGGATATTAGTTATTAATAAAATTATACAATTTTAACTAAGAAAGGGACTCTTTTAGACAACTATGACCATCATAAGGTTTATTAAGGAAAATGGCCTAGGCAGTTTCAGATGCTCAGATGACCTTGTTGTGTACCATGTGATTCCCATACGCCTGGCCTCAGCTGCCTGGACTGGGGAGACCATCCAACTCTAAAGCAGCCAAACTATAGGCTATCTAGTGATTTACTGGCCTAGAGGTGCTAATAGTCCCAGTGGCCTGTGAGAACATTGTCTGTCAGGGATGATGGTGATGGATTGAATCAATTTAATCTCCTTCAGTTACATTTAAAGATTCCACTTCTCAGTTTCTTATTCCTTCTTGGGATAAGAAACAAAAGGAAAGAACAGGGAAATTGTTAGTGGCAGCAGAATCTGAAAGAAATACAAAGAGAAGGCTGGTAAGAGAGGCCCCAAGGCAACTTGGACTGTGAGGGACTCATGGATGAGAGGAAGGTAGGAATAAGGAGGAACTAGAAAACATACAGAGAAGAGAATGAAGTCAATGTAATTCTAAGTGCTTGGCCCAAGGTCACAAACTTGGTGACTAGCAAAATCTGAATCAGAATACTATTTAGCCATTTTTCTTTCTGTTTCTGTAACAAACAAATGACTTCGACTATCCCACAGTGCCTTCCAAATCTGGCTGTGAATCAGAATCACTGAAAAGCTTTTGAAAAAATATTCAATACATTGCTGATCCCTAGGCCTTACTTCTGGTAATTCTTCTCCATGAAGTCTGGCTGTAACCTTTGGGTCTGTACTTTTGACAAGCTCCACAGGTGATTCTGATGTGAGAGGTCAACTGACCTGTGTCTGGGAATCACTTTCCCAGAACATAGCTCTGTACCCAAGGGCTCTTAGGTACTCATTTTAAATTCAGGTCCAGGAAGACTTCATTGTTACTATGGTGACAGAGCAGGCGTTAATAGGAATATTTATATTACTAAATTGGAAATGAAGGGAATTACATCACTGGCATAGCAATTACTCTTTCCTGGGCTGGCATCAAACCTAGAAGCTCCTGTTTAGAAAGCAGATCATGCATTCCTTCCCCTGAGTCTATAGCAAAATGACTAAGCCTGAGTTTCCACTGCATTTTTGTGATTTTTCACATCTTTGTAAGCATACCTGTACATAGGAAAGTATTTTTCAGGAGTGTCTTCCACAGAATGAAGTCTTAATGTAATTACGTTTGAAGTTTATGGCAAATATATGGGGCACATCAGAAGAGTGCCTGTGCATATGGAATGGATATTTAAAGAATAGAACCTTTTTTATGTTAAACACTGTACCCTATATCTTTTGTATCTACATACCTACACAGCACGATCAGAACTCAATAAGTCACTTATTGATTGATTGATTAGGTCCTCAGGTCAAAGTATGGTAGTCTTATTTTCATCTCCTTTCTGCCATTACCATTTACTCTTCTTCCTTCTCCAGATAAAATGGAAATCAAGTGAACCAGTATCTTGTAATTTGGAGGCCTCCAAGTAGTCCTTCAAGTCCTCCAAGTCCTCCAAGCAAACCATGCCTTCTCAATGGAGGTGATATCACCTCCAAGGGGGCACAAACTTGTTCTTGGTAGGGCCAAAAAAATCTTAGATATTATAATGATTTGTAGCCATCCAATGGGCCACATAGTACATAAACAGATACACAGTGACTCCAGTATTAAAATTTCATGGTTTGGGAAGGTTATTTGGGCAAATATGTCTAAAAAAGTCTCCTTTGGTGGGGAGTGATAATCAAAAAAAGGCTGAGGAACACTTTTAAGGACACTACAAAGTCCTGGCCACCTAGCACCTAGGCTTTGTCTCAGTGCACAAACAGATTACTATGAGGAGTTTCACTGGTGGATTGGCAGAGTGAGTCAGTCAGGAGGGCCGGCTCCCTGGCTGACCATTAAAGACTCCTTGGGCATCAACACATTAGCAGCCAAGCATCCAAGTGTTCTATTTGAGGAGTACTTGAAGAGTTAGCACTCTTCGGAGGAGCCTGAAGGATTTAATACAACGAACAGGATTTCAAAGGATGGCTGGGCTTTTATAGATGGAGTTCCCTAATTTATGTCTACAAGAGGAAATGGGAATCAACTGGAAGCATTAGAGTAGCGGAATAGCCAACTGGTAAATGAGTATTGAAAACGCTATTCATCCCGAGATGCTTCAAGAAATGGAAGAGAGAGACAAAAGCCTAGAAGTAAATTAACCCAAACATCATGACTTTGTTGAATATGTTGAGTCCAAAAGTCATTAATGCAGCAGAAATAATGCATCTGAATAGTGTCTGGAAGCATTTCTATCTGAAAGTCTCTGATGGAGTATTTTTTTTTGCTTTTTTTTTGTTTTCTGTAAATGCACCAGTTAATTCTTTTTAAAACATCTTTATTGCAGTATAATTGCTTTACAGTGGTGTGTTAGTTTCTGCTTCCTCTAGGTGGAAGAAAGCAGAAATCCTTCCTCCCTCTTGCGTCTCCCTCCCACCCTCCCTATCCCACCCCTCTAGGTGGTCACAAAGCACCGAGCTGATCTCCCTGTGCTATGCGACTGCTTCCCACTAGCTATCTATTTTACATTTGGTAGTGTATATATGTACATGCCACTCTCTCACTTCGTCCCAGCTTACCCTTCCCCTCCCCGTGTCCTCAGGTCCAGTCTCCACATCTGCGTCTTTATTCATGTCCTGCCCCTAGGTTCTTCAGAACCTTTTTTTTTTTTTTTAGATTCCACATATATGTGTTAGCATACGGTATTTCTTTTTCTCTTTCTGACTCACTTCACTCTGTATGACAGACTCTAGGTCCGTCCACCTCACTACAAATAATTCAATTTCATTTCTTTTTATGGCTGAGTAGTATTCCATTGTATATATGTGCCACATCTTCTTTATCCATTCGTCTGTTGATGGACACTTAGGTTGCTTCCATGTCCTGGCTATTGTAAATAGAGCTGCAATGAACATTTTGGTACATGGCTCTTTTTGAATTATGGTTTTATCAGGGTATATGCCCAATAGTGGGATTGCTGGGTCATATGGTAGTTCTATTTTTAGTTTTTTAAGGAACCTCCACACTGTTCTCCATAGCAGGTGTATCAATTTACATTCCCACCAACAGTGCAAGAGTGTTCCCTTTTCTCCACACGCTCTCCAGCATTTATTGTTTGTAGATTTTTTGATGATGGTCATTCTGACTTGTGTGAGGTGATACCTCATTGTAGTTTTGATTTGCATTTCTCTAATCCTCAGTGATGTTGAGCATCCTTTCATGTGTTTGTTGGCAATCTCTATATCTTCTTTGTAGAAATGTCTATTTAGGTCTTCTGCGCATTTTTGGATTGGGTTGTTTGTTTTTTTGATATTTAGCTACATGAGCTGCTTGTAAATTTTGGAGATTAATCCTTTGTCAGTTGCTTCATTTGCAAATATTTTCTCCCATTCTGAGGGTTGTCTTTTGGTCTTGTTTATGGTTTCCTTTGCTGTGCAAAAGCTTTGACGTTTCATTAGGTCCCATTTGTTTATTTTTGTTTTTATTTCCATTTCTCTAGGAGGTGGGTCAAAAAGGATCTTGCTGTGATTTTGGTCAAAGAGTGTTCTTCCTATGTTTTCCTCTAAGGGTTTTATAGTGTCTGGCCTTACATTTAGGTCTTTAATCCATTTTGAGTTTATTCTTGTGTATGGTGTTAGGGAGTGTTCTAGTTTCATTCTTTTACATGTAGCTGTCCAGTTATCCCAGCACTGCTTATTGAAGAGGCTGTCTTTTCTCCATTGTATATTCTTGCCTCCTTTATCAAAGATAAGGTGACCATATGTGCGTGGGGTTTATCTCTGGGCTTTCTATCCTGTTCCATTGATCTATATTTCTGTTTTTGTGCCAGTACCAGACTGTTTTGCTTACTGTAACTTTGCAGTATAGTCTGAAGTCTGGGAGCCTGATTCCACCAGCTCTGTTTTTCTTTCTCAAGATTGCTTTGGCTATTTGGGGTCTTTTGTATTTTCATACAAATTGTGAATTTTTTTGTTCTAGTTCTGTGAAAAATGCCATTGGTAGTTTGATAGAGATTGCATTGAATCTGTAGATTGTTTTGGGTAGTATAGTCATTTTCACAATATTGATTCTTCCAATCCAAGAACATGGTATATCTCTCCATTTGTTTGTATCATCTTTAATTTTGTTCATCAGTGTCTTATAGTTTTCTGCATACAGGTCTTTTGTCTCCTTAGGTAGGTTTATTCCTAGGTATTTTATTCTTTTTGTTTCAGTGGTAAATGGGAGTGCTTCCTTAATTTCTCTTTCAGATTTTTCATCATTAGTGTATAGGAATGCAAGAGATTCCTATGCATTAATTTTGTATCCTGCTACTTTACCAAATTCATTGATTAGCTCTAGTAGTTTTCTGGTAGCATCTTTAGGATTCTCTATGTATAGTATCCGATGGAGTATTTGTTTGATTATTCAGGTAATTTCTTGATCTAGAGTTAAGTGAATTTTAAGTTATTTTTGTCAGATTATTGACTTTTTGTAATCAAGACTAAACCAGTTGTGTTAATATGAACAATGCATTAAATTAAAGTTATAATTACTATTTACATAGTGACATTTTGGGAAACATAAGAAATTAAAGATTAAGTTACAAATATATTTAAGTTTTTCAAAATGTGTTAATGTAGACTCTGAACTGCACATTAATCTCCTAAAACAGATTATTTCACTTCATGCATCTCTAATATGTTGTTGGTAAATACCTGTGATCTATTAAACCAGTATAGTTCTGGGATGCTGAATTTTCTGATAATAGTTTAGCAGTGCATCATAACTGTAGACTACCGTATTTACAATACAGTATACCATTTATTATACAGTTTACTTAAATTATTATATTCATGGTAGAGTACATGCTGTATTAATCTTGCCTTTCACATTATGACATGAAGAGGTCTTGGCATTATCATTAGAGTAATGTCCAGAAACATCCAATGGTGAGGCAGGGCTTCTCGGCTGAATGTCTTACTTGTGCCCTTTTATATCCCATATCCTTGTATTACTCTACCTGCTACTCTGTGCCCAGGGAAGCTGACCTCTGCAGACTGCCTCAGTAAGTTCCCTTGCCCTTTCACTTCCCATTTGGCCAACAGGAGGCACCTGCAAGAAATAGGAAAGTGGGAGGAATAAAAAAGAGGGTATTTATCCCCTGGCTCCTTCTCTGACTAGTCACCAGGAGCTCACTGCTTCCCTCTAACTGCAGGCCATAGCTGTCTCCATATAGATACTCTCCCCAGCTTCTAGCAATGACTCCCTCCCCTTGTTTCTTCAAGCTTCAGATTCCCACACCTTTGTAAATGGTCCAATCCTTAAATTCTCCTCCATTACCCAGTTTGAGTGTGCTATCTCTTTCTTCAGGAACCTGGGACACCACACCATAGTGGACTATAAGATTATGTCAGATCATTGACCTTTTACTGTATTATGCTCTCTACAAGCTAAATTGCTAGAAAAAGACATTTGACTTTCTAAGCCCCAGATATCAGTAAATGAATTAGTTATAGCCCAGCTGTGAAAGCTGGAATATTATGTAAAGGTTGGCACTACTGCAGTGCAGAATACTGTTGCATGCCATTTAAGACAAATTGAGGTGCCCATTAATTGTGAAGAAAAGCTGTCGGTAATGCAAACATTTTACCTTCAATTTGAAACAAGCAGAATAAACAATGGACATTTTGGAAGGTACTAGCAAAACACTGGATCCAGAGAGCTTTGCCTTTATTACTAAGAAAGGTAACAAAATTAATTTCCTGTGGAGACTGAATAATTTTTATTACTTCCCTTAAGCCAGAATTAATAATTTAGAATGGTTCAGAATAGCCTTAAAAATACCTCAAACTTGGTGTGGACTTATATAGCAATATTCATGTCTACCTATCAATGTGCAATTTTTCAAATACAGAAAATACAGGTAAGAGTTTATTTCCATATATAGGTAGCTCTGAAGCTAATAAGCTAGTGCTAATTCAGGTTTGCTCTTTTATCCTGAAAAGTGTACATGGGACTACCACTGACTGTGCCTGCCACTGAGAAATATTAAGCAGTAAATTTCAGAGCAAAGGAAACTTAGAAAATTGTCATCACTTTGCATTTGGAAATCCTTTAATTCAGCTTTGTTCCATAGAGAACTGAGAGGACACTGGGTTATCTCTTTATGCCTTCCTTTTTGTAATCAGATTCATCTGAAACTGCCGAATACATTCTAAGTGTCAACATTATTACCCTTCATTTTTTTGAAGAGGAAAATTAGATGTGCATATTTTTTCTATAGTGGGGATTGTGGTTTGTTGACATTCTCTAAACATCTTATTGCAGAGAGCTCTATAAGAAGGTCTTTGGCACAGGCAAAGGCAGATCTATCAGACAGATGTACCTCTTATTCGCACTGGAATTCCTCTAGGGTCATATATGTCTACATAAGGCAGATGGCTTAATAATTACTTCTGAAGAGTTCAGGCAGACCAGCAATTCAAGGTCAGTGGGGGTGCTGGAAATTTCCATATTGATGAATACATTCCACACTAGTAGTATGGTCAGATAGAGTGATTGTCCTTATTTGGTCCCCTACCCCCAGCTGGGCCTAGCTCACTGTGGACACTTGATGAATATTAACTGAGGTGGAAATTAATTGAAGCAATGTACTCCCATTGAGGGAGAAGGACAAGGACTGAGAGCGTGCTATCAATTGACATGTGATGGGTTTTCCTTTTTTCCTGGAACCCTAGAAGAAGTAGATTCAAGACCTAGTCATTTTCCCCTACTGGCAGCTCCATTTGGCATCCATGTAAAGAGGTATGTAATGCAAACTTTTGTTTTGCAGTGATACAGAATCTGGCACTGGGTTTCCATGGGGGTTAGTCAGTGGAGAAGCCCTCCAAGTGGACTCCCACAGCTAGAGTGGCAAAGAGCCTTTGCTAATCTTTTTCGTCTCTATGGGTTTAGCCCTTTGAATTATGGGACCAAGCCATAACTCGGCATGCAAAAGCCATAATAATGATGATTTCATCTCAGGCTGTTTGTAGAACTCTGACTTCCCTGTAGAGCATGAGAGTTAGGGGAAAGACAGGTTACATAACAGGGAGAAGTAAACACAGATTGGCTGGCTGTAGTATCTGGGGTTTTCATTGGTATGAGTAGAAAAATATTTGTTCTGTGAAGAAAAGCAAGAGAGCCTTTTTCATTTATATCATTTTGGCATTTTGTTCTGAGGTCTTTTCTAACACTCAAACTATTATACTGCCAGAGGTTTTTTTTTCCTCCAAGGGCAAAAAGCATTGTGTACACATTCTCTCTCTCTCTGTCTCTCTCTCCCTCTGTCTCTCTCTTGAACTGCTTGGGTGTATTTGTGATATACAGGTTTCCATAGTCTTTTTATTTTATAGTTCAGTTTTTTTGTCCTATTGTTCTTTATTTCACATGACAACATTTTGGACAATTCTTAAGCATGTTTTACTGAATTATATTATTCCAGCTGACCTTGACTGAATGTGTTGAAATATGTAGACTCACCAAACTGCTTGTTTTGAGATGATGCCAAGTGAGGCATTTAATGCCTCCATCTCACCCCCATCCTGTGCCATTATCACACAATTAATAATGAAACAAAGTTTGACATATAAAAGGTACAAGGGCTTCCCTGGTGGCGCAGTGGTTGAGAGTCCGCCTGCCGATGCAGGGGACGCGGGTTCGTGCCCTGGTCCGGGAGGATCCCGTATGCCGCAGAGCGGCTGGGCCCGTGAGCCACGGCCGCTGAGCCTGCACATCCGGAGCCTGTGCTCCGCAAAGGGAGAGGCCACAGCAGTGAGAGGCCCGCGTACCGCAAAAAAAAAAAAAAAAAAAAAAAAAAAAGTACAGAAAATCTTAATTTAAATATTGTTATCCCAGTTTGTTAATAATATACATACTTTATTATTTTCTTAAAAGTGAAAAAAGATGGAAATATTTAAATTCATCCAGTCACCTGGATCATTAAGTGAAAAACCTCTGTTTAGAGGTGACAAGACACTTTCAGACCACAAGATAATCATCAAAGATGCTGAAATCTTGGTGATTTACCCAGTGAACCTAAGAACACTCAGATTTGTCTTAATGGTTGATTTACAGACAGCGAGAAGATGGTACCTTAGAATCTGAGAGTTGATTTCATGTTGAGGTTATTTACTTTGAGAGAATCAGAACTGAAGTGAGCCTACTCTCAAAGCATCAGATACTTTAATACCTCCTTTTCACCTTCCTCAAGTGCATAGAGCATATTTTTAAAAGGAGACCTCTGGAAAATAAACAAGCAAAGAATCCCACCTCTGCCCATCCCATGATTTGAAATCAAGCACAGCCATACCAGGATAATGCTCCTAATCTCTTTTCTTTTCATTGAGGATGGCTGTGCACTGTGTAATAATTCAGTTCTGAATAGAACATATCGTTTAGCTTTCATGGGAAATCAGTTTGCTTCCTGCTTTGGAATAATATTAAGTTGTGTTTTTCCCATCTGTGCCTGTGAGTACAGACCAATGAAGGATTCAATGGAAAAGTTTTCAGAGATTTGATTCACATAAATCTTCTATAGTTGGGTACACATTTAAAGCTTATATAAGACTTAGTAAATTAGCATATGGCCAAAGTTGTATGTCTCTAATCCTTAAAGATGTGCATAGACAGATATAGTGGATATTTCCCCACAGGTATTTCATGAGCATCTCTAACACAACATATTTCAAACTGAACTCATTACCCCACCTCCCTCCAAGCAAACCTATATTCCTTAATGCTACCACCAATCATCCAGTTAGCTAATCTGAATATTGGGAATTACTCTAAGATCTTTTCTTTCCCTCACTGATTATGCTGAGACTTCTAGGTGTTTTCCAAAATCCATTTCTTTTTCTTCCTGGGCATGGAGTTAGACTATATTTCCCAGACTTCAGTAAGATGTGGCCATGGTGCTAAGTACTAGTGAGTGGAATATGTGTGGAAGTGTTATGAGCCATTTCCTAGCCAAAGCTTTTCAAATGAGGGTGTGCCTCTTTCACATTCTCCCTCGCCTTTTGCTGACTATCACGAAGTTCTAATGGATATTGGAACCATAACATGGAAGGAGACTGGATTCTTGAATCATCAAATGAAGGAGAGCCTCCAGCTGACAAGGAACATCTTTCTTAGAGAGTTAGCAAGAAATAAACTTTTTATTGTTTGCACCATTGTATATATTTGGGTCTATTTTTTTTTACTGCAACTTAGCCTTCCTAACTAATACGCTGCTATTCCTAAGTTCATCAATACTGTCTTGTAGATAGCTCTTGAATTCTTCCCATCACCTCCAGTCCAGCTGTCCTTTCTTTTACCTGCGTTCTCACCCTCCTTAGGCTGAGACTCTACAATAGTTGTGAATTAGTTTCCTGGCCTGCCTTTGGCCTTACTTCTCTACAAAGAGTTATTTCAAACTGTCAATAATTACCTATTAAATGGGAATACATTCCCAGCTTGAAAACTGTTCAATGATCCTCATCATCTATATTACAAATTCTATGCCCTTGGCTCAGCACTGAAAGCTCTTCATTGTCCCCTGCCTTCTCTTCTGGTCATACCTCTTGCCTCATTACCACCCTGTACCCTGGGATCTGTCTTCACTGATCTGCTTCCAGTTCCAAGAAGATGCTTATTCTGCTCCTTCTCTTCTGAATGCCCTTCTTCTCTCTGTTCAGTCCTTTGGTGTGGAGGGGCAGTTCATAGAATATCTCACTGCTTCCACTTCCAAGGAGGAGGAGTATTGCTATTGTCACTCAGGTCTTTTTTTTTTTTTTTGGCTGTGCTGAGAGCATTGTGGGATGTTAGTTCCCCAACCAGGGATTGAACCTGCATCCTCAGCAGTGAAAGAGCGGAGTCCTAACCACTGGACCTCCAGGGAATTCCATCACCCTGGTCTTTCTGAGCTCCTCCAAACTGAAACTCCATTCACATAAAATGATTAGTGAATAATGAAAGTTGTATCAAGTATTTCAAAGGGGACTTATAGGAGAGAAGTTTTAGTTCACAATGCACAGCAGTCATTGAACTAAGTCTCTATTCGATGCTTTGATTCTTGCTCCAAATCTTTCTTCAGGCACTCTAGCAGTCAGGGGCCTCATCTCCTTGATCCTTCCCCCAGGAAATTCCCAAACTTGTTCTTATTTAATATGCAGTGACCCTCTTTCATTTCGGATGAAACTTGAGCAATCTGAGAATTATTTCTACCCCATGGTGAGCTTATCAAAGCCCCTTTTAATAAAACTGTTCTTTCCCTACAAAATGTTCTTATACCACCTGCTAAAAAAATGAAATGTTTTCTCACATAATTCATATATGTCATTCAAGTTCAAGGATGCAAACTGAGACACGTTCAGAGAATGGGATTTAAGTGGGAGTAATAGAAATAGAACACTGCTGGGACAAACACTCTTGTTGTTCTTCCTCTCAGGAACACCAAGAGCAACCCCGTCAATTTTTCACTCTTTTTCTTCCGATACTACATCTACTTCTATGGCTTCTATTACTACCATCTAAGTATTAGCAATTGACAACATTTAATGAGCTCTCATAGTGTGCTAGGCATTTTTCTAAGGCATTTACATCTTATAATATATATTTATTGATTTTTTTGGTCTTCCTCTAATCCTAATATTTATTTTTGTGGGGAACTGGATAATACGGTAAATTAAACTGAAAACTCTCCTACAGCGTAATAGTTAGAAAATACAGGTAAACTATTATAAACATTATTAGAGTCATAGCTGAGCTTGCGAGTAAGTGAGGGAAACCTTTAGACATCAAAAATGAAGAAGAAGTGGAAAACCGGTGGGTGGGCACTCTAAAGTATATAGTATATAACTCTACAGGATAACCGATGTGGTCTCCCAGGAATTCCCAGCAGGATTCTGTCCCAGTTACCCACCGTGGTCATTTGCTCAATAATGTACTCTTTATTGGCCTTCTTCCCTTTCCTGTCTCCCCTGGAGCTTCCTGGAGTCACTTCTCAAATAAACTACCTGCACTCAAATCCTCCACTCAGACTCTGTTTCTGAGGGAAGCCAAACTGAGACAGGCTTTCACTCATCTGTTAATTTTCAGTATATTATGATATCTTGTACTTTAAATGTGCTCTAATTATAATCGCTATTATATTAATCTAACCATAGTCTAGATGACCCTCACAAAATTGACAAATAGCTTAAAAGATTTCTCTGAAGAATAACAACAACAACAACAATTCAGGCACAAATGAATAAAAAGAAAATGGAAGTGTTCTTTAAGAATTAAATACAGGGAATTCCCTGGCAGTCCCAGTGGTTAGGACTCCATGCTTCTACCGCAGGGGGCACAGGTTCAATCCCTGGTTGGGGAACTAAGATCCCGCATGCCGAGGGGCGTGGCCAAAAAAAAAGGGAAAAGAAAAGAATTAAATACAATGATAATTTAATCAGTTTCGGCCAAAGTCAACCCCTAAAATTATTTGATAGACTATTTGAAATATGGATTTAGGTACATGCACTCTGATGATGAAGTATGACTTACCTATATTGTGTGCCTCAAGATACTAATGGTAGCTGGGAATGTATAGTATGTATAAGGAGGTTTGGTAAGGGAAAGTGTGTTGACAGCCAGCCTGCCTGAGTGCTACCTTGCTTCTGTACCCTGAAGTGAGGGCTGCCATTTAATGGTGTCCTACTCACAACTAAAAGTTGTTAGCTCTTTGATTATTCAGAGAAGTGGCTTTAGAGCACAATAAGTGTGCAACCAAGGACCATCCTATATTTGAGAAAAGCCAACAGCACAGAAGTGAATAAACAAAGCAAATAAGTCTACAGTGGAATCAGATAATTCACAGAAGAGAAGTTTAAAAAAATTTAATGAGTATCATCAGAGACATTTGAGAAGAGGTTTTATACAAAACAAAATTCATCTAAGAAAAAAGTTATCAGAGTACAAATAAGAGCAACATAGAAGTTTCAAATATTATTGTCAAAATTATAAAATGAATAAAAAGACAGGAATAAAATAATCAAAGAAATCTTCTGTAACAGAGGAGAAAGACAAAGAATGTAAAAATATGAGAAAAAGGAAAAGAAGATTGATCCATGCTAAATTCCTGGAAATAAGACAGAGGTAATGAGGGGATAAAATTATGGGAAAAATAATATAATAATATTTCTAAGAGCTGAAGAAAAATTGTAATGTTCAGATTCAAAGAAACCCCTCTAATGTCCAGCAAGATAAAGTAGACATATTCTTATGCAATTTCAGAATGTCAAAGATAAAGAAAAGAACATAAAATATTTTAGAGAGGAAAAAACATGTTAGCTACAAAAGAATCACAATAAAATTGTATTAGTCAATTATTAGGAGGCAATAGAGAAACACCTTCAGATTTCTAATGGAAAATTATTATTACTATTATTATTAGCATTAAAAAATTTAAATTGTGTAAAATGCACATAACACAAAATTTACCATCATAACCATTTTTAAGTGTATGGATCAGTGATGTTAAGCACATTCACATTATTGTCCAACCAAATTCCAGGACTTTTTAATCTTGAAAAACTGAAACTCTATACCCTTTAAACAATAACTCCCCATTTCCCCCTACCACAGCTCCTGGCAAGTACCGTTCTACTTTCTGTCTCTATGAATTCATCTAATCTGGGCACTTCACATAAAATGAATCATACAGCATTTATCGTTTTATGACTGGATTATTTCACTTAATAAAATGCCCTCAAGTTTCATCCATGTTGAAGCCTGTGTCAGAATTTCCTTCCTTTTAAAGGCTGAATAATATTCCATTGTACGTACATTCTCCATTTTGTTTACCCATTTGTCCATTGATGAACAGGTGGGTTGCTTTCACCTTTTTGCTATTGTGAGTAATGCTGTTGTGAACATGGGTGTACAGATATCTTTTTGAGAACTTGCTTTCAATTCTTTTGGAGATATATCCAGAAATGAAATTACTAGATCATATGGCAGTTTTATTTTTAACTTTTTGAGGAACCACCATACTGTTTTCCATGGTGGCTGCACCATTTTATTACATTCCCACCAACAGTGTACAAAGATTGAAATTTATCTACATCCTCACCAACACTTTTTATTTTCTTTCTTTCTTGTTTTTTATATTAGTCATTCTAACAGGTACATGGTGATTTCTCATTGTGGTTTTGATTTGTATTTCCCTAATGACTAGTGGTATTGAACATCTTTTCATATGCTTGCAGACCATTTGTGTATCTTCTTTGGATAAATGTCTATTCAAGTTCTTTGCTCATCTTTTTTTTTTTTTTTTTTTTTCATTTTGGCCACACCACATGACTTGCGGGGTCTCAGTTCCCTGACTAGGGATTGAACCCGGGCCACGGCAGTGAAAGTACCAAATTCTAACCACAAGACCACCAGGGAACTCCCCCCTCATCTTTTAATTGGGTTATTTTGTTGTTGTTTTTGAGTTGTAGGAGCTCTTTATATATCTAGATATCAACTCCCTATCAGATATATGATTTGAAAATATTTTCTCCCATTCTGTAGGTTGCCTTTACACTTGGCTGATTGTGTCCTTCGATGCACAGAAGTTTTAAATTTTCAAGTAGCCCTGGAAAATTATTTTCAACCTAGAATTCTATATACACCTAAAATAGCAATCATTTATGAAGGCAAAATAAAGACATTTTCAGATTTGCAAAGGTTCAGATAATTTTCCATTCTAGAAATACTTATTTGAGTTTGCTTTGAAGTAATACGAAGTTGAGAAGAGGGTGCTTCTAAGAAGCAATAGAATAATGTAGGGTTATACTAAAAAGAAGCTCCCAGGATGCAGCAGACCCAGAAAGTAGTAGTATGACTAGGAAATTGCATGATCTTAGTGACATAGTAATAAAGGTACATATTTTCTGCTCATTAAGATAAAAGAAATTCTCCAGAAAGAAAAATGTGTACAAGGAAGTCACAACTCAAATATAGAGCAAACTAATGCATGATTTGATTTTAAGCAATTCATACAGTGTAAGAAAAGAAAACCAGTTTAATCGCAGCAATTGGAGCAGTGGCACAGGTTCTTAGAGTGCCGAAGGTTTTGTGACATATATTTAAATGTCTTTATTGTACAATCATGCACCTTGAGTCAAAAGGAAATAAGGTTTACATTAATCATAAGAATATAGATATGTTTATTGGCTTTTGGTTGCAGAATCATTTCATAGTAAATTTGATTATAGTAAAGGTAAAGCTGACAGAGGGCTGGGAGGTGGAGAAAGGATGAGAGGTAGACAACAGTAACAGAGGTTAAATTTCTTACCCCATACAGTGAAAGTCAATATATACCATGTAAAGTATCAATAAGTGAAGGTTGCATTATAAAATACTGCTAATAAGTTGACTGGCTAAAATATAGAGATACAAATGTATAATTTATAATAACATTTTTCAAAGTTCATCCCATAAACTACCTGAATCAAAATTACCCACAGTAGTTTTTAAAAATTTAGATTCCTTGGCTACACCCCACATGTTTTTGGAGTGATGCCCAGGAATCTCCTTTTTAAGCAAGCAACAAGCTTTTCAGGTAATTATTGTGTATACAGAAATTTGAGAACCACTAATTTAGAGTAATGGAAGTAACCACCAGAAAACTTACACATAAAAACTGCCCGTTACAATTGGAGATTAGGATTAGGGGTGGCACAAAGGTGGGAAGGAGAAACATTTTAAGCTTTCCTTTTATTTACCTCTGTATGGCTTTAATTTTTATTCCCATATGTAAGTATTATATTTATAGTTTTAAAAAGTGAGGCAGGATGGGCGTCTTTACTGAACCCCTTCATCTCATCCTCAGATTATTAGGAGACACAGGAACCACTTGAGGAGGACCCAGTATATGTTCTTCAGTTCTGACTCTGAGTCATCTGTGGAATCTGGGTGCTCCCTACTATTAATGATAATAATATTTGTAACCCCTTAGTTATCTTTTAGTTATGTGTAATGTCTGGGATGGTATGCACACACAGTTCATTGCTAAAAATAAAAAATAAAAGGAGAGAAAGTGAGAGGGAAAGTTATAAAATTATCTTCAATATACAGTGAGTATAGTGGCTGGGATAAAATAATTTTGTACTGATTCCATAAAGTCCTAAGAGTCCACACAAAGTTACCCTTATTTTTATGGCTTCTGCCCCTTTTCTCCTCCCCCAAGTCCCCTCAGATCCATCTAGTCCTGTATATCTCTGGAGAAGAAATTTAATTTCTTTCTGTTGTTTAGAGCAAAACACAAGACAAACACAGTTGTTGTCGTTTTTTCTCTGATACTGACCTTGCCTCATCTTGTAATTTCTATGTGTTACCTCACTAATGCAGTTTCTGTTTCTTTACTCCATTTTACTATAGTTACCATCCTGTCCTACACTGTAACAATAAGAGGTGCCATGTGTTCTGTTGCCAGGAACCGTTCCAGATGCTTCACAAGCATTATTGCCCTTAATCCTCACATCAGCCTTATTTAGTAAAGGTATTAGTTTCATCTTATAGATAAGTGGGTCTTAGAGAGGTTTAGTGACTTGCACAAAATGACACAGAGAGAAAGTGGCAGACAGCTGATTGAACTTCAAGTTGATCTGTCAACAGAGCCCAAGTTCTTAACTTCAACAACATTGTCTCCCTGATTAGTCCCTATCAGGCTGCTATACTTGTAGTCATCCCCATATCTTTTATCCCAACTCAGATTTTATCTCACAGAGGTGTATGTGGCTCAAGACCAACATCGTTCTGGAACTTGAGATGCCCACATGAAGGCATTAGACTTCCTTTATTAGAGTGAAAGAGTAGGACTCCTTCTTTTTCCCCTTCCCCAAATGGAGTTATAGGACCATATTTCAGCAAATTTCAGCAAATGCTCCAAATTTCAAGGGATGTAGGTCTGGTGAGGTAGTTTGAGCAGGAGTTTTCAATTCAGACAGACTTCAATTTAAATTCCAGCTTCACAACTTATTAGCTCTGTGACCCTACACAAATTGTACCAGCTACCTGAGCTCCTTGCACCTCATGGAAAAGTGAGACAATACTGTTGTGTTTAACTTAAGAAACTATTGTGAGGTAAGGTTGTGTAAAGCTCCTAGGATGGTGCTTGCCAAATGGTAGTTGTTGCTCTTGTTAGAATTATCGTCTTTCATCATCATCATCACAGTTACCATTGCTAATTCAGCAGCAACTTTTTTTTTCTTTTATAACAGGTTTTTTGAGATATGATTCACACACTGTACAATTCACCCATTCAGTGGTTTTGGTATTTTACATTATTAATATTTTTAAACTGTGGTAAAAATATATTTAACATAAAATTTTACATTTTCATTTCTAAGTGTACAGAATTCAGTATAATTAATTACATTTACTATGTTTTGCAACCTTTGCCACTGTTTCCAAAACTTTTTTATCACTCCAAACAGAAACTCTGAAACCATTAAGCAATAACTCTCTGTTCTCCCCCTCCCCCATAGCCTGTTAACCTTAATCTACTCTCTGTCTCTATGAATTTTACTATTGTAGATGCCTCGTGTAAGTGGAATCATGCAGTATTTGTCTTTTTGTATCTGGCTTATTTCACTTAGCATAGTGTTTTCAAGGTTCATCCATGTCGTAGCATATGTCAGTACTTCATTCCTTTTTTTTTTAATTGAAGTATAGTTGATTTACAATGTTGTGTTAGTTTCTGGTGTACAGCAAAGTGATTCACTTATACATATATATGTATTCTTTTTCAGATTCTTTTCCATTATAGGTTATTACAAGGTATTGAATATAGTTCCCTGTGCTATACAGTAGGACTTCGTTGTTTATCTATTTTATATAGTAGTGTGTATCTGTTAATTCCAAGTACTTTATTCCTTTTAAAGACTGTATAAGATTCCATTGTATGGATATACTACATTTTGTTTATTCATTCATCTGTTGATGGACATTTAGGTTGTTTTGGCTATTGTTGATAATGCTGCAATGAACTTTATCATATAAGTATCTCTTTGAGTCTCTGCTTTCAATTCCTTTGGGTATATATACCAAGAGTGGAATTGCTGGGTCATATGGTAATTCTTGTTTAGCTTTTGAGGAACCACCAAATTGTTTTCCATAGCATCTGTACCATTTTACATTTCTACCAGCAATGCACAAGTGTTCCAATTTCTCCACTTCTCCCACACTTATTTTATTTTATTTTTTTAAAATTATAGCCATCATCATGGGTGTGAAGTGGTTCAGCAGCAGCTTTCTAATCCAGGATTCCTCATGAATGTGATATGTGACCAAGATACTAGATAATGGAGATGGACCACACTTTTGGATACTGTGCTCAATCCTTAGCTCTAAAGGGACTGTTGGTATAATTTTACTATAATCTCTAGACAAAAAAGACAGTCTTCCTGTGTTTACAAGATTCTTGGAGAGTAATTTAATTGCCAAGAAGTTGCCTTAATTTGTAAGGTTTTCGGTAGGTTACATGTATTTGCAGGCAAACAATCACAACAGACAATTAAACAAGCTTTACAGATGAGGTCCAGTATAGTAACACAATAAGCAATCAAATTTTAAAAATTGACTTAAGACACTAGTTAGAGGTTTGTGGAATCGGCACCTAAAACACAATTTCTATAGAGACAAGTTTATGATAATAGTGGCTGGAAGAATACCTGAAACAACATCAAAATGATCCATTACATATTTAATAGGGTTTCAAAATCTAGCAAAAAAATTTAAAGTATGTTTGTGTGATATCAGGTGGAACATGAGCTTTCTCCTATTTTCTTTTACCTTTAGATATTATACTCTGTTTGTAATGCTGAGAGTGCGTGCCACCCTGGGTGGATATATTGGATTGACTTCATGTCAAATCAATGTTTATCTGCCTTCTGGCACAGAGAAAGTAGAAAAGAGTGATTCAAGGTGTACTTGAGCTGAAACAAAGACTAGTCACTAGGGCCATAAAAGTTGTGACATTTTCTTGTCTGCCAATATGGCAGGAACTGAGGACACTCTTCCCTAGTGATTCTAGTAACATTGGCAAAATATATGCTTTTGTGAAGTTAGGTTTTGTTTTGTTTTTTGGTTTTTTTGCTACTGTTAAACAGACATACACACAAAAACTAACACACACACATAGCTAATCTTTGTAATACTACATAAAGCCTTGTGAGTGGACCTATCTGACTCAATGAATGGAAATGTTTACATAGAGTTTGCATAGAGTTACTATCTTGATTTGGGAAGTGGTACAGACTAGTTTTTTTGAGCACCAACTTAGGACCTAGGGAAACCTGGCTTTACCACTTAGCTGTATGACTCTGAACACGACTGTGGATTTCTTTGAGTCTCAGTTTTCTGATCTGCAATACAAAAATCATGACATCTACCTCATAATATGATTGTGAGGATTTTATGAGTAAGTATCTGTAATGTGCTTAATATTATGCCTCAAAGGTCCCCTAAGTGCTCAATAATAATAAAATAACTAATGTTTATGAACTCTTATTATAATGGCTCAATAAACAGTATCTATTATCATGATTTTATATGTGGGGGAAATACTTGTCAGATATCTTGTTAGTACAGTAGATACACACTGTGGTATTATTTTGTATAAGTATAAAACAGTAATAAATATAATGATAAAATCTAGTTATGGCAATCTTAGAGTAATACTTTATTACTATGAAGAGACTGGAAAGGAAGAAATGTTTCACTCTAATATGATGACGAGCCACCCAAAGATGGAATTAATCAATTTGGAATCCAAGCATTCTCTGGAATGCTTTTAAGTATAGGCAATGACCAGTTGGTGGGAACATTGCAGAAGATATTTAAACATAAATGACCTCTGAGTTCTCTTCCAACTCTGAGAGTCAATGCTTTATTCTCATTTCCACTGATCCCTTGATATCAAGAATGGCTTCTCCATCATTCATCAACAGAACAGAAGGTTGAGAAAACTTCACCCCCAAACCTTCCTTTAGAACAACTGCAGAAAGAACTAGACTCAATTTTGTTCTAATTGGTGGAGAATACACTCCCTTGGGCTCCTTGAATGTCAGGTATAACTTGATCTGTTTCCTTTCTATTGAAAATAGGTTGTATTTACTTCCTTTTCTAAGCTGAGGTTTCTCAACCCTCGATAGGTAGATGAAATATGGTTCTACTTCTAAGGAAGTGAAGCAAAAACACCCACACAATAATCATTCCTCTCTTTCTATCCTGGCTGAAATAAGCCAAGAGACAAAGAGCAAAATATCAAGCTGAAAATCTTTCAAGGATAAGCAACCTTGGGGGCTGTGTTATCCTGCCTAATTTTGCCACAGACAGTATGGTTGATGTAATAATAATTTGCGGTTAGATAAAGAAGTGCAGAGATGCATCAAAATATTAACACAAAGCTAATTAAGTTTTAGGAGCTTTATGGTTTCAGAGGAAGGTGTAATTTTCATTTTCATCATAAGCAAAAAATTAGTTATTGTTTTGGCTAACTTATTCCAATATTTCTTTTTATACCCCAAATTAGAACAAATGTTTTTAGAGTATCTTAGTTTCTGTTTATTGAATTATTTTCTTTTATCCAAAAGGATAGATGTAGCCCTGTGTCTCAGGACCTTACAAGTAGTCTAGTGCTTAGGAATCAAGACACTGTAGGCATACAATTTAGGTTTCAATCTTAAAATGCCACATACTCTCTGTGTAACCTTGCACAATGTCCTTTATTTCTCTGGGCTTCAGTTTTCTCATCTTCAACATGGGGATAATAATACCTTCTTAATAGGGTTGGTATAAGGATTAAGGGAGATAGTGTATGTAAAGATGAGACAGTATGTGAAGTCTAAAATGGCCTTTAGGTACTGTTTCATCTCTTAGCTGGCGATTACTTCACCTCTTCTGCCTCAGTTTCCTTGTCTATAAAATGGTGATAATAATTGTACCAGCTACACAAGGTTATTATAAATTAAGTAATATATGTATAGTGCTTAAAACAGTGCCTCAGGGCTTCCCTGGTGGTGCAGTGTTTAAGAATCCGCCTGCCAATGTAGGGGACATGGGTTCAAGCCCTGGTCTGGGAAGATCCCACATGCCGCGGAGCACCTAAGCCCGTGTGCCACAACTACTGAGCCTGCGCTCTAGAGCCCGCGAACCACAACTACTGAGCCCACGCACCACATCTACTGAAGCCCGCACACTCTAGAGCCCGTGTTCTGCAACAAGAGAAGCCACCGCAGTGAGAAGCCCGCGCACTGCAACGTAGAGTAGCCCCTGCTTGCAGCAACTAGAGAAAGCCCATGCAGAGCAACGAAGACCCAACACAGCCAAAACTAATAAATAAATAAATAAAAATAATAAATTAATTAATTTAAAAAAAAAACAGTGCCTCAAACATAGTATGTGCTCAATAAGGGCTGGCCATAATTATTGCCATTGTTATTATAATTATCATTACCACTACTACTGGAGTTTCTGAGAAATAAGTTGTCCAAAATGATCAAGAAGTAGGACTTGATACATGTAAATCAATGAAGTTAGAACACTGCCTCATGCCATACACAATAATAAACTCCAAATGGCTTAAAGACTTAAATATAAAACTCCTAGAAGAGAACATAAGCAAAACGTTCTCTGACATAAATTGTAGCAATGTTTTCTTAGGTCAGTCTCCCAGGGCAATAGAAATAAAAGCAAAAATAAACAAACGGTACCAAGTCAAACTTATAAGCTTTTGCACAGCAAAGGAAACCATAAACAAAACAAAAAGACAACCTACAGAATTGGAGAAAATATTTTAAGATGATGCAACCAGCAAGGGCTTAATTTCCAAAATATACAAACAGCTCATACAACTCAGAAATAACAACAACAAAACAACCCAACACAATCAAAAAATGGGCAGAAGACCTAAATAGACATTTCTCCAAAGAAGACATACAGATGGCCAACAGGCACATGAAAAGATGCTCAACATCACTAATTATTAGAGAAATGCAAATCAGAACTACAATGAGGTATCACCTCACACTGGTCAGAATGGCCATCATCAAAAAATCTACAGACAATAAATTCTGGAGAGGGTGTGGAGAAAGGGAGCCCTCTTACACTGTTGGTGGGAATGTAAATTGATACAGCCACTATGGAGAACAGTATGGAGGTTCCTTAAAAACCTAAAAATAGAACTACCATATGACCCAGCAATCCCACTCCTGGGCATATACCCAGAGAAAACCATAATTCCAAAAGATACATGCAAGTGGTCATTGCAGCATTATTTATAATAGCCAAGACATGGAAGCAACCTAGATGTCCATCAACAGAGGAATGGATAAAGATGTGGTACATATATACAATGGAATATTACTCAGCCATAAGAAGGAATGAAATTTTGCCATTTGTAGAGATGTGTCATACAGAGTGAAGTAAGTCAGAAAGAGAAAAACAAATATTGTATATTAATGCGTATATGTGGAATCTAGAAGAATGGTACAGATGAACCTATTTGCAAAGCAGAAATAGAGACACAGACATAGAGAACAAACGTACTGACACCAAGGGAGGAAGGGGGGAGGTGGGCTGAATTGGGAGATTGGGCTTGATATATATACACTACTATGTATAAAATAGATAACTAGTGAGAACCTACTGTATAGCACAGGAATTCTACTCAGTGCTCTGTGGTGACCTAAATGGGAAGGAAATCCAAAATGGAGGGGATATATATGTATATATATAGATATATATATAGATACACACACACATATAGCTGATTCACTTTGCTGTACAGCAGAAACTAACACAAAATTGCAAAGCAACTATACTCCAATTAAAAAAATGGGTGAATAATCTAATAAGGACCTACTATATAGCACAGAGAACTCTACTCAGTACTCTGTAATGACCTATATGGGAAAGAATCTAAAAAAGAGTGGATCTATGTATATGTATAACTGATTCACTTTGCTGTGCAGCAGAAACTAACACAACATTGTAAATCAACTATACTCCAATTAAGATTTTTTTTTTAAAGTCTACAAATAACAAATGCTGGAGAGGGTGTGGAGAAAAGGAAACCCTCCTACACTTTTGGTGGAAAGTGGGTGTAGCCACTATGGAGAACAGTATGAAGGTTCCTTAAAAAACTAAAAATAGAGTTACAATATGATCTAGCAATCCCACTCCTGGGCATGTATCCAGAGAAAACCATAATTCAAAAAGATATACACACCCCAGTGTTCATAGAAGCATTGTTTACAGTAGCCAAGACATGGAGGCAAACTACATGTCCATCGACAGATGAATGGATAAAGAAGATGTGGTACATATATACAATGGAATATTACTCAGCCATAAAAAATAATGAAATAATGCCATTTGCAGCAACACGGATAGACCTAGAGATGATCATACTAAGTGAAGTAACTCAAACAGAGAAAGACAAATATATGATATCACTTATATGTGGAATCTAAAATATGATACAAATGAACTTACTTACAAAACAGAAACAGTCTCACAGACAAAGAAAACAAACTTATGGTTACCAAAGGGGAAAGGGGGTTGGGAGGGATAAATTAGGAGTTTGGGGTTAGCAGATACAAACTACTATATGTAAAATAGGTAAACAACAAGGTCCTACTGTATAGCACAGGGAACTATATTCAATATCCTGTAATAAACCATAATGGAAAAAATATGAAAAAGAATATACATTATTATGTGTAAGTGAATCACTTCGCCGTATGCCAGAAACTAAGGCAACACTGTAAATCAACTATACTTCAATTTTAAAAAAATTTTAAAAAAGAAGTGGGACTTGAGGTTGTCCTTGAAAGGTGGGAAAATTTTGATTTTGGTGGAAAGGAGAAGGTAATGGTAGAAAAATGAGTAAAAACCCATAGATATAAATGGATATAGCTGTTCTTGGTGGTAGCCAGATTAGAGAAGTCAGGATGTCTTGGTGGGAAGCAATGTTAAGTCATTAATTTTAGACTTGATTCTAGAGGCTTAATTACCAACTGCTGACTCTAATTCTGACTTTACGTGTTCTTTCTAAGTGTCCACCATCCCTAATTGAATTCAACACTCAAGAGTCTTAATTCCCATGCCCAGAAGAGAATTTGACTGGTTGGCCCAGCCTTGGCCATGTGTCCATCTGTGGTCTAATCACCTGTGGCCAGGGGTTTGAGTTATGGGGCATATTAAGTTGAGGAAGTTAAGAAGTAAGGCAATGATTAGCAAAGTAGACATCATTTTGCTTACATATGTGGGTTGGGGGCTGAGGCAGGCCAGCATGAGCTATGAACAACTTGGCTAGAGACTTTGTCTTATTCATCATGGTCTCCCAGCACATGGTAATCACCTAAACCAATGTTTACTACATTGAACAGACACTCAAAAAGAAGGAATGTATTTAGAAATTCTCCATCTCCTTACTCAACTTCACAGCATATGTACACAGAGCCTCTCCATTGGTGTCACACTCAAAACAGTGTCACAAACTGCTTGAGTGAATAAGAAAGCCCATGCCAAGTCTACAAGTGCTTTACAATTATTTTCTTCAAAGGAGTGGTCCATATAGTTTGTATGTTCCAACTTTCAAATTCTTTATGAAGTATAGTCCTAAAAATGTACCCACAGTCAAGATTTTCTATACAGTTGCATTAAGGCTTAAGAAGAGTCTCATTTGCTTAAGCATAAAATCATTTAGTTTGACCATTTCTTAATCCATAAAGTTTTCACTCTTCTGACAATTTGCCCATTATAGAAATAGCTTATGAACCAGTTAAGAAAAGTCCATTTAGAAGATCAAATAGCAGGTGTTAAGACATCAGACATAATGTTTCAAAAAATACAATAAATAAATATTTTTACTTATAAAAGGCTTGCCTATTTTTCTTTAATAACTCCTTCTTCAAATATATTCTAAATTAAAAGCAAGCATCTTTAAATGGTTTATTTTTATGCCTTTTTTAATCTCAATTCTATATGTCACTTGTTATTCTCCTTCATCTAATTATATGTCTGTGATGGTGTCACCCTTCTATAATGAAGCATATTTTGAGAGGCCCTTTGAATGATGGAGGTATGAAAATTTCAGAGGTCTTCATTAAATCCAGCTAAAGGCAGGGGAAAAAATATGAGCCATGATCCTCAAAGCCCACTTGGTTTCATGTATTCTAAATTTAATTCACATCCCATGACTTCATCACTTTTTACTCATTTAAAAGTATCCTAGTCATAGACTCAATCATCTTATTAAGATCTGAAAAACATTTTTCATACTTTAATTCCACTACTGAAACACTTTCTTTTTGCCTATAAAAACTGGGACCATCTCAGTCCTAAAAAGGAAAATTCATCTCTAAAGAACATTTCAGTGGCAAATTTAACCACTTTAAGTATTATGTTACCAATATTTTAAACTTTTTTTTCATTTAAATTGCATTCTGAATCATTTAAGGCCCTGAATTACTAAGTAGAACAACAATATAACATGCTTTTTTCCAAAATAGATTTTGTATTTGTAGGGCCTTGTGACATTATACATATATGGAAACCCCTAATTCAATGTTTATTGGCCACGCTGTCATTGACAGTCTTTTGGCCAGGCTGTCATTCTCTGCCCCTGTTCTCGATGGACTTTGGTGAATGACTTAATTGAAATTCTGCCCTTGTATGTGCTCTGCCCTTCAAGCATACTGATAGGAGTGTTCTGGAATGAACCAAATGCACTATCTTATGGCAGGTCTGTAACTTCTTCCCTCTCTTCATAGCTCTACAGAGATAAAGCAACTAATATTTTGAGTGACCTTCTGCACTTACAGTTCCCATCTGTTGTGGCCTGAAATTACCATCTAAGTTCTTGCCATGTGAGGATCTGCAGGGTGCCCCTTGATCTGTTGACCAAGCATGAGCAGTTACACAAATAGCACACAATTTCAAAGCCAGACAGGCTGGTAGAATCAGGCTCCATTTGCCCATTCTTTTACCATGTTATAAAACTAAGCTGTTCCCGTCTACTGCTCACAGACAGAGGCCTTTTTAAAATTCTAGCGAACCTGATCCCAGGTACTTGCCAGCAAAGTCTTAGTCTTGTTAACTGATACTGGTAATGAAGTGCATCTGAAACTGAACTTTGTATGAGCAATAGGTATCTCCATTTTCAGATCAAATTCTTTCATTTTTTAGATTAATTTTTTACCTGATTGTAATCATGACGTGTCTATGGTGGAAAGTTGGGAAAATACATAAAAGAATAGGGAAGGAAGTAACATTACTCAAAAGCCAATACCTGCAGATAACCAGTGTTAACCTTTAAACATGTTTTCTTTCAAAATTGAGATTTTACTCTGCACATAATTTTTTATAACATTATATCATAAACATTCATTTAAAGGAATATTTTAAAGCATTATTTTAATGAATGCATATTAGCCCATTATCTGAATACACTGTAATTATTTTTTTTATTAGTTTCTGCTTTATAACAAAGTGAATGAGTCATACATATACCTCTGTTCCGATATCCCTTCCCTCTTGCGTCTCCTTCCCTCCCACCCTCCCTATCCCACCCCTCCAGGCGGTTACAAAGCACCGAGCTGATCTCCCTGTGCTATGCAGCTGCTTCCCACTATCTATCTACGTAACGTTTGGTACTGTATATATGTCCATGCCTCTCTTTTGCTTTGTCACAGCTTACCCTTCCTCCTCCCCATATCCTCAAGTCCATTCTCAAGTAGGTCTGTGTCTTTATTCCTGTTTTACCCCTAGGTTCTTCATGACATTTTTTTTCTTAAATTCCATATATATGTGTTAGCATACAGTATTTGTCTTTCTCTTTCTGACTTACTTCACTCGGTATGACAGACTCTAGGTCTATCCACCTCATTACAAATAGCTCAGTTTCGTTTCTTTTTATGGCTGAGTAATATTCCATTGTATATATGTGCCACATCTTCTTTATCCATTCATCCGATGATGGACAGTTAGGTTGTTTCCATCTCCGGGCTATTGTGAATAGAGCTGCAATGAACATTTTGGTACATGTCTCTTTTTGAATTATGGTTTCCTCAGGGTATATGCCTATTAGTGGGATTGCTGGGTCATATGGTAGTTCTATTTGTAGTTTTTTAAGGAACCTCCATACTGTTCTCCATAGTGGCTGTACCAATTCACATTCCCACCAGCACTGCAAGAGTGTTCCCTTTTCTCCACAGCCTCTCCAGCATTTATTGTTTATAGATTTCTTGATGATGGCCATTCTGACTGGTGTGAGATGATATCTCATTGTAGTTTTGATTTGCATTTCTCTAATGATTAATGATGTTGAGCATTCTTTCATGTGTTTGTTGGCAGTCTGTATATCTTGTTTGGAGAAATGCCTATTTAAGTCTTCTGCCCATTTTTGGATTGGGTTGTTTGTTTTTTTGCTATTGAGCTGCATGAGCTGCTTATAAATTTTGGAGATTAATCCTTTGTCAGTTGCTTCATTTGCAAATATTTTCTCCCATTCTGAGGGTTGTCTTTTGGTCTTGTTTGTGGTTTCCTTTGCTGTGCAAAAGCTTTGACGTTTCATTAGGTCCCATTTGTTTATCTTTGTTTTTATTTCCATTTCTCTAGGAGGTGGGTCCAAAAGGATCCTGCTGTGATTTATGTCATAGAGTGTTCTGCCTATGTTTTCCTCTAAGAGTTTGATAGTTTCTGGCCTTACATTTAGGTCTTTAATCCATTTTGAGCTTATTTTTGTGTATGGTGTTAGGGAATGATCTAATCTCATACTTTTACATGTCCCTGTCCAGTTTTCCCAGCACCACTTATTGAAGAGGCTGTCCTTTCTCCACTGTACATTCCTGCCTCCTTTATCAAAGATAAGTTGACCATATGTGCGTGGGTTTATCTCTGGACTTTCTATCCTGTTCCATTGATCTATCTTTCTGTTTTTGTGCCAGTACCACACTGTCTTGATTACTGTAGCTTTGTAGTATAGTCTGAAGTCAGGGAGCCTGATTCCTCCAGCTCCATTTTTCGTTCTCAAGATTGCTTTGGCTATTCGGGGTCTTTTGTTTTTCCAAACAAATTTTGAAATTTTTTGTTCTAGTTCTGTGAAAAATGCCAGTGGTAGTTTGATAGGGATTGCATTGAATCTGTAGATTGCTTTGGGTAGTAGAGTCATTTTCACAATATTGATTCTTCCAATCCAGGAACATGGTATATCTCTCCATCTATTTGTATCATCTTTAATTTCTTTCATCAGTGTCTTATAATTTTCTGCATACAGGTCTTTTGTCTCCTTAGGTAGGTTTATTCCTAGATATTTTATTCTTTTTCTTGCAATGGTAAATGGGAGTGTTTTCTTGATTTCACTTTCAGATTTTTCATCATTAGTGTACAGTACTGCCAGAGATTACTGTGCATTAATTTTGTATCCTGCTACTTTACCAAATTCATTGATTAGCTCTAGTAGTTTTCTGGTAGCATCTTTAGGATTCTCTATGTATAGTATCATGTCATCTGCAAACAGTGACAGCTTTACTTCTTCTTTTCCAATGTGGATTCCTTTTATTTCCTTTTCTTCTCTGATTGCTGTGGCTAAAACTTCCAAAACTAAGTTGAATAAGAGTGGTGAGAGTGGGCAGCCGTGTCTTGTTCCTGATCTTAGTGGAAATGGTTTCAGTTTTTCACCATTGAGGACGATGTTGGCTGTGGGTTTGTCATATATGGCCTTTATTATGTTGAGGAAAGTTCCCTCTATGCCTACTTTCTGCAGGGTTTTTATCATAAATGGGTGTTGAATTTTGTCGAAAGCTTTCTCTGCATCTATTGAGATGATCATATGGTTTTTCTTCTTCAATTTGTTAATATGGTGTATCACATTGATTGATTTGCATATATTGAAGAATCCTTGCATTCCTGGAATAAACCCCACTTGATCATGGTGTATGATCCTTTTAATGTGCTGTTGGATTCTGTTTGCTAGTATTTTGTTGAGGATTTTTGCATCTATGTTCATCAGTGATATTGGCCTGTAGTTTTCTTTCTTTGTGACATCCTTGCCTGGTTTTGGTATCAAGGTGATGGTGGCCTCATAGAATGAGTTTGGGAGTGCTCCTCCCTCTGCTATATTTTGGAAGAGTTTGAGAAGGATGGGTGTTAGCTCTTCTCTAAATGTTTGAAAGAATTCGCCTGTGAAGCCATCTGGTCCTGAGCTTTTGTTTGTTGGAAGATTTTTAATCACAGTTTCAAGTTCAGTGCTTGTGATTGGTCTGTTCATATTTTCTATTTCTTCCTGATTCAGTCTTGGCAGGTTGTGCATTTCTAAGAATTTGTCCATTTCTTCCAGGTTGTCCATTTTATTGGCATAGAGTTGCTTGTAGTAATCTCTCATGATCCTTTGTATTTCTGCAGTGTCAGTTGTTACTTGTCCTTTTTCATTTCTAATTCTATTGATTTGAGTCTTCTCCCTTTTTTTCTTGATGAGTCTGGCTAATGGTTTATCAATTTTGTTTATCTTCTCAAAGAACCAGCTTTTAGTTTTATTGATCTTTGCTATCATTTCCTTCATTTCTTTTTCATTTATTTCTGATCTGATCTTTATGATTTCTTTCCTTCTGCTCACTTTGGGGGTTTTTTGTTCTTCTTTCTCTAATTGCTTTAGGTGCAGGGTCAGGTTGTTTACTCGAGATGTTTCCTGTTTCTTAAGGTGGGATTGTATTGCTATAAACTTCCTCCTTAGAACTGCTTTTGCTGCATCCCATAGGTTTTGGGTCATCGTGTCTCCATTGTCATTTGTTTCTAGGTATTTTTTTTATTTCCTCTTTGATTTCTTCAGTGATCACTTCGTTGTTAAGTAGTGTATTGTTTAGCCTCCATGTGTTTGTATTTTTTACAGATTTTGTCCTGTAATTGATGTCTAGTCTCATAGCATTGTGGTCGGAAAAGATACTTGATACAATTTCAATTTTCTTAAATTTACCAAGGCTTGATTTGTGACCCAAGATATGATCTATCCTGGAGAATGTTCCATGAGCACTTGAGAAAAATGTGTATTCTGTTGTTTTTGGATGGAATGTCCTATAAATATCAATTAAGTCCACCTTGTTTAATGTATCATTTAAAGCTTGTGTTTCCTTATTTATTTTCATTATGGGTGATCTGTCCATTGGTGAAAGTGGGGTGTTAAAGTCCCCTACTATGAGTGTGTTACTGTTGATTTCCCCTTTTATGGCTGTTAGTATTTGCCTTATGTATTGAGGTGCTCCTATGTTGGGTGCATAAATATTTATAATTGTTATATCTTCTTCTTGGATCGATCCCTTTATCATCATGTAGTGTCCTTCTTTGTCTCTTCTAATAGTCTTTATTTTAAAGTCTATTTTGTCTGATATAAGAATTGCTACTCCAGCTTTCTTTTGATTTCCATTTGCATGGAATATATTTTTCCATCCCATTACTTTCAATCTGTATGTGTCTCTAGGTCTGAAGTGGGTCTCTTGTAGACAGCATATATATGGGTCTTGTTTTTGTATCCATTCAGCCAATCTGTGTCTTTTGGTGGGAGCATTTAGTCCATTTACATTTAAGGTAATTATCGAAATGTATGTTCCTATTCCCATTTCCTTAATTGTTTCGGGTTTGTTATTGTAGGTATTTTCCTTCTGTTTCATTTCTTGCCTAGAGAAGTTCCTTTAGCATTTGTTGTAAAGCTGGTTTGGTGGTGCTGAACTCTCTCAGCTTTTGCTTGTCTGTAGAGGTTTTAATTTCTCTGTCAAATATGAATGAGATCCTTGCTGGGTAGAGTAATCTTGGTTGCAGGTTTTTCTCCTTCATCACTTTAATTATGTCCTGCCACTCCCTTCTGGCTTGCAGAGTTTCTGCTGAGAGATCAACTGTTAACCTGATGGGGATTCCCTTGTGTGTTATTTTTCCCTTGCTGCTTTTAATATGATTTCTTTGTGTTTAATTTTTGACAGTTTGATTAATATGTGTCTTGGCGTATTTCTCCTTGGATTTATTCTGTATGGGACTCTCTGTGCCTCCTGGACTTGATTAACTATTTCCTTTCCCAAATTAGGGAAGTTTTCAACTATAATCTCTTCAAATATTTTCTCAGTCCCTTTCTTTTTCTCTTCTTCTTCTGGAACCCCTATAATTCGAATGTTGGTGCGTTTAATGTTGTCCCAGAGGTCTCTGAGACTGTCCTCTGTTCTTTTCATTCTTTTTTCTTTATTTTGCTCTGCATCAGTTATTTCCACTATTTTATCTTCCACCTCACTTATCCGTTCTTCTGCCTCAGTTATTCTGCTATTGATCCCATCTAGAGTATTTTTCATTTCATTTATTGTGTTTTTAATCAATGCTTGATTCATCTTTAGTTCTTCTAGGTCCTTGTTAACTGTTTCTTGCATTTTGTCTATTCTATTTCCAAGATTTTGGATCTTGGAAATAGAATCTTGGATCATCTTTACTATCATTATTCTGAATTCTTTTTCAGGTAGACTGCCTATTACCTCTTCATTTGTTAGGTCTGGTAGGTTTTTATCTTGCTCCTTCACCTGCTGTGTGTTTTTCTGTCTTCTCATTTTGCTTATCTTCCTGTGTTTGGGGTCTCCTTTTTGCAGGCTGCAGATTCGTAGTTCCCGTTGTTTTTGGTGTCTGTCCCCAGTGGCTAAGGTTGTTTCAGTAGGTTGTGTAGGCTTCCTGGTGGGGGGGACTAGTGCCTGTGTTCTGGTGGTTGAGGCTCGATCTTGTCTTTCTGGTGGACAGGTCCACGTCTGGTGGTGTGTTTTGGGGTGCCTGTGGCCTTATTATGTTTTTAGGCAGCCTCTCTGCTAATGGGTGGGGTTGTGTTCCTGTCTTGCTAGTTGCCTGGCATTGGGTGACCAGCACTGTAGCTTGCTGGTCGTTGACTGAAGCTGGGTGCTGGTGTTGAGATGTAGATTCTGGGAGATTTTCGCTGCTTGATATTATGTGGAGCTGGGAGGTCTCTTGCGTACCCGTGTCCTTAAGTTGGCTCTCCCACTTCAGAGGCACAGCACTGACTCCTGGCTGCAGCACCAAGAGCCTTTCATCTCCTCGGCTCAGAATAAAAGGGAGAAAAAGTAGAAAGAAAGAATTAGTAGAAGAAAGAAAGAGAGAGAGAAAGAAAGGAAGAAGGAAAGAAAGGAAGGACGGAAAGAAAGAAAGAAAGGAGGGAGGGAGGGAGGAAGGAAAGAAAAAGAAAGAGTGAAAGCAAGAAGGGAGGGAGGGAGGGAGGAAGGAAAAATAGAAAGAGTGAAAGGAAGAAGGGAGGGAGGGAGGGAGGAAGGAAAGAAAGACAGGAGGGAGGGAGGGAGGAAGGAAAGAAAGAGAAAGAAAGAAAGGAGGGGTGGAGGGAGGGAGGGAGGAAGGGAAGGTAGGAAAAAAAGAAAGAGAGAAGATAAAGTAAAATAGAATAAAGTATAAAATATAGTAGCGTTATTAAAATAAAAAAGTAATTATTGAAAAAAAAACGGACAGATAGAACCCTGGGACATATGGTGGAAGCAAAGCTATACAGAGAAAATCTCACACAGAAGCATACACATACACATTCACAAAAAGAGAACAGGGGGAAAAAATCGAAAATCTTGCTCTCAAAGTCCACCTCCTCAATTTGGGCTAATTCGTTGTAAAAAGAGGAAAAGGGGAAAAAATCTTAAATCTTGTCCTCAAAGTCCACCTCCTCAATTTGGGATGATTCACTGTCCATTCATGCACTCCACAGACGCAGGGCACATCAAGTGGACCGTGGAGCTTTAATCCGCGCCTCCGAGGCTGCACAGAGAGATTTCCCTGTCTCTTGTCTGCTCTCACAGCTCCCGGGTCTCAGCCTTGGACCTGCCCCTCCTCTGCGCGTAGGTCGCCGGCGGGCGTCCGTTCTTCGCTCAGACAGGACGGGTTTAAAGGAGCTGCTGATTCGGGGGCTCTGGCTCACTCAGGCCGAGGGGAGGGAGGGGCACGCAGTGCGGGGCGGGCCTGCGGCGGCAGAGGCCGGCGTGACGTTGCACCAGCCCGAGGCGCTTCGTGAGGTTTCCCGGGGAAGCCGTCCCTGGGTCCCGGGACCCCGGCAGTGGCGGGCTGCAGAGGCTCCCCGGAAGGGGGGGTGTACAGTGACCTGCGCTCGCACACAGGCCTTGTGGCGGCGGCAGCAGCAGCCCCAGCGTCCCACGCCCGTCTCCGGGGTCCGTGCCTTTAGCCGCGGCTCGCGCCCGTCTCTGGAGCTTCTTTAAGCAGCGCTCTTAATGCCCTCTCCTCGCGCACCAGGAAACAAAAGGGAAGAAAAAGTCTCTTGCCTCTTCGGCAGCTCCAGACTTTTTCCCGGACTCGCTCCAGGCTAGCCGTGGTGCACTAACCCCTTCAGGCTCTCTTCCTGCCGCCAGCCCCAGTCCTCTCCCTGTGCTCCGACTGAAACCCGATACCCAAGCCTCAGCTCCCAGCCCCGCCTGTCCCGGCGGCCAAGCAGACAAGCCTCTCGGGCTGGTGTGTGCCTGAGGGCACCGATCCTCTGTGCGGGAATCTCTCCGCTTTGCCCTCCACACCCCTGTTGCTGTGCTCTCCTCCGCTACTCCGAAGGTTTCCCCCTCCACCACCCGCAGTCTCCGCCCGTGAAGGGGCTTCTAGTGTGTGGAAACCTTTCCTCCTTCACGGCTCCCTCCCACTGGTGCAGGTCCCGTCCCTATCCTTTTGTCTCTGTTTATTCTTTTTTCTTTTGCCCTACCCAGGTATGTGGGGAGTTTCTTACCTTTTGGGGGGTCTGAGGTCTTCTGTCAGCGTTCAGTAGGTGTTCTGTAGGAGTTGTTCCACGTGTAGATGAATTTCTGATGTATCTGTGGGGAGGAAGGTGATCTCCGCATCTTACTCTTCCGCCATCTTCCTCCGTCCCCCTCCCACTGTAATTATTTTATTATGCTATTTTATTTAGTCGTTCACATAATATTGGACATTGTTCATTTAGGTTTCCAATTATTCAGAATGATAAATAACCTTATCAAAATATTCATTGGTCTCTAATTACTTCCTTAGGATAGGTATACTTGTTCATCTTTTAAGTAAGTTCTCAACAGTCTCTCAGATTGCTTTCCAAGAAAGCTGTAATACTCCCACCTATATGCTAATTTTATAGGTGGAAAATTATATCTTACTATTCCACTTCCTTTTAATTAAAATTTGGCTAGTATAGAGACCATTCTCGATGCAAATGAAGAAGAAAAGAGTAGAAGGAGTGGTGACTTTGACTCTTATCATGGTCCAACTATGGGTGAAAGACAGTGCCCATGGCTTCCACTGCCATCTTCTCTGAGTTCTTGTTTGGCGTCCAAGGAGCTGCAAAGAGAGATCTTTCTGTAGGAAGACTTCTTGTAATAAAACCACAATTCACATTTTATTAGCACTTTTCAGCTTATTGTCCTTTCACATCAATTGTCATAGATTCTCAAACAACCCTTCTAAGGATGGTGTTCTTATGGAGATACATGGGTCCCTATGCTCCTGGGTTGCTAGGGTCCTCCATTTTCCCTAGCCTCTCTGACCATGGAAGTGTTCTAGGCTGGAAGTAATAGATTAGGGGCTCGATGGCCATCATCAGAAAGTCTACAAACAATAAATGCTGGAGAGGGTGTGAGAAAAGGGAACCATCCTACACTGTTGGTGGGAATGCAAACTGGTACAGCCACTATGGAGAACAGTATGGAGGTTCCTTAAAAAACTGAAAATAGAGCTACATATGATCCAGCAATCCCACTCCTGGGCAGATATCCAGAGAAAACCATGAGTCAAAAATATCATGCACCCCAATGTTCATTGCAGCACTATTCATAATAGCCAGGACATGGAAGCAACCTAAATGTCCATCAACAGAGGAATGGATAAAGAAGATGTGGTACATATATACAATGGAGTATTACTCAGCCATAAAAAAGAACAAAATAATGCCATTTGCAGCAACATGGATGGGCCTAGAGATTCTCATACTGAGTGAAGTCAGACAGAGAAAGACAAATATCATATGATAATGCTTATATGTGGAATCTAAAAAAAGGCTACAAGTGAACTTATCTACAAAACCGAAATAGAGTTACAGATGTAGAAAATAAACTTATGGTTACTGGGGGGGTAAGGATGGGAAGAGGGATAAACTGGAAGATTGGGATTGACACATACACACTACTATTAATATATATAAAACAGATAACTAATAAGGACCTACTGTATAGCACAGGGAACTCTACTCAATACTCTGTAATGGCCTGTATGGGAAAAGAATCTAAAAAAGAGTGGATATATGTATTTGAATAACAGATCCACTTTGGTGTACACCTGAAACTAACACAACATTGTAAATCAATTATACCCCAATAAAATTTAAAAAAATAGATTAGGGGCTCAAAATCTAACTCCAAATATAATACTCTTTCTGTTATTCTTTCTGTTATACCAAGGTCCCTATTACAAAGGCAGGTGTACTGAAAAGAACTTAAGCTTCCAGGCCCCTCAGTTGCATAGTTCCTTTTGAAGGCCCTGCACTTAATTTTCTATTTATAGTTTTGCAGCCTTTTTCTCAGAAAGGGCCCTCAAAGTGTATAAGCTTCAGGTATCCACAAAACCTGGATCCACCCCTACTCCACAGATAGTAGGACACTAAGAGCATAAATATAGCTTCCAGGGGTTCTGGGGTAGGAGAAAGTAGTTAGAAACTTCCAGTTTGGGCCAGAGAGGGAAAACTGTTGCTAGAGTGTGGGCTGTGAAACTGATTTTAAGGGGCCCCACACACATCTCTCTCAGTAACCCCCTCTCTCAGGCAACAGACTCATTTTCTTCAGAAAAATCCTGGGTCATTGGCCTTCTCAGGGACAGAGCTTAGCTGATATATCCAAAGCATCAAATCAGGACCCAGGACCTGGGTAGAAGGGAGGCACTTCCTAAGCTGATGACCTCATAGAGAGTGCACAGTTGAGGCCAGATTGAGCTGATGTAAAAGAAAATGGATCTTGCTGTTTATACGTTTTAGCAGGCACAATACACAGAACAAGGACCCATTATCTCAAATTATGAATAAATTAGACATTGTATTAAAGACTTTAAACCCAACATGATGGGTTACCTATCTTGCCTTGGCTGAATTGCCTTGTTTTCACATCTGACAGGGCTGCCATCTATGGTCACGTCCATCAGTCAGGAGTTCTCACCCTTTTTTTTGTGCCATGAGCCCCTTTGACATGTGATGATACCTATGAGTTGAACCCCCTTCTCAGAATGTTTTTAAATGTGTAAAATAAATTATGCAGACTTGCAAAGGAAACCAACTATACTGAAATATTGTTATCAAAATACTTATGAAACAAGTCTGTGATATAGTGAAGTAGTATTTCTTTACTAATCCATTAAAAACCAAGATCCAGTAGTGAATCTGCAAACTGTCATAATTTCAACGTAGTGATGAGCATAAACAATATTTGAGACATCTCCAACAATTGTAATATGATATGAAAATATCTGTGATTTTTATTGATGATGAAGTCACAGGTACAGCTAAGGCTAGTGTGGTTTATTGCTTAACATTCATATTTGAAGGAAATCCTAAATTTCACTTAGATGTTTGTGAAAATAAAGATGTGATTTTTTTCCCATTTATGTTCACAAAACCCCTGAATTTTATCCACACATCTCAACTGACCAGTACAGATGTAATCTCAAATTTTTAGTTGCTTGGTGGTAGATATAAAAGCTCCTGTTAAGGGCTGAATTCTGTCTCCTTCAAATTCATATGTTGGCATTCTCATCTCCAGTACCTCAGAATGTGACTGTGTTTGGAGATAGGGCTATTAAAAATGTAATTAATGTAAAAAGAAATGATATGGGTGAGCTGTAATCCAACATGTCTAGTATCCTATGTGTGTGTGTGTGTCCTAAAGAGGTTAGGACACACACACACATAGAGAAAATCATGTGAAGACACAGTGAGAAGATGGCCATCTACAAGCATGGAGAGAGATCTTAGAAGAAACCAACCCTGCTGATGCCTTGATCTCAGACTTCTAGCCTCCAGAACTGTGAAAAAATAACTTTTTGTTGTTAAAACACAAAGACTGTGGTACTTTTTTATGGTAGCCCTAGCAGACTAATACAGCCCCTGAGCCAGTCCCCCAAGAGTAGAAGAACTACATCATTCTCCTAGGTGAGGAGGGGGTAGGGAGCACAGAGGGAGGGAGAGCATGTGTGAAGACCTAGAGGCAAGAGAGGGCATATGGCTCAATGTAGCTGAAGCATGGAGTGAGAAAGGTATCTCAAAAGATAGCATCCAGATTAATAAATATCTTGATAGCCTGAAAGATAACATTTAACAGTGGTAATGATGCTTTAACAGTGGTAATGATGCTGAAATTGTGACTTTGTAAAGCATTTTTTGGCATTCCAAACTTTTTCACATACATTAACTTTCTGACACTAAGTCAACTGTGTGAGATATGTAGTACAAGCACTCATTATTATACAGATGAGGAAATTGAGGTTCCCTAAAGATAGGTTCCAATGTGATTCAGAAAATCAGAAAACTGTTTCCATAATTACAGGGTGCAGGAAAACTGGATCAATATCAATAGTAGTTGTTATGAAGTAAAAGTTAGTTTTTATGAAGTAAAAACTAAAATAGCTAATCACAAACTCTCAGTATGAAATGGACTCTAAGATAGTTATCCAAGTTTAGGTTGTGTTAATGGCAGTATAATGTCTAGATCTACACTGTCCAAAAATGGTAGCCACTAACCTCATGTGGCTAATAAATTAAAATAAGTTAAATTAAACTTTCAGGTCCTCAGAAACACCAGCCACATTTCAAGTGCTCAATAACCACATGTGGCTAGTGGCTACCATACTAGATAGTGCAGGAATAGAACATTTCTCTCATCACAGAAAGTTCTATTGGACAGCATTAAATCAAAGTACTGTCCAGTGAGTACTCAGATAATATTTGGTGTGCTACATGTAAAAGAATGAAATTAGAACATTCTCTAACACCATACACAAAAATAAACTCAAAATGGATTAAAGACCTAAATGTAAGATAGGATACTATAAAACTCCTAGAGGAAAACATAGGCAGAATACTCTTTGACATAAATCACAGCAATATCTTTTTGGATCTGTCTCCTAGTAATGGAAATAAAAAACACAAATAAACAAATTGGACCTAATTAAACCTAAAAGCTTTTGCACAGCAAAGGAAACCATAAACAAAACAAAAAGACAATCTATAGAATGGGAGAAAATATTTGCAAACCATGCAGCTGACAAGGGATTAATCCCCAAAATATACAAACAGCTCATACGGCTCAATATCAAATACACAAACAACCCAGTCAAAAAATGGGCAGAAGATCTAAAAAGATATTTCTCCAAAGAAGACATACAGATGGCCAAAAGGCACATGAAAAGATGCTCAACATCACTAATTATTAGAGAAATGCAAATCAAAACTACAATGAGGTATCACCTCACACCACTCAGAATGACCATCATTAAAAAGTCTACAAATAAGAAATGCTGGAGAGGCTGTGGAGAAAAAGGAACCCTCTTGCACTGTTGGTGGGAGTGTAAATTGGTACAGTCACTATGGAGAACAGTATAGAGGTTCCTTAAAAATCTGAAAATAGAGTTACCATATGATCCAGCAATCCCACTCCTGGACATATATCCAGAGAAAACCATAATTCGAAAAGATACATGCACCTCGATGTTTATTGCAGCACTGTTTACAACAGCCAAGACATGGAAGCAACCTAAATATCCATTAACAGATGAATGGATAAAGAAGATGTGGTGTATATATATGTGATGGAATATTACTCAGCCATAAAAAATAATGAAATAATGCCATTTGTAGCAACATGGATGAAATTAGAGATTATCATACTAAGTGAAGTAAGGCAGACAGAGAGAGACAAATATCATATGATATTGCTTATAAGTGGAATCTATGATATGATACACATGAACTTATTTACAAAACTGAAATAGACTCACAGACATAGAAAACAAACTTATGGTTACCAAAGGGGAGAGAGGGAGTGGGATAAATTAGAAGTTAGGGATTAGCCTACACACTACTATATATAAAATAGATAACCAACAAGGACCTACTGTATAGCATAGGGAACTATACTCAATATCTTATAATAACCTATAATGGAAGAGAATGTAAAAACAAAGAATATATATTTATTTATATATATATATGTATAACTGAGTCACTTTACTGTACACCTGAAACTAACACAGCATTGTAAATCAACTATATTTCAAAAAAGTTTTTTTAAAAAAGGATAATATTTGGTGTAATGTATTCTGTATCATGTGACATGGTAACTAAGTGGCATGTATCAAAAAACAAGATCCAAGACTATGAAAAGCCTGGAGAGCATGTTATATAAAGAATAGTTGGAAGTAATTGGAAGGTTGTGGAGAAAAGATGACAAAGGGGAAATATATTATCTTCACATATAACTTTTAAAAGGTACAATTTATTGGTCTTCTACTATGAGGAACTGGATCTGTTCTTGGTGCTTAATGTATAATCTGTGTAATTGTCTCAACAACTTAGCAAGATGATCTTCTCACTTCATTTTGTGTAAGAGAAAAATAAGGTCAGCTAGTTAGTAAGAGATAGAGATAGAACTTGAACCCATGACTGTTCCACTGTTGCTATTTTCTACTATCACATCATATGAAAAAACAGTTTAACTTATTCCACTATATTCTGGAGGATGGAACTGTTATCAATGGTGGAAGTTACAGGAAGGCTGATTTTAATTCATCTAAGGAAGAACTTTATAACAATAACAGTGGTTCAACAGTGGATTTGGAAACCTTGGGTGAGGGTCTCTGGAAGTATTTGGGCAGAGAACCACAAGCTGTTGGAGAGAAGACTTTTATATCTAGTTTGAGGGTTGGACTTGATGACCCTAAGATTCCTTCCAACTCCAACAGTTTTTATAATAGTTTCATTATATTACATAATAAGACTTGTAACCATTTAATGCCACATAGCATCCTCCAATTCACAATGAATAGATTTTTTTGCCAATTAAAAACTATTTTCAAAGCAATATCAAAAAGATTGATTTGTACTTTTTACTTAAATTTTTTATTATCCGTTTATCTCCATAGAACATAATATGAAATTGGCTAAATTTTAACATATTTTTTAGATTGCTGAAAATAAAAAGTGAAAAGTGAAGTTGAAACATCAAAGAAACTTAGGTTCACATAAATTATCTTGAGGGAAATACTAAAAATTTTGAGGGGAACTAAGGAATAAGAATAGTTTTAACATATTTTTAACAATTAGAGACTTCCAATTCTGCAACAGTACAATATAAATGGAATTCAAGAATAGCTATATAGATGTCAAACTTCTCCCACACTTTTATATATCTCTCAGAGGTAGAAGAACCCCTATGTTGCTTTTATTTTATTTTTTAGTAAGCTTTAAAGTATAATTACATACAGAAACGTGCACAAATCACAAGGCCATAAGTGTACAGTTGAATGAATTCTCAGAGTGAACACAGGCATTACATTACCTGCACCACAGAAGGCCCTTCTCCCTTCCAGTTAAAACCTTTTCCCCTCACCTATAATGAATTAGTTTTATCTGTCTATAAGCTATATACATGTAATCATACAGTATGTCTTCTTTTGCCTCTGGCTTCCTTCACTCAGTATTACGTTGTTGAGAGTCATCCATGTGGCTGTGTGTAGTTTTAGTTTGCTCATTTTCAAAGCTGTATAGTATTTCATTGTGTGAATATACCCCACTGTGTGAATGTATTTATCTATTATACTGATGATGGACATTAGGGTTGTTTCTAGTTGAGGATATTAAGACTAGTGTTGTTATAAGCATACTTTTTTCTCTTTTTAAACTAATTTTGGTAAAATAGACATAAAATTTATCATTTTAGCCATTTTTATGTGTATTTTCTTCAAAATGTTGCACAAGTATCACCACTATCCATGTCCAGAAATTTCTCATCATCCCAAACAGAAACTCTGTACAGGCATACATTGTTTTATTGCACTTAACTTTATTGCACTTCCCAGACATTGGCTTTTTTTTTAATAAATTAAAGGTTTGTAGCAACCCTGTGCTAGGCAAGTCTATTGGTGCCATTTTTCCAACAGTATTATTTTAAAAATTAAGGTATGTACATTTTTTTAGACATAATGCTATTGCACGCTTAATAGACTGTAGTTTAAACATAACTGTTTTTTTTTTTTTTATGGCTGTGTTGGGTCTTCGTTTCTGTGCGAGGGCTTTCTCTAGTTGTGGCAAGTGGGGGCCACTCCTCATTGCGGTGCGCGGGACTCTCACTATCGCGGCCTCTCTTGTTGCGGAGCACAGGCTCCAGACGCGCAGGCTCAGTAATTGTGGCTCATGGGGCCAGCTGCTCTGTGGCATGTGGGATCTTCCCAGACCAGGGCTCGAACCCTTGTGTCCTGCATTGGCAGGCGGACTCTCAACCACTGTGCCACCAGGGAAGCCCCTAAACATAACTTTTATATGCACTGGGAAATCAAAAAATTCATGTGACTCACGTTATTATGATATTCGCTTTATTGACAATGAACCCACAGTATCTCTGAGGTATGCCTGTACTCATTAAACAATAACTCCCCATTCCTTCCTCCTCCCAGCCTCTTATAACCTTTACTGTACTTTCCGTCTCTATGAATTTGCCTACTCTAGGTACCTCAGATAAGTGGAATCATATAATATTTGTCCTTTTGTGACTGGGTTCTTTCACTTAGGTCTTTTTAAAGGTTCATCCATGTGGTAGCATGTGTCAGAACTCCATTCCTAAGCATTCTTGCACACATCTTTTGATGAACACATGCATTCATTTCTGTTGGGTTCCACCTAGGAATGGGATTGCTGGGTCATATAGTCCAACATTTCCCCAAGGCTAGCACAGTCTGCTTCACTTCTCTCGACACTTTCTCTCCATACTCCTTATTCTTCCTTGCCTTCTGTCCACAATCACTGCAATGCTCCTCCAGTATGAAAAAAAATCTTCCTATTACTCTATTTTCTCTTCAACCTACTGGACCATTGTTGTTGTTTTTGCTATTGTTGTTCACATGTATATATATAACAAAAAAATAATACAGTGAACATTATACACCCATTACCCAGCTCAAGAAATAAAATATTAGTAGTATCTTAGAGCTCCTCCCTAATCACATCCTCCTTCTCCTCCTCACAGAGATAACTGCTATTCTGAATTTTTTGCTGATCATTCCCTCCAGTTTCTCTATTTTTGGCCACCTATATATCCCTAAACAATCTATTGTTTAGTTTTGCCTATTTTTGAAAAAGGCATGGGAGCTGGAGTATTTATAGTTTTGTATGTGTCAGTCATTACTTAAGGGCTGCCCCTAAGGGACATCAATTTCCAGGCCCTGCCTGCTCTGGAAGCAGGCAACGGGAGGGCTCTGGCAGCCTGGGGGCAGTCCTCAGGCCACGAGATGCAGGTGCTGGCTGTTGGGAGGGAAAGCACACTGGCGGCCAGTGTGCATGAAAATGGTAAAAGAGTGAAGTGGGTATAGGTGGAGTCTGCTCTATCTATTGACTGTGATAGCTTCCTAAGTGAGCCTTCCTGCCTTGGTTTCTCTCCCATACAACCCATTTTCCAGTCACAATTATTCATTGAAATACTCAACAAATATTTATTGAATACTTATGACGTGCCAGGCATGGTCCTTTCCTGGTGAATCTTATAGTCTAGTAGGCAGACAGACTCTAGACAAATAATTAAAACTGGGATGCATGGTATGAAATAGGAAGTAAGATCACGGTATTATGGGGTCATATGTCTAGAGAAAGCCTATCAGAATACTTCAATGGAGTCCTGAAGGAGTTGTCTAAACAAAAAAGCAAAGGAAGGGGGCAGGGTGGGGGGTGAGGGATGAGGGATGAGGGTGGAAGGAGAGCATTCTAAGCAGAGGGGACCTTTTGTGCCAAATTTCAGAATAGAAAGAGAGCATTTCAAAGAACAGAAAGTACCAAGCACAATGCCATGGTTGTCTGGAGGAACATTTCTTAAAAATTGTGTCACAAATAAAACTTATTATGAACTGGTCTGTGGCTAGAATGAGGCTTGAGAAACTGGGAAGTTTGAGCCTTCAGAGATCTGAATTAGGTGAAGGGAACAGATGCATCAGCGTGAGCAATATTTCAGAAACTCCCTTGCCTGTTAAATTAGAAAAGGCATAATCGATGGAAGTAGCACCCTGTATTTATTGGGCTGATTTTTATCTATATTTAAATCTGTATGTTTTAGCCAGTGCCTGAAATGTGGCCTGTCTGAAAGCAGGAAAGATGAATTACCAAATTAATTATTTAGGGCTCTGGTCACTATTCTAATCTCTTCTAACCATTTCGTGATGTGAAACCACAACTTCTTCCTCTATTCGAGTCATCATTATCTATCTTTGAATGCATTTGGATTTCAACGTGAACGTATGGATTTCACATATTTTATGTGCCAAGTCAGGGATGGAGCCTAGTGTAAATTTTAATATATTAAATTTCATGCCAAAGTAAATAGCTTGCTTACATTTCAAATGTGTATCTGTATGTGATCTCAGTAGCACCCCAAAGTTCCTGACTCCCTTGACCTACCACCCAGTCAATCTGGGCAATCCCCAGCTCTGGGTAAACTTCCTCATCCATTTTCTCACCTTCTCAAAACTCCCAAGTATTGTTTAAGAAAGTCATGTAGGGCTTCCCTGGTGGCTCAGTGGTTGAGAATCTGCCTGCCAATGCAGGGGACACGGGTTCGAGCCCTGGTCTGGGAGGATCCCGCATGCCGCGGAGCAACTAGGCCCGTGAGCCACAATTACTGAGCCTGCGCGTCTGGAGCCTGTGCTCTGCAACAAGAGAGGCCGTGATAGTGAGAGGCCCTGTGCACTGCAGTGAAGAGTGGCCCCCGCTTGCCACAACTAGAGAAAGCCCTCACGTAGAAATGAAGACCCAACACAGCCATAAATAAATAAATAAATAAATAAATAAATAAATAAATAAAAAGAAAGTCATGTAACCCTAATGATTAGTTACACTTGAAATTCCTTTTATATGATATCAGGTTAAAGCTATTTAATTCCTTTGTTTTGACTCCTTTATTCCCTTCCTTATATTCATTTTTCCAATCCCACCCTTTCACTTTCCTCAAGCTCCCTCCATTACTTTCCCACTATTTATCTCAGCCTCTCTGACCAAAAAAAATATATTTTCTTCCATTATTAAAGGAAAAATGTCCTTTTCCTTTCCAGAAAAGTTAACCTTTCTCTCCATTTGAATACAGACTCCATCTTTTCCAGGACCCCAACCCTCTCACTTTTATCTGCAATTCTCACTTGCCAGGGCCCCCTTTCTCTCAGCTTACAGATGTTCTCATTGTTTTTATCCTTCCAAAGCATCTTCTCAACTTACAGTTGAGAGTGGCTATCAACCTCCCTTCACTTCCATGGTTAGTACTGTAAGAATGGTCTACATTCACTTTCCCTGTGTCCGCTTCCAATTTACTTTTCGACCCACTTGAAACTCGTGTCACTCAAACCTGTTCCTCCTCACTGTACTGTTCCCCTATCAATACCTCACTTCACCACTTGCTGCCTCTGTAGCCTAATTTCCCTCTCTTTCTTCAAACCATTTCACTCCTCTGCTGAAATAGCACCTACCACAGTGGTTCTCAACCTTGGCTGCATATTGGAACCACCTGGGAAACTTTTAAAAGTCCTGATCCCCCAGCTGCACCTCAAACCAATTACATCGAAAACTCTGGGGGTGGGATCCAGGCATTAGAAGTTTCCATATCTCCATTTATGTTTCCAATGTGCAGCTGGAGTCGAGAACTCCTGCACTAAGCCTTATCTTTGGCTTCTGTGTCAAAATCCTTACCTAAAGCTGGTGGCAGGGAGGCAGTGTGATGTTGCAATCAGACAAATCTGACTTTGAATCCTGGTCACACCACTTATTATTTATGTAACTTTCAGAAAGTTATTTAATTAATGTTTATGCATCTCATTTTTCTCAACTGTAAAGTTAGGATAGCAATACTTAATATTTGTAAAAATTAAATGAGTTAGCTTATGCAAGATACTTGGCACACGTAGACCCTCAGGACATGCGCTTTGTATGGCTCTCTGATTCCTCCTTCCCTTCTCTCAGATGTGCTGAGTGTTCTTGTTCCATCCTCCCTCCAAAGCAATGCCATTTCCTTCCTCCCTCTTTTCTCTATCTTTATCTGTATTTTCTTTCTTTGTTTTAATTTTCAGTCCTAATCAAATGATTCCCCTATTTTGTTCTCTAGGTAAACTGTCCTCCTATGCTGTATGCTCCTTTTCCAAGTCCTTGTTAGGCATCTTCTGATATATGTCTTTATCACCCAGGGTTCTTACTTTGCAAACCATAGAAATTGACTCTTATGGATTTAAACAGAAAAACAACCTATTGAAAAGATGTTGGCTATCTCCCAGCATCCCTGGGAAAGCTGGAAAACCAGGGTGGAAAACAGGCAAGATTGTGTAGAGAGGTTTCATACCTGGGACTCTGGCCAAAATTACTCAGCAGAGCCAGAGTGGTAAAGACAGCACTTCTGAATACTGGATACTGCAGCTTCTAATGGACACTGGATCCTGCCACTGCCCTCACCTCCAAAAGAAGTCTCCCCTAGCCTTACATTTTTGCATCACTAACTCCAGATTCAAACCCCAAGACGGGCATGTCTGTTTAGCAAAAGCTAGTTTCAGCTGTACCCTAGCTGCAAGAGGAGCTGGAAAGCAAATATTTGGCTTTTTAAACTTCTGTAGTGGGAAATGGGCTCTACCTTCTAACAAGACGTACACAGTGGGGACATTCCCTGGTGTGGGATGGGCACTCAAAAATGACAAATGCCTATTACAATGCCCTATAAATACCTCAAACTTAACATACCCCAACCAATCTGTATTCCACTCCACCTTCACTCCTCCCACCCCTTGCTCAAACTGGGCTTGCCAATTGGTTTTCTTATTCAGTCAATGATATCACAACTCTGATATCTCTTGAGCAATTTTCAGAATCTGTGGATTTGCTTTTCTTCTTCTTCAGGTTAGATCCTACTCCTTCAACCTTCTACATTTATATCTACTTGTACCAAATGTGCATGATGAAGCTTTCTCATTTCTTAATACTCATCTCAAAAATCACCTCCTCCATGGGACTTCTCTGATCCTTTAATCAGGATGACTTTCTCCTTCCTTTGTGTTTGCACAGCACTAAATTTTGCACTTATTTAGTTGCTTATATGTGACTCTACCTTACTATGCTGTTAACTCTGAAATCAGAGATACATTCTATTTATCTTTGCCTCCCCATCACCTAAACCTAATGCCTTGTACTTAGTAAGTCACTCAAATTATGATTTGTTAGTTGAAATGCTTCATGCTAAAGCTCTTTCTTGTTGTAGATAATTATGCATATCACCAAATCAGACACGACTGAGTGTAAGCCATATTGTTGTTTTATCTGGTAAATAAAATAAATAAATTTTAAAAATTGCCAATGAAACCACAATATGATACATCATTGACTGTAAGATGCATCCTGATTTTTAGATGTAAAAATGTATAAAAAAGTTGCACCTTAGAATTTATGAAATACAGTAGTTATTATGGTTTAATATACTCTACAAAGCCATTAGTTATGGATACTTTGCAGTATACTAAAAAAACAAATAATATTTTGGGTTACAGTCTCTCAGAAGCCCATAGCATGGATACTTACACTAATCCATTTATGCTTCATTTATTTTTGATGCTTATGCATTTGACAAACGTATTCTCTGTTGTCAGGGATATTTTCTTTAAGTATTATGGTATTTACCGTATTATGGTATTCTTTAGGTATATGGCTTGGCTCATAAAACTTATGAGGCTGCATTTAAATTACATGATTTGGATGTCAGGGTCCTGACGTTTGAGAAGGTGGCTTTTCACTTGTTTTTGTTTCTTCCTTCTCTCTCTTACCTGATGTTCTGGGAGGGTCTTGGGAAAAAAGCGTAGGGCTTATGACTCCCGACCTGGGGGGCGGGCAGCCATGAAGAGGAGAGTCTCTGTACAAGTGGCTAGACACAGGGAAGTTCTGGCCTGGGAAAGTTTCGTAGGAGAAATCACCTCACCAAGAGATCCACAAATAGTATATGTAGTGTTTTTTAGGTAAAAAGAAAACGTTGCCCAGAGTGAAATCTGTTGCTTCTAACTTGGATTGACTTAGGTTGCTCTCCATCATGCCTCTGACAGCCCCAATTGCACACAGATGATAAGAGCTACACAGGTATTTCAGCTCAATTTATCAAGAGTACTGGGACAGGAAAGAGATGAATGAATGGTGATATATTCATTAAAATGTTTTTTTTAAATATCCTACTGCTTGCTGAGTGGTTTTGCTTCAAAAATTATGGACAAATGGAAATTTAATGTTCTCTTTTTCCTTTTCCTCCTTCCCTCCTAACCCCAAGGCCAAATCTAATGGATTCCACTTTTCGCTGTGTAAATAAGACAGCGTCGTGCCCAGAGTTCCTCTCCTCCAGAGGTAGGTAAGGGAATTTATCAACCTTGTGTCCATCCCATCCCCCATCCCTCCCACGCGGATACTTAAAATAACTGCGGAGTCATAGTACCAGAGGCTCCCTCAGCCAGCAGAGTTCCATAACAAGGCAAGTGGGGAGCTCTTCTGGGTGAAAATGAAGGTTCCCTGCTTATGTTTTGTTTAACCATAGCCATTTTGTCATTTAAAAAAACCTGAGGCTACTTTGAGGCTTGGTTCGCTTGAAGGTTTCTGTGAACGTTCTCAGTGGAAGTAGTAGCAAAAGCTCATTTTGTCAAAATGCCATATATGTTTGGAAAACAAAGAAAGACTGTTTTTTTAAAGACAAATGTTCCCTGAAAATAATGATATTTTATTTCATTATTTAAATTCAGCTGCAAGTATCTGGACCCTCAGACTGATATTTATTTTGCCTGATTTCCCCTTCACCAGAAAGAGAAAACATTAAAGATCACTCTCCACATTTTCACGAGCAGCTTTCACAAGGGTAATAGCTGTTGAAGTCTGTTTAAATTCGGGAGTAATTTGTTCCTTACGTAACAGAATATTTCAGAAAGCACCAGAGTACAGGAGAGAGCGCGCTTGTCAAAAACAAGGCTTTTAGTATGGAAATAAATTATTTAAATCAACGTTGCTTTTCGAAGCCCAGAGGACAAAGCTAAGGAAGTGGGGGCCTGGGGAGTGAATGAGATTTAAGGTCTCTAGGCTTCAGTTAGAAAACATCTTGGGTGCAGTCTGTTATTTTGAGAGCATTAAACTCTTATTTACGGTTAACATGTAAGAGTCCATGTGACTTGATATTTTCAGTTCTATGATTGCAATGACTTGAAAGAAGTCTGTAGACCAGTTTCTCCAAGTATGGTCCCAGATCAGCAGCATAAGCGTCACCTGGGAACTTGTTAGAAATGCAAATTCTCACCCCTACCCAGACCTGATGAATCAAAACTCTGAAGATGGGGCCTGGCCATCTGTGTTTTAACAAGTCTTCCAGGGGTTTCTTTTTTTTTTTTTTTTTTTTTTAGCATTTGGTAGACCTTTTATCTTTTTATTTTTTCAATTTATGTCACAAGTTTTATTGAGCTTCCTTTGACATCCTGTTTTCTATAATTCTTTTTTTTTACATCTTTATTGGAGTATAATTGCTTTACAATGGTGTGTTAGTTTCTGCTTTATAACAAAGTGAATCAGTTATACATATACATACGTCCCCATATCTCTTCCCTCTTGCGTCTCCCTACCTCCCACCCTCCCTATCCCACCCCTCTAGGTGGTCACAAAGCACCGAGCTGATCTCCCTGTGCTGTGCGGCTCAGGGGATTCTTATGAATGCTAAACTTTGAGAACTACTGGTCTAGGACAATGGTCTTAGCTGAGTAATTTTCCTAAAGAATATATCTTTCTCACCCATACTGATAATTTGAAATTGGCTTACCAATTTCAAATTTATTTACCTTCTTGTCTCACCTTCAATAGACAAGAAGGTAAATAACCTTCTTGTCTATTCCTATCAAACGCATCTATAAACAAGTACCACTTGAGAGTAGTCAATCGCACGAAGATTAAAGTGATCCTTATAAGCAGACAGTAGAAAGCCAACTTACTGTTTTGTTATATATTATTCTAACACTGGTCCATATCACAAATAAATTATTTGGGAAACTCGAGGCAAGCACACCAGTTGCAATTTTGAGCATCCTGGAGGATGGAGGCCTTCCTAAAATTTAACATTCCCACACATACATACAGTTTATCCTCCAGTGTCTGTGCCTTTGCATATGCTGTTCCCCTTGCCTGGAATACCACTCTCGCTTTCTAACCTGTCCTACTCTTGCTCCTTCAGTCTTGAGGAAGCCTTTCCTCAACCCCTAAACTGGCACCTGGTCCTTAGCTTGTTCATAACTTGTAACAACATGCGGTTTTATAATTATTTTTTTGTCTCTCTGTGCACTAGCTTAGATACTACTTGGGTGAAGGGTTGTCTTTAATAACTGTATACTTCAGTACCTAGCACAGTACTTGGCTTCGATTGGGGCATAATAACATTCTGAATAAATGAGTGAATTAAAAACCACATGCCCCATATACAGGCAACTTGTCAATGCTCAGAAAGAAATTAAAATATTAACTATGCTGTCAAGTATCGCCCCTGTGGGATAATCTCTCTTCTCCTTCAGTTTTAGTTTTTGTTCATTAAAGAATAAAACAGTCCAGAGATTATATTAGCCATGTGTTTTACATCGAATATTCAAAAGATATGAATAAGGGGTTAATAGACTCCTAGGAGAGCTAATTTCAAAGGACTTTCTTTTTTCCGAAGAACTGTCACATCCTGTTGTTTCATTTTATAGAACTGTATTCATCTACCTTAGGATAAATGTGCATATCAAGAATATTTCACAATTTTAAACAGCGAGAAAGGTAATGAATGTTTCAAAAGGAAGTTGAAGGCAGAGGTATTGTGGCAGTACCTAGTAAGATAATTGAATGAATGAAGGATTAATGCTGATTGTTTGGAAGCTAGGTAAAATGCAGGAAAAACCTCAGTAGCCTAATAGAAGCAAAATGAAAGGAATAAGCAGTTAGATGAAACAAATTAATGAAATCATGTGAATGAGCGTAGCGGGCCAGGTGTCACTGACTGTACTATTCGCCCACTAAATATGTTGGGGAAAACTGCTATGGTGAATACTTAGAAATAATTTGCACAGTGAGTCCCAAAATATTCACAACTTGGTACTGCATCTCCATTTTTTTTTCATCCTTCTGTTCTAGTGCATTAGAAGATATCTTTCTTCCCACCTGATACATGTCCAAATGAGTGTGAACTAATTGGCAAAATGGACAGTTTTTTCAGGACGCTGAACACAGATACTAATGGGTAGGAAGAATTGGCAACCTCATCTCTGAGGTCATTTTGGAAAACTTGCTCTTAAGCCCAAGACCAGACGTAGAAGTTTGTCCATCGTCCTTCCCTGAAAGAACAGTGTTGGTTTAAAAGATGGCATAGAAATAGGGGCAGTCTGGATGGCATGATGCTAACACACATAGGGAAGAAAACGATTTGATTTTACTGTTTCCAGCTCTTTATTGCCAATATTCTTAGGTGATAAACCTGGGGAAGCAAATGGAGGAAGAAGTGATTGTATTGGAAGGGAAGGGGAAAGTTCTTGCGTGAATGCTTAATAGTAAAGCCTGGACTCATACTCAGAAGTCTAAGAATGAGTCAAGTAGGGTATTGTGTAGGGCATTGCTCAGGGAACTTGTCCTGTTTATTAGAAGACAGAGTTTTCTTATCCAGTCCCTGCTGAGAGGCAAAATAATTTCTTAACTCTTTACACCAGAACTAGAGAAAGGGACAATTTTGATAAAGATGGGTTACTAATTTGGAAATCAACATGTCAAATTAAGATATTTCATCAGGTAGAAATACCCCAGCCTGCTAAGGCAAATGTTGGCTTTAGCTGGATTTCATTGACAGATAAACCGGTCACTGCCACCACGTTTCTTCTCCATTATTTGTGCCCACCTACTCTTGGTAAATCGGGATACAAACCTGCTCATGAAAGTCAAGAGTCACTGTGTGCTCATCACTGTCATCTCCCACACTCTTCCCCACACCCTAACATAGACATACCAGGGGATTAGGGTTAGCACACCATGTTTGACCTGGGTCCTAATATAATGTTTTGAAACATAGAAACAAAGGTTTACCTGCAGAGTTGAGGTCCATGTATTAGTTATCAAAGAAGAGGTGATAGAAAGGGTGGATTCATACTTTCAGGGTTAGAGAGATGAGATTTTATTTACATTTGATTGCCCTAAATGCGATCTCATCAAAAAATTGCTACCAAGAACCTGTAAAATAAAAAGCTTGTTTGTGAGAGTGTGTAAAATCAAATGGGTTTATTATTTAGGATTTGATCTCACCAAAACATGGAAGCTCAATGACTTTAAGGAAATTAGAATTTGACTTATTCTGTAGTCTAACCTGCCTGGTACACTATAAATGCATTTTCTTTGACAGGTTTATTCCTTCAGCTGTTTTGAGTTTAATTGGGGTCCTCTGTATAAACCACAGACAGCTTTGGGAAATGTGGTTGTTATTTATAGAACACCACAAGCCTACACTGTACTTTCAGTAGAGCTTAAATTGGACTGAATCTCTCATGCTATCAGCTCTGGGTTCTTTTTGGAGGAAGGGAAAAAACTCACTGCATTTTTTTTTGCCCCTGTGTTTGTACTATTAGAAAATGAAAAGAAGCTCTAAAATACATTATGATTTAATGAAAGAAGTGGGAGAAAAAGAAAGGAAACAAGATAGAATAATGGAGTTTTGAGCTTTTTTCCCTAAGAAAATGCAGTAAGACTAAATAACACAGAACAAAATTGTTACAACAGACTCCTCTGTGAGATGTTTACAGAGAAAACTGGAGACTAGAGAACAGCCAGACACCCAGCTGCGAAAGTGCTTCCTTTTGGAGAATTTGGAAGGCCAAGGGGAAAAAATGAGTTATATGAAGATGTGAGATATGTTTGTGGGGGTGGGGGATGAAAGGTCTATGAAGAACAAGGAGACAGTATTAGGCTGTGGGAACATCAGGAAAACAAGACACGGTGGAGTCACAAGTGGGCGAAGAGAAAAAGAGAAGTGTGAAGAGGAAAGCACCAAGGGAAGAGGTGGGTGAGTAGAAGGAGGAGGTAATGATGAAACTTACCCACAGACTAAAGTTGTGAATAAAAAGCCATTTTCATCATCAGTACAGGGGAACATTCTCTGCAGGGTCAGAGACAAGGTAGCATGTCCTTCACACACACAAATAAGCCTTGGATCACGGCAGGTCTCTACTTAGAAAGTTCTAGTTGGATATCTCCGTGTACACCTGGATGGGACTGTCAGGCAGAGCTGGAATGAGCTAAGGAGCAGAAGGGAACTGAAGACCACCAGCCTTGAAGCCTCAGCTCTGTTATGGGAGAGTTTTCTTTTCTTTTTAAATTTTCATTTATTTATTTATTTTTGGCTGCGTTGGGTCTTCATTGCTACACACGGGCTTTCTCTAGTTGTGGAGAGTGGGGGCTACTCTTTGTTGCGGTGCGTGGGCTTCTCATTGCGGTGGCTTCTCTTGTTCTGGAGCACAGGCTCTAGGCACGCAGCTCAGTAGTTGTGGCTCGCAGGCTCTAGAGAGCACAGGCTCAGTAGTTGTGGCACACGAGCTTAGTTACTCCATGGCATGTGGGATCTTCCCAGACCAGGGATCAAACCCGTGTCCCCTGCATTGGCAGGCAGATTAGTATCCACTGAGCCACCAGGGAAGCCCTGGCAGAGTTAATATCCCCATTGAAAAATTTTTGACAAGCCTCTAAAATATTGCTCCATTTTCCAAGAGTGTCTGGGAAATACTATAACAAGAGCACTGTAACTAATCCATCTGATATGAGGCTCCAGAGAAACCTCAACAAATGTCCATTTGGGAGAGAATTGAAGATTAAAAACTATGCTCAGGGTCTTAATTAAACATTATGTTAATTTTGTGAATTCCAGGTTTTAAATATGAAACCACTGGACTCCTAATGATAACTGACTTGGGGAAACACTGTACTTTGCTTTCTATGAAGCAGGATGATTATCATATCCCCTCTTACCTTTACCTCCCCAGACCCCCAAATAGGCATGCTTGTTACATTGAGGAGACTTCTGGCATTTCTGCACAGCCTTATATGTAGGCAGATGAACTTTCAGACCAGGCTTTGGAGGAGGAAATCTCGTAAGCTTGGACCATATATCATTACTAAAAATTGGACCTGGCGTTTATCACAGTTATTTGTTCACTTTCTTCTTCCCTCCCTCCCTCCCTCCCTTGATTCCTTCCTCAAACCTACAGATTCAGAATCTCCAGTGGTGCATCCCACGAATTTGGATTTTGTAAACACTCCTGTAATCCTGATGCCATCAGCCCAGCACTGGTTTTGTGAACACCTTAGAGGTTTCAAAACAGGACCTGCTTTCTGTGTAGGTTGCTGAGTAATCATAGGTGATTTTAAGGGTGGGGGAAGAGCCCTCCTGCCTCCCAATATCTCACATATCTTTGGGTTGATTTTTAAAATGCATTTGGCAGTGGACCAGACCTTTCAATTCACATCAGGGTAAAGAAATTTCTTTCTTTTTTCTTTTAACATGTCTAAGGTGTAAATGATTCACACAAGATAATTGAATAAGAACAGGTGAGTGGGGGGAGAGTAAGAAGGCACCTGATATACAATGATGGAGAAAGGGGGCATCATCTCCTAGAGGGAATGGGCAGATTTCGGTACACTCTTCACAGCCTTGGTAAGGGTTGAGCTTACTTGAAACCCAATAGTTTATTTTTATTTTTTAATTAGATTATTTTATTTATCTGTTTGTTAGTTTGTTTGTTTATGGCCGCGTTGGGTCTTTGTTGCTGCATGCGGGCTTTCTCTAGTTGCGGCGAGTGGGGGCTGCTCTTCGTGCGGTGCATGGGCTTCTCATCGAGGTGTCTTCTCTTCTTACGGAGCACGGACTCCAGGTACGCAGGCTTCAGTAGTTGTGGCTCGTGGGCTCTAGAGCACAGGCTCAGTAGTTGTGAGCACGGGCTTAGTTGTGAGCACGGGCTTAGTTGCTCTGCGGCATGTGGGATCTTCCCGGACCAAGGCTCGAACCCGTGTCCCCTGCATTGGCAGGCGGATTCTTAACCACTGTGCCACCAGGGAAGTCCCAGTTTATCTATTTTTAAATAGAAGAGGTATGTTAGAATAAGCCTAAGGGACACATACTTGGAAAAGTTAACAGTAAGGACTTTGCTGTTAGGTGAGTTAAGTCCAACAATTTTCTAAGACCTTAACAGAAAGACCTTAACAGAAAGCCAGGAAAGCAAAATTCTTAAGATGTCCCTCTCCAAAATGACTATCTTGTATATGGCACAAATGCCCAGCGCACAACCGCAAGATGAATAAAAGATGAATTCGTTGTAAAAGGCTTAGAGATGGATAGATGACATTTACATAATGATGTAAATTTGTACATAATGATGGAGAGTAGTTCATTTCTTTGAAAGCTGATAATGCCAGCACTCATGAAAGTAGTTTCATGTTAATTTTGAGTCCTTCAAATTTGGACAGTTTTTTTCAAAGGAAAAAGACATACTTTCTACTCTTAGAAAGATCACAGAATTAGACAGCAATCATGTTCCTTTTTTTCCCAAGATCTGGGTGCTTTTCATCATTGCCAAACCCTAAAATTGAAAATTCCATACAAATGAATTTTAATATTTTACTGCAAATTGTCATGCCATAGATGAATTCCAATTAGCCTTCTTTTTCTACTTTATAATTAGGAAATAGAGCTGAGGATGGGGGGAAGGGGGGCATAATTCTGGGCAGTGGCCAGGAAAAAAAGTGTAAAAAATTATATTGAGCACAGATTTACATAGTTTTACCATCTGTCTTCAATGACTTAGATCTAGTCTTGCTTCAGGAACTGGGACTATGTCAGATAACTCTTAAAAGTTGTTTCCAGAGTTCTGGTTCCCTCTTAATCAGGTGCTTTCCATAAGTAAACATTGAAAAATAATGGAGTAAGGAAGACTTGGGGAGGACTGGATAGCTGTCTTCAGATATGCATAAGGCTGGCAGGTAGAAGGGGAAATACTTTGCCCTAGCTCTAGAAAAGTTTTAAGTTACACAAAAAGAGTATCTCTATGCAATCCAAGTAAGAAATAAGTAGAATCGATTGTCGTGCTGATATTCAGCTCTATTTTCCTGGAATTCTATAAGCAGAGTCTGATGGATGTCTGTCAGTGATATTGTAGAAAACTGCAGTGGGTGGGAGACTGAACTGGGGGACCTTTCAGGTTACTTCTGAACTAAAGCTGGAAGGGAAGGCAAGGGAATGTGGTATTATCTTAGGCGGGGTTGCACCAGAAGTAGACTCTCAGGGAAGGATTTGAATGCAAGTGGTTTGTTGAGGAGGTGATCCCAGGAAGTATCAGTAGGAGGGTAGGGATGTGAGTCTTACTGGGGACTTCTGGAACACATTTCAGAATTGTCCTACTCAAGGGGTAAGTAAGCAGGGGCATCTATCCTCCATTTTCGTCCCTCCTGGCTAGGCACTGCTCTCTGGGACATTAAATCCCCTGTACTCCTGGTCTGCCCTGTGCAGGTGGAAAATCATGGGTCCTTGCCGTGGAATGCCATGGGCAAGCATGGAGTAGCTGACAAGTGCCAAAGGGATGTGACTGGGGCATGACAAAATCTGCTATAGTTGTAGAGCATTGGCTGTGGAGTTAGGCTGATCTTGTTTTGGTGCTTACGTCTCCTTCTTATTAGCTGTATGACTTTAGACAACTTATGTAGCCTCTCTGGATCTATTCCTTATCAACAAGTCAGAGGTGACATAGATACCACACAGGGTGATTGTCGAAATTCAGTAAAATAACAAACTTAAAGCACTTAACAGAATGATCTAAAAAAGGTAGCTTTTGTTATTATAAGAATAAATCTTGCTTCTTAGATCTAAAATGAGCTCATTCCCAAAATAGTAAGATATTAAAATCTTACATGCTGCCAAAAGACTTTACAGGTAATACAAATGCTAGAGAAAGAAAATTTTAAACTACTATAGAATTTAGTCAGAAATTATTCTTCTTTCTTCATATAGCAACTAACAAGTATTTAATATTTATTGACTATCAGGTAAATATCTGGCACTACTAAATTCACAATGAGCATAAATGCCTATTTATTCAAGACTTGGCTTAAGCAGCATTTTCTCGCGAATAATAGAATTATTTTACAGCTAGACTGGGACACTGACTGACACTGACTCTTGGCCAAGATAAGGGCAGTGGGCTAACTAATGATGTGTAACATGCTATTTAAAGTTTGAAACTCCCCTGACAGCACCTAGGACTGGTTTATTTTAACTTTTTTCTTCTAGCTTTATTGAGATATAATTGACATATAGCATTGTATAAGTTTAAGATGTATAACATAATGATTTGATATATGTATATATTGTGAAATGATTACCACAATAAGTTTAGTTAATATCCATCACCTCACATAGTTACAGTTTTTTTTCTTGTAGTAAGAACTTTTAAGATCTACTCTCTTAGCAGTTTTCAAATATGCAATACAGTATTTTTAACTATAGTCACCATGCTGTACATTACATCCCCAGAACAAATTTATTTTGTAAGTGAAAGTTTGTACTTTTTACCACCTTCACCCAGGCCCCCTTCCACCTCCCCAACTCCCCACCTCTGGTAACCACCAATCTGTTCTCTGTTTCTATGAGATCAGTTTTATTAGATTCTATGTATAAGTGAGGTGATACAGTATTTGTCTTTTTCTTTTTGACTTATTTTACTTAGCATAATGCCCTCATCCCTGCTGTTCCAAATGGCAAGATTTCCTTTTTTAATGGCTGAATAATATTCATACATATATATCTTAAGACATCTTTATCCATTCATGTGGATGGGCACTTAGGCATTTTCTTGTCCTGTAAATAATGCTGCAGTGAACACAGGGCTGCAGATATCTTTTTGAGACAGTGATTTTATTTCCTTTGGATATATACCCGGAAGTGGAATTGCTGGATCATAAGGTAGTCCTATTTTTATTTATTTTTAAAAGTTATTTATTTTTTAGAGCAGTCTGTGCCTTTATTGGCCAAGCAGGCTTCATGAAGGGGATGAAGCTGGAGAAGTGGGCGACCCTGATGTCTGAGCAGCTCGTGCTTCACAGGCTTGTAGGTGATTGAGAACTTGCCCATACAGTGGCCAATCATCCCAGGCTTGATTTCCACCTGGTTGAGGATCTTGCCCTTGTAGCTGCCCACTATCTTGAGAACAATGATCATGTCCCACAGGTGCATCTTAACAACCTTAGGCTTCTCCGTGGGTGGTGCCTTGTTCTTGGCCTTGCTCAGGCACTTAAGCAGCGAGTGCTGCTTCCTCCGCAGGCCAGATTCAGCCACAGTTGCTGCTGGGTGCAGTACAACTGCATGAGCAGCTTGTAGGGCTTGTCCAGCAGCTGGTTGAGGTCCACGCCTGAGGTAGGTGGACTTATGGAAGGTCTGCCTCTTTTGCTCCACTTCTGCCACCTCGTCAGTTATTGGAAAATGTTGGTAGTCCTATTTTTAAGTTTTTGAGCAACTTCTATACTGTTTTCCATAGCGCTGCATCAATTTAGATTTCTACCAACGGTGTGGAAGGGTTCCCATTCCTCCTCTTCCTTGCCAACATTTGTTATCTCTTATCTTTTTGATAATAGCCAGTCTAATGTATGTGAGGTGATAGCTCTTTGTGGTTTTAAACTGCATTTCTCTGATGATTAGTAATGTGGGGCACTTTTTCCTGTGCATGTTGGCCATCTGTATGTCTCCTTCAGAAAAATGTATACTTGGGTCCTTCACTCAATTTTTAATTGAATTATTTTGTTTTTGCTACTGAGTTATATGAGTTCCTTATATATTTTGGATATTAACCCATTATCACATGTGTGGTTTGCAAATATTTTCTCCCATTCCGTAAGTTGCCTTTTCATTTTGTTGATTGTTTCCTTTGTTGTGCAGAAGCTTTTTAATTTGATGTGGTCCCACTTGTTTATTTCTTATTTTGCGTGCTTGTGCATATCTAAGAAATGACCAGTGTTAAGGAGCTTTTCCCCTGTGTTTTCTTCTAGGAGTTTTATGGTTTCTGGTCTTACATTTAAGTCTTTAATCTATTTCCAGTTAATTTTTGTGAGTGGTGTAAGGTAGGGATCTAGGTTCATTCTTTTGCATGTGAATATCCAATTTTCCCAGCATTATTTATTGAAGAGACTGTCTTTCCTCCACTGAGTATTCTTGGCTCCCCTGTCAAATATTGGTTATCTGCATATGCGAAGGTTTATTTCTGGGCTCTCAATTCTGTCCCATTGATATATATCTTTTTTTATGCCAGTAGTATACTATTTTGATTATTATAGCATTGTAATGTAGTTTGAAATCAAGAAGTGTGATGCCTCCAGCTTTGTTCTTCTTTCTCAGGATTGCTTTGGCTATTCAGAGTCTTTTGTTGTTCCAAACGAATTTTAGGATTGTTTTTTCTATTTCTGTAAAAAAAAAATGCCATTGGACTCTTGATAGGGATTGCATTCAATCTATAGATAGCTTTGCATAGTATGAACATTTTAACAATATGAATTCTTCCAGTCCATGAAGACAGGATATCATCCCATTTGTGTTTTCTTCAATTTCTTTCATCAGTGTCTTATTGTTTTTAGTGTGGAGACCTTTCACCAACTTGGTTAGATTTGTTCCTAAGTATTTTATTGTTTCTGATGCTATTGTAAATGGAATTGTTCTTTATTTCTTTTTCAGATAATTAATTTATTAGTGTAGAGAAGCACTAATGATTTTTGTATATTGATTTTGTATCCTGCAATTTTATTCAATTCATTGATTAGATGTAACAGTTTTTTGGCAGAATCTTTAAGACTTTATATATATAAAATCATGTCATCTGCAAATGGAGAAAATTCTACTTCTTCCTTTATGATTATGATGCCTTTTATTGCTTTTTCTTGCTTGATTTCTCTGGCATAGGCATGGTGAGAGTGGGTACCCTTGTCTTATTCCTGATCTAGGGCCAGTTTATTGGTGCTTTACAGCTGGTGTAACCAGTTTAACAGTTGGGCTTGGTTATGTGACCAGAAGGTCATGGAAGAATCTGCTGGAACCTTTTAGGGAGCTCTCCATAAACAAAGACTCATTGCACAAGTCTTTCACCTCCTTGGGTGAATAAGAAGGACCATGGGGAGCTGTGCTTGGGAGGCTCTTGGGAGTCTTGTGAATATGTTCAGTTATCTGGTCCTATTGTAGTCCTTGAGGGAGTACTAATCCTACCAGGTTACTTTTGGCTGTCTACCTATATGTCTTCCCCATAGATGTGAGAGTTTTGAGAGCAAGAGCCCTGTGTGCATATTGTTTACTATTGTATCCTTCATACTGAAAACATTGCACAGAACACCATGAATAGGCAAAAATGTTTGTTGGATAAAATGAGTGAATGAAGTAGTAGTTGACATCATGGAAAAGGCTAGATGTTTATTAACTTAAATCCACAAATATTTATTCAATGCCTTTTATGTGCAAAATGTAATAATTGTTTTTTTTAATATTTTCTTTTTTAAAATTTGATATCAATTTTTATAGTAAGTATGGTTTATTTATAGTCTGTATTTAATAATTCCAATATATAAAGTCATTATAGTTCTAATTCTATCATATATTGGTTCTGCATGTTTTCTTTTCCCCTTGTGTACCTTGTTGTCCTTGAGTATTTGCTGTTCATTGTATCTGAAAATTACCTGTAAGAATAATTTAAGTCATAGAATGAAAGTAACTTCCTTCAAAAAGAACTTGGATTTGTTTCTACCAAATGCCTGAAGTTACTACCGGTCTAGGTTCACTTTAATCCAAGTTCAATTTTTAAGTTCCCTGGACCACACAGATGACATGATTCCAGACTGAAAGACCACTTACCCTTCCTTGAGGGTGTAGCCCTTTGAGGTCATAGCTTTTTATGCAGACAGTCTCCTAATAGACTTCCCATCTTCTATGGGCCTTGGGCTTTGTTCTCAATGCTCCTAATCCTGTGAGAACATCACAATAAACATTTTTATTTTGCAGAAATATCCAAGAAATAATAGGCAACATGGTGAAGGAGTAAGACGTGGAGATCACCTTCCTCCCCACAAATACATCAAAAATGCATCTACATGTGGAACAACTACTACAGAACACCTACTGAACGCTGGCAGAAGACCTCAGACTTCCCAAAAGGCAAGAAACTCCCCACATTCTTGGGTAGGGCAAAAGAAAAAAGAAAAAACAGAGACAGAAGAATAGGGACAGGTCCCGCACCTCTGGGAGGGAGCTGTGAAGGAGGAAAAGTTTCCATGCACTAGGGAGCCCCTTCACTGGTGGGGACAGGGAGTGGGCAGTGGGGGAAGTTTCAGAGCCATGAAGGAGAGCGCAGCAACAGGGATGCAGAGGACAAGGCGGAGAGATTCCCACACAGAGAATCGGTGCCGACCAGCACTCACCAGCCTGAGAGGCTTGTCTGCTCTCCCACTGGGGGCTGGGAGCTGAAGCTCTGGCTCTGGAGGTCAGACCCCAGGGACAGAACTGGGTTTGGCTGCATGAAGACAGCGTGAAGGGGGCTAGTGTGCCAGCTGGGAGGGAGTCCGGGAAAAAGTCTGGACCTGCCAGAGAGGCAAAAGACCTTTGTGTCGGGGTGCATGAGGAGAGGGGATTCCTTCCCAGTGTGCCCACAGAAGGCAGAGCACTGCCTAAATGAGCTCCAGAGATGGGCGTGAGCTGCGGCTATCAGCTCAGACCCCAGAGATGGGCATGAACCACTAACGCTGCTGCCGCTGCCACAAAGAATCCTGTGTGCAAGCACAGGTCACTGTCCACACCCACCTGGGAGCCTGTGCATGACACCACTGCCAGGGTCCCGTTATCCTGGGACAGCTTCCCCGGGAGAACACACGGCAAACCTCAGGCTGTTGCAACGTCGCGCCAGCCTCTGCCACCTCAGGCTCACCCCTCATTCCAATTATGACTACCATACCCCTCCCTCCCCACAGCCTGAGTGAGCAGCAGAGCCCTAATCAGCTGCTGTTTTAAGCCCCTCCTGTCTGGGTGGGTAAAAGACGCCTGAGGGTGGCCTACACACAGAGGTGGGGCCAAAACCAAAGCTGAACCCCAGGAGCTGTGCGAACAAAGAAGGGAAAGGGAAACTTCTCCCTGAAACCTCAGGAGCAGCAGATTAAGTCCCCACAATCAACTTGATAAACCTTGCATCTGAAGATACCTGAATAGACAATGAATGTTCCCAAAATTGAAGTGGTGGACTTTGGGAACAACTGTATACTTGGGGTTTGCTTTCTGTGTCTAATTTGTTTCTGGTTTTATGTTTATCTTAGCTTAGTATTTAGTGCTTATTATCATTGGTGGATTTGTTTATTGGTTTGGGTGCTCTCTTTCTTTTTTTAAATATATATATTTTTTCTTTTGTCTCCTTTTTCTCTTTTTGTGAGTGTGTATGTTTATGCTTCTTGGTGTGATTTTGTCTGTATAGGTTTGCTTTTACCATTTCTCCTAGGGTTCTGTCCTATTTTTTTTTCTTTCTTCCTTTTCTTCTCAGCCATGTGGCTGGCAGGGTCTTGGTACTCCGGCCAGGTGTCGGGCCTGAGCCTCCGAGGTGGGAGGGCTGAGTCCAGGACATTGGACCACCAGAAACCTCCTGGCCCCATGTAATATCAATTGGCAAGTGCTCTCCCAGAGATCTTCGTCCCAACACTAAGACCCAGCTCCACCCAACGTCCAGCAAGCTCCAGTGCTGGACACCCCATGCCAAACAACTAGCAAGACAGGAACACAGCCCCACCCCTTAGCAGAGAGGCTGCCTAAAGTCATACTAAGTTCACAGACACTCCAAAACACACCAACGGACGCGGCCCTGCCCACCAGAAGGGCAAGATACAGGCTTACCCACCAGAACACAGGCACCAGTCCCCTCCACCAGGAAGCCTACACAAGCCACTGAACAAACCTCACCCACTTGGGGAAGACACCAAAAATAATGGGAACTATGAACCTGCAGCCTGTGAAAAGAAGACCCCAAGCATAGTAAGTTAAACAAAATGAGAAGAAAGAGAAATATGCAGCAGATGAAAGAGCAAGGTAAAAACCCACCAGACCAAGCAAATGAAGAGGAAATAGGCAGTCCACCTGAAAAAGAATTCAGAGTAATGATAGTAAAGACGATCCAAAATCTTGGAAATACAATGGAAAAAATAAAAGTAACGTTTAACAAGGACCTAGAAGAACTAAAGAGCAAACGATGATGAACAACAAAATAAATGAAATTAAAAATACTCTAGAAGGAATCAATAGCAGAATAACTGAGGCAGAAGAACAGATAAGTAACCTGAAAGATAAAATAGTGGAAATAACAGCCACAGAGCAGAATAAAGAAAAAAGAATGAAAAGAGTTGACAACAGTCTCAGAGACCTCTGAGACAACATTAAATGCACCAACATTCGAATTCTAGGGGTCCCAGAAGAAGAAGAGAAAAAGAAAGAGTTTGAGAAAATAGTTGAAGACATTACAGTTGAAAACTTCCTTAATATGGGAAAGGAAATAGTCAAGTCCAGGAAGTGCAGAGGTCCCACACAGGATAAATCCAAGGAGAAACACACCAAGACACATATTAATCAAGCTATCAAAAATTAAATTCAAAGAAAAAATATTAAAAGCAGCAAGGGAAAACCAACAAATAACATACAAGGGAAATACCATAAGGTTAACAGCTGATCTTTCAGCAGAAACTTTGCAAGCCAGAAGGGAGTGGCAGGACATATTTAACATGATGAAAGGGAAAAACATAAAACCTAGGTTACTCTATCCAGAAAGAATTTCATTCAGATTCGACGGAGAAATTAAAACCTTTACAGACAAGCAAAAGCTAAGAGAATTCAGCACCACCAAACCAGCTTTACAACAAATGCTAAAGGAACTTCTCTAGGCAGGAAACACAAGAGAAGGAAAATACCTACAATAGCAAACCCAAAACAATTAAGAAAATGGTCATAGGAACATACATATTGATATTACCTTAAATGTAAATGGATTAAATGCTCCCAGCAAAAGACACAGACTGGCTGAATGGATAGCAAAACAAGACCCATATATATGCTGTCTACAAGAGACCCACTTCAGACCTAGGGACTCATACAGACTGAAAGTGAGGGGATGGGAAAAGATATTCCATGCAGTTGGAAAAAGGTATTCCATGCTAATGGAAATCAAAACAAAGCTGGAATAGCAATACTCTTATCAGACAAAATAGACTTTAAAGACTATTACAAGAGACAAGGAAGGACACTACATAATGATCAAGGGATCAATCCAAGAAGAAGATATAACAATTGTAAATATTTATGCACCCAACATAGGAGCACCTCAATACATAAGGCAAATGCTACCAGCAAACAAAGGGGAAATCGACAGTAACACAATAATAGTAGGGGATTTTAACACCCCACTTCCACCAAAGGACAGATCATCCAAAATGAAAATAAATAAGGAAACACAAGCTTTAAGAGACACATTAGACCAGATAGAGTTAATTGATATTTATAGGACATTCCATCCAAAAACAACAGAATACAATTTCTTTTCAAGGGCTCATGGAACATTCTCCAGGATACGTCATATCTTGTGTCACAAATCAATCCTCGGTAAATTTAAGAAAAGTGAAATCATATCAAGTATCTTTTCCGATCACAATGCTATGAGACTAGATATCAATTACAGGGAAAAAACTGTAAAAAATACAAACACATGGAGGCTAAGCAATACACTACTAAATAACCAAGAGATCACTGAAGAAATCAAAGAGGAAATCAAAAAATATCTAGAGACAAATGACAATGAAAACACGATGACCCAAAACCTATGGGATGCAGTAAAAGCAGTTCTAAGAGGGAAGTTTATAGCTATACAATCCTGCCTCAAGAAACAAGAAAAATCTCAAATAAACAACCTAACCTTACACCTAAAGCAATTAGAGAAAGAAGAACAAAAAACCCCCAAAGTTAGCAAAAGGAAAGAAATCATAAAGATCAGGTCAGAAATAAATGAAAAGAAATGAAGGAAACAATAGCAAAGATCAATAAAACTAAAACATGGTTCTTTGAGAAGATAAACAAAATTGATAAACCATTAGCCAGACTCATCAAGAAAAAAAGGGAGAAGACTCAAATCAGCAGAATTAGAAATGAAAAAAGAAGTAACAGCTGACACTGCAGAAATATAAAGGATCATGAGAGACTACTACAAGCAATTATATGCCAGTAAAATGGACAACCTGGAAGAAATGGACAAGTTCTTAGAAAAGTCCAACCTTCCAAGACTGAACCAGGAAGAAATAGAAAATATGAACAGACCAATCACAAGCACTGAAATTGAAACTATGATTAAAAATCATGGACATATATACACTACCAAACGTAAAATAGATAGCTAGTGGGAAGCAGCCACATAGCACAGGGAGATCAGCTTGGTGCTTTGTGACCACCTAGAGGGGTGGGATAGGGAGGATGGGAGGGAGGGAGACTCAAGAGGGAAGAGATATGGCAACATATGTATATGTATAACTGATTCACTTTGTTATAAAGCAGAAACTAACACACCATTGTAAAGCAATTATACTCAAATAAAGAAGTAAAAAAAAAATCTTCCAACAATCAAAAGCCCAGGACTAGATGGCTTCACAGGCAAATTCTATCAAACATTTAGAGAAGAGCTGACACCTATCCTTCTCAAACTCTTCTAAAGTATAACAGAGGGAGGAACACTCCCAAACTCATTTTACGAGGCCACCATCACCCTGATGCCAAAACCAGACAAAGATGTCACAAAAAAAGAAAACTGCAGACCAATATCACTGATGAACATAGATGCAAAAATCCTCAACAAAATACTAGCAAACAGAATCCAACAGTACATTAAAAGGATCATACACCATGATCAAGTGTGGTTTATCCCGGGAATGCAAGGATTCTTCAGTATACACAAATCAATCAATGTGATAAACCATATTAACAAACTAAAGGATAAAAACCATATGATAATCTCAATAGATGCAGAAAAAGCTTTTGACAAAATTCAATACCTGTTTATGATAAAAAGTCTCCAGAAAGTGGGCATAGAGGGAACCTACCTCAACATAATAAAGGCCATATTGAGAAACCCACAGACAACATCATTCTCAATGGTGGAAAACTGGAACCATTTCCTCTAAGATCAGGAACAAGACAAGGTTGCCCACTCTAACTGCTATTACTGAACATGGTTTTGGAAGTTTTAGCCACAGCAATCACAGAAGAAAAAGAAATAAAAGGAATCCAAGTTAGAAAAGAAGTAAAACTGTCACTGTTTGCAGATGACATGATACTATACATAGAGAATCCTTAAGGTGCTACCAGAAAGCCTCTAGAGCTTATCAATGAATTTGGTAAAGTAGCAGGATACAAAATTAATGCACAGAAATCTCTTGCATTACTATACACTACTGACGAAAAATCTGAAAGAGAAATTAAGGAAACACTCCCATTTACCACTGCAATAAAAAGAACAAAATATCTAGGAATAAACCTCCCTAGGAGACAAAGGACCTGTATGCAGAAAACTATAAGACACTGATGAAAGAAATTAAAGATGATACAAAAAGATAGAGAGATATACCATGTTCTTGGATTGGGAGAATCAACATTGTGAAAATGACTATACTACCCAAAGCAATCTACAGATTCAGTGTAATCCCTATCAAACTACCCCTGGCATTTTTCACAGACGAGAACAAAAAATTTCACAATTTGTATGGAAACACAAAAGACCCCGTATAGCCAAAGCTTTTCTTGAGAAAGAAAAATAGAGCTGGAGGAATCAGGCTCCCAGACTTCAGGCTATACTACAAAGCTACAGTAATCAAGACAGTATGGTACTGGCACAAAAACAGAAATATAGATCAAGGGAACAGGATAGAAAGCCCAGAGATAAACCCATGCACATATGGTCACCTTATCTTTGATAAAGGGGGAAGAATATACAATGGAGAAAAGACAGCCTCTTCAGTAACTGGTGCTGGGAAAACTGGACAGCTGCACGTAAAACAATGAATTTAGAACACTCTTTAACACCATACACAAAAATAAACTCAAAATGGATTAAAGACCTAAATGTAAGGCCAGACACTATAAAACTCTTAGAGGAAAACATAGGAAGAACACTCTTTGACCAAAATCACAGCAAGATCCTTTTTGACCCACCTCCTAGAGAAATGGAAATAAAAACAAAAATAAACAAATGGGACCTAATGAAACTTCAAAGCTTTTGCACAGCAAAGGAGACCATAAACAAGACGAAAAGACAACCCTCAGAATGGGAGAAAATATTTGCAAATGAAGCAACTGACAAAGGATTAATCTCCAAAATTTACAAGCAGCTCATGCAGCTCAATAACAAAAAAACAAACAGCCCAATCCAAAAATGGGCAGAAGACATAAATAGACATTTCTACAAAGAAGATATACAGATTGCCAACAAACACATGAAAGAATGCTCAACATCATTAATCATTAGAGCAATGCAAATGAAAACTGCAATGAGATACCATCTCACACCCGTCAGAATGACCATCATCAAAAAATCTACAAACAATAAATGCTGGAGAGGGTGTGGAGAAAAGGGAACACTCTTGCACTGTTATGGGAATGTAAATTGATAAAGCCACTATGGAGAACAGTATGGAGGTTCCTTAAAAAACTACAAATAGAACTACCATATGACCCAGCAATTCCACTACTGGGCATATACCCTGAGAAAACCATAATTCAAAAAGAGTCATGTACCAAAATGTTCATTGCAGCTCTATTTACAATAGCCGGGACATGGAAGCAACCTAAGTGTCCATCAACAGATGAATGGATAAAGAAGATGTGGCCCATATATACAATGGAATATTACTCAGCAATAAAAAGAAACGAAATTGTGTTATTTGTAGTGACGTGGATGGACCTAGAGTCTGTCATACAGAGTGAAGTAAGTCAGAAAGAGAAAAACAAATACCGTATCCTAACACATATATATGGAATGTAAGAAAAAAAAAAGGTCATGAAGAACCTAGGGGTAAGACGGAAATAAAGACACAGACCTACTAGAGCATGGACTTGAGGATATGGGGAGGGGGAAGGTAAGCGGTGACAAAGTGAGAGAGTGGCATGGACATATATACACTACCAAACATAAAATAGATAGCTAGTGGGAAGCAGCCGCATAGCACAGGGAGATCAGCTCGGTGCTTTGTGACCACCTAGAGGGGTGGGATAGGGAGGGTGGAGGGTGACACAAGAGGGAGGGGCTATGGGAATATATGTATATGTATAGCTGATTCACTTTGTTACACAGCAGAAACTAACACAACATTGTAAAGCAATTATACTCCAATAAATATGTTTAAAAAAAAAGAAAAAACATATCCAGTGTCCTCAGGGTAAAAGTGGCTTCCTTGTGCACTTTTTGGATTCCTGATTTATTTTGCTTTTGTTGTTAGATCTTTTGCTTTGTAAGAGATTTGTAAAAGAAAACAAAACAAAACAAAACAAAAAACAGAAGTCCTTCCCTCAATATTTTTGTTTTCCTCTGGCGGTTTGGTCAGAATAACTGAATCTCCCATTATTGGAAATTAGAAATCTCGCTCAGATATATTGTCGTTTTCAAAGACCTTGCAAATAATTGCAGTGAGAGACAGAGGTGAACCCAAGTAAGTATAGGACAGGGACTGCTAATCTTTCTGCCATCATCTCCTACAATTTTCTGCCTCTCTTATCTCACTCAAGTCATATGAACCTCTTATTCTTCCTCATACATACTTGCTATTTCTTCTGTGTAGAACCCTCTTCTCCCAGATCTTTTACGCCTGCCAATTCCTGTTGTTGTTCCTCCTTCCTGACACTAGAAGCTTATTTTTTACTGTTTCACATTTATTAGCATCTCTACTACTGAGTGGAAAAAATAAAAGGAGATAAATCTTAAATTAATTCATTTTAGTGAAATTAATAGGGCTGATGAGAAAAAGTAGTAGTAGAGGAAACTAAAACTAACTCTTGAAAGTATACTTTTTAGATTTTCTATGATGAAGTGAAAACCAAGAGGTGTGGGATTTGGCCCTGATGCTACCACTGTTCCTTAAGGTGGACTTAATTTCTTCTCTTGCAAAATAAGTGAGTTAGATTTCTAAGTACATTTTCAGCTCTAAATTACTTTATTAAACAATTTATATTATTTCTTAGTGCTGCAGGCTGGATAACATCAAGTGTTTTCAGTGGTTTCAGAATCTGAAAATCCATTTCCATGAAAGCTTCTCTCAGGTATTAATGTCTTAGGACTATATAACAATCTTGAGATAATGTGTTCACAGTCTTTAGGACTTGTGGAACATTCTAAGTCAGAGATTTTTAAAGAAGAGTACATATCTGAATCACCTAAGGAGTATTTTCAAAATGCACATGCTTGCACCCTGCCCATTCCAGGCCTACTGAAATCAGAACCACAGGAGTGCCTTTTCAAGCCTCTGCTTGCATCAAGGTTGTAACTATTCATTTGGTCAAAGCATGTCACATGGTCAGGCCCAAAGGCAGTGTGAGAGGGCACTATAGAAGGGCATGGATACAAGGATACATTAAAAACTGGGACTATTAGTGCAATCAGTCTCCCCCAATCTACCATATATTTATTGAGAACATGCGGTCCAGCACACTATTCCTGTGCATAGTATATATGCCATGGGAATCTATTGCTAACAGTATGCTAAATAGTTGAGAAGCATTGCCTGTAAATAATGCTGCAGTGAACACAGGGCTGCAGGGAAGGCGGGGAGGAGGGATAAATTGAGAGCATGTGATTAACAGATGCATATACCGTATATAAAATAGATAAACAACAAGAATTTATTGTATAGCACTGGGAACTATACTCAATATCTTGCAATAAACTATAATGGAAAAGAATTTTTAAAAAAGAATATAGGTATATACATATACTTGTATAACCAAATTACTTTGCTGTACATCTGAAACTAACACAATATTATAAATCAGCTATTCTTCAATTTAAAAAAAGATTTGTCACAATATTATTTATAATAGCAAAAATTTGGGAAATATCTTAAATGCCCAAGGATGTTGAAATTGTGACACATTATGGATTATTACATAGTCATTAATAATCATGTTTATAAATAATCCCAGTTATGTTAATTAGAACTAATATAAACAGAGAAAATTGCCCAGAATTTAATATATCAAAATGTTAACTTCTGGTGATTTAATTATGAATGATTTTATTTTTTTAATACTCTTCTGTTTTCAGCAAGGAACATATATTATTTTTGTCACCAAAAATGTTATTTAAATTAAACTTATGAATGCTTTAAAAATCTAGTAAAATTCATTAGAACCAGTCCTGTCAGACTGAGCAAGCTTGTTAGAATTCTGCTCCATGTTTTGCCTTCTCCCGCAACACCCCCCGTTTTTCTTCTCTTTGTGACTCAATCCTACCCCAGAGAGCAGGTTGGTCCTCTTGTTGGGTAGAAAACACAGATCATTCTGTGGAGAGATGGTGGGATGTTAATGAATTACAATGTGGCAAAGAGGGGAGCTTTCTTTCTTAAACACAGAAGATCCTGTGATGAGGTTCCTTTGATATCTAGTACTGATTACACTCAAAGTAATATTTCAATCAGGCTGTGGAAGTACATTTAAAACCTTGTCATTTGTCCCAGTGTAGATTGACTAGTTCAGGTAACTGAAGTATCCCAAATCCTTACTATATTCTATTTCCAGAAGTCCCATGGAAAATAGTCCAAGTTTTCACGTTATCCACTCCATTCCATTTCTAAATGGGTCTGCATTGCCAGCACTTGGTGATCAAGAATTTGTCAAGTTTGTTGTTTCAGTATTCTGTAGCAAAGAGTACCAGTATGTTAGTCTCCAGAGCACCAGCAACTGAATGATAAACAATTCAGGTGTGAGGAAAGGCTTGCTGGTGTGATAGCTTCTGCTTCTCCTTGGGGAACTCATTAAAAGCCTGAAAATGGCTAACAGTCTCTGAGAGCCTGGCTGCACTAGCACTTTAACAACAATGAAATTTGTTCTCCCAAGGGCATTTCCTAGATGACTGAGCATTATGTGGAAATCTCCTACTAAGTAGTCTCCCCTTTCCATTGGTGTGTCATAATTTTAACTCTAATTCTTCTAACCAATCTGTTGTGATAGATCTAGTTAGAGGCTGGATGTAACCTCCAAATCACTGTTGGGTTCAAGAAAATAGGCTGGACCCAGACATACCAAATGTAGGATTCTAGGGAAAGCAGAAGCAGCAAGTATGATAATTACAACAAACATTGAGAGCTCACTCTAAACCAGGTACTGTGCTAACAGCTTTACATAGATTATCTCACTGAATTCTCCTGGACATCTTTAGAGAGAGGAGCTATAACAAATCCCTGTTTTTACATATGATGAAATTTGAACCCTCGTGATTTGATGCCTGAGCCCCAGCTCTTAACCATGAGATGAAAGTGAAATACATTTGAGAATGTAGAACCCGTGCTTGCCAATCCGAGTTCAACAACTTCTGGTTCCAGTCTTCTAAGAGTTTCTGGGTGTGTTACATTTTCAGTTCATAGACCTGAGCAAGCTGGTCACCTTCACTGGCAGGGAGAATCATGTCTAAAAGATTCAAATGCTTAGCTATACCTGTTGGTACTCCTCTACCTGTCATGGCCAGCTGATCACCTCTATGTCTAACCTGAATGTATCTTACCCAGCAGGGCAGTGGAAGACTCAGAGAGATACAAAGGAAAATCTTTCCCCCACCAACCAAGCTTTCCAATACAAAATAGACCTAACCATTTTTTCTTTTGATTTATCTAAGATGATCCCTAACATTCCTTGTGTATCTTTAAAATCATATGAATGTATGAACAATCCTGTGCTGGATGAAGTCGAATTCTTTGCACTTGGGAGCTTGAAACTACATGTTTCAAAAGCCTGGAGATTGTTTTGAGAGTAGTTATAGCCACAATTCATAAAGCACTTGGTATTTGCTCAGCACTCACATCAGTAAGTACTTTACATAGTTTCACATTTAATCCTCACAACAACCCTACTAAATAGATGTGATTATCCCATATTTTACACATGAGGGACCTAAGACTAAGAGATACTAAGTAACTTGCCCAAGGTCCCACAGCTAGTAAATTGAGCTTGGGTCTCTTTGATTCCAAAGCCCCAATTTGGGACATCAATACCTACTTCAAGGCTCCTCGAACTTTAATATGTGTAAGAATCACCAGAGAATCTTGTTAAAATGCAGATTTTGCTTTAGTACATCTGGAGTGGGGCTTGATATTCTGGACTTCTAACGAGCGCTCTGCTGTGGTTGATAATTCTGGTCCTTGGACCACTGTTTGAATAGCAAGGCTTCACAACTTCCCCAAAAAGGGAAAGACCAGACTTTTGGTAATTTAATACTTCAGGTTAAAGGTGAAGAAGGGAACTTTTCCTAATTTGTCCTTATGAATAAAAATAAATATTAATATAAAAATAGCAGTAACTGAACAAGCCAAATATTATTCTAAGCACTTTACATGTCATATCTTATTTAATTCACTCAACAACCCTCAGAGGTAGATAATATTACTATCCCCTTTTACAGATGGGGAAAATGGAGTACAGAGTAATCAATGGATAGGTTTTGTTTTCCCCAGCCTCTTCTTGCTCTTCCCCATTCACATATTTCCTCGATTCCTGAAATTCCTTAGAGATTCATTCCCTTGTTTCCATTTAAAAAGCAATCCCCTAGATGAAGGTAATACACTGCTTTATCATTTATTTATACCTTAGTCTTTTTTATAATGAAGGTGTAGGGAGGAAACAAAGTACAAACCATATGAGACCTTCAGTTCCTAAAGAAGGGAAAAAAAGAAATGGAAAAGATAGACTGAGTCTCTAATGAAGCTTGGCACTACTTGCTTTGCAAGTTGCACTATGAGCCCTGATGGCTTCACCCACACATATTCCAAAGCTGAAACCATTGGTGATTTCAAGATAAGAAATAAAATTAAGGTGTAGATTTATTAGCTATGCAGAGATCACCATGGAGACAACTGAAAGAACTCTCACCATGGGGATCTCTCCCTACCCCTCTCTTCCTGAAATGATCAGTACATCATATAAACGTCATAAATAAATTTGGGAGGGAAGACTACAAAGCAAGCAGACTAGAGCCCCAGAAGGAGTGGTGATGGGGTGAATTAACAATCCAGAGAAAATTTCTAAGGTTGGTTTTCCAAAGTCACATGTTTTTGGGTGCTACATAGTTTCTTCAGGGAAGAAGAGAAATTTCCAGAACTTAGTTCATGTCAGCATGGGATGATTGGAGGAAGGTCAACTTAGAAACTAGTACCAACTCTAACCCTGTAGTGCAAGGAAAGAACCTCAAATGAGGCTCTTTCCACTACAAGGGAGTCACTATGTCAATATGACTCCTGGTCCACTCCCCCGTGTCATCAACATAATGATGAAATCAAAATGTCCTAGGGAACAGTAACCTTGGCAATGTGGATTTTTTTTTTTTTTTTTTTTCTTTTTGCAGTATGCGGGCCTCTCACTGTTGTGGCCTCTCCCGTTGCGGAGCACAGGCTCCGGATGCGCAGGCCCAGCGGCCATGGCTCACGGGCCCAGCCGCTCCGCGGCATATGGGATCCTCCCAGACCGGGGCACGAACCCGTATCCCCTGCATCGGCAGGCGGACTCTCAACCACTGCGCCACCAGGGAGGCCCAGCAATGTGGATTTTTGTCAAGCAGCTCTGACCCAGAACAAGTGTCCTCTCAGAGAGTAGACTCCACAAAATGCAGCACTTTGTCTTCAGTGGACACTTACATTTTCAGTATTTTGTGTAAGGAGAGCATGGAAATAATATTATCATAGGTAGAGCTCCCCAGGAAGCCGACTTTGAGATGAAGTTTGACATGTAAAATATTTATTAGGGAGTGCCCTTGGGGCATAGGGGAAGGGAGCAGGGCTTGGAAAGAGGGAGAAGTTGAGGTACAAGGTAGGCCTGACAACAGCCATGGCCTACCTTACAGAGAGCTCTGAAACTAGAATGGCTCTTCAGAATTGTTCCAAGTTGGGTCAAGATGGCCACATCTTTTTACTCTTGCATTGATTGTTCATTGGATGTGGGTCATTGGGTAAGGGGAATTGGGCCAGGTGGCTCTTTGCAGCTGAAGCAACTATGAAGGGACTGACAGCTGAAGGCTGCCTGCCAACAGCACTGCCAGCAGCTGAGGCAACAAACCCTTCACTGAAGGGAAATCAGGGTAGCACATCAGTGTCTACCATAGATAGTAGTGATTTCAAAGTACCAAGAGCTCCAAAGTCAGATAAGTGAGATTTGATCTTTACTTTTAAATTAAGAAAAACTTTCTGAGTCATAAGCCACTTCCTGGGGCAAATATTGTATTGGCCAAAAAGTTCATTCGGATTTTTCTGCAACATGGAAAAACCCGAACGAACTTTTTGGCCAGCCCAATATTTCAGTGATTCTGCTAAGTATGAAAAGGCATTTCACTGGTCTTGATATTCAGAAAATTAATTAAAAGAAATGCATTTTTATCCCTTATTCTGAATAAAAACCAAATGGATTACTCATTCCAGTTTTACAGTGTACATATGTGTTTAAATGTCAATGTGTATTTTTTCCATTCTCTTAGTGAGTCAGGAAAAGGTGCAAGAAGATTTAAATAATGAATTACCATATGGGTAATATACTCATTCATTCATTTAGCAAATATTTATTGAGCATCCATTATATGTCACAGCACCACACTAGCCATTGGCTCTATAAAATTAGTAATAACATAGAACCTGACTGAATAACTATGTCAGACAAACTCTGAAATAATAAAGAGTAGCAGGAGGAATAGAGGTGGGTAGAAAACACAGGTAGGAAGAAGCATTTGCTTCTTCCAGTTATCCTTTTCTACCTGCCATTTGGTAAAGAAGAGATAGGCATGAGCAGTCTCAGCAGGTAAGGGTAAATGAGAAAGACAACCGTTACCAAATTAAGTTGTATGGACCCAGCTCGTGCCCTAGCCTGGCCAAGGCTTCTACCTCCGTTTGGGTTCTAGTAGGCAAATAACGAAACCAAAGCTGAGATCAGCACAGCACTTTATTCAGTGGCCAAAGAATGGAGAAGGGGAACTAAGTTCATAGATCATCTTCTTCCCCACCTGGCGAGAGGGACTTGATTTTAAAGAGTGAAGGCAAAGGGAGGAGGAGTGAGGCTAATGATGGGAAGCTATATGCATTATTCTACCGGGGAAAGGGCAGGGCTTTTTCCAAGGGAGTGGGGTGCCACCCCCTTTGTATTCTCTCTGGGTCCTATTAATATCTGGTCATGGCTGCTGGTAGGTGTGTCATTTAATATGCTAATGTATTAAAATCAGCGAATAATGAGACTCAGGGTCTGCAGGAGGTCAGATTCATAGCCATCTTGGTCCCAGCTGGTTCCATCTGGTTTCTTTGTTTGTTTGTTTTTAGCTTCCTTATCTCTGGACACTTTAACTTAAAGATTTACGTTAACTCCTGCTAAAGGTTGCGGGGGTTGGCAGGTTTTGAGCAAAGCAGTCCTGCTAGAGGTGGTGGCGGGTGGGGGTTGATGGGTTTTGAGCAAAGACCTGGAGCAACTTTGGCAACACAACCATCAACTTCATTTTTTTAATCAATTCTTTATTACATTCCTTCTGTCTTTCTGGTTACCTTTTTAAGGTGACTGTCCTTCTCTGGGGTTAATAGACTTCATGAGGTTCTTCCATTGTTTGTGGAATGAACTTCCATAGTTAATAAGTTCAAATATGCCTGTAAAATGACTAGTGGTTATTAATGCACTGGATAACCATGAAAATGGGCATCTAAAGACATGAGAAGCAGAGATTGGAGAAAACTATATCCCTTCTTTCAGTGTGGATATAACAACTTGGAAAGACTAAGTACTCCTTAGCAGTCTGAGAATTTTGCTGAAAGAGGTTCCTAAATTGGAAGACAGAGGTCAGACAGCTTCTTGGATTAAAGAGATTAAGGACACCATTGTCTGTTTATGTTTACATTCTTGAGCAAGCAACTAAATTCAATAGGAAGCAAGACATCTAGAGTGAAGAATATTTCTTGGAATCCTAGGGAGAAGATTTCACCCAGAGGTTGTACCAACCAAAACAGAATAGGTCTTTACAAAACGGCCTCTAATAGTACTTTATTTACTCCACTTCTGAATGCCATACAGAATAAATTTGCTTTCTTTCTTTAATTGAATCTCATGTACCTTTGACCCATTCTTACCAGGACATCTTTCTACTTGGTGTTTACCCCACTTTATTTTTATTGAATTTAAAAAGTTATTTTAAAGTAAATCTCCTTACCTTTGTAAAGAGTTGTGAAAAACTGGTTCAACTGATTCTCACCCCAAGATCTGTTGAGACACAGGTGGAAGCTGAAAGTTGACTTAAACTTTGAGTTTTGGACCAGCAGCATCAGCATCATCTGGGAACTCGTTAGAAATGCAGACTCTCAGGCCCTACCCCAGAACTCTTGAGTCATAATCTGCATTTTAACAAGCTCCTAAGGTGAATCGTATGCACGTTAAAGTCTAGGAGGCACTGATTTACAGCATTTGTGGAAAAGTCCTTCCTCTATAGCTAAGTTAAAAACACAGAACAGTGAATTACTTAATTTTCTTTCCCGAGTCTCTGTTCACTGTTCTTAATAACATTGTAACAAGTTTGGAATACAAAAGAATTATCAGACAAGAGACCTTTCGTAAAATACAGCTCACAAAGATCCAAGGGGCCATCTGAAATGGAGTCAAACTTTTGGAAAAGCTGAAATAGAACTTTTCATTCATTTCTTTTTCAAATGGTTTAACTGGGGGAAAATATCTAAGAAATATATTACAGATGCAAAAATCTTTAAAACAGAACCAGAGGAAAACATTTTGGAAATGGTTTTAAAATGACTGATAAAAATGTAAGAAACTTGAACTGTTTCCCCATGAAAGGAATACAGCTGGAGGCAGCATTTACAGCTGGCAGGGAAGAAGCTCAGCTAGTCAGGGCGAACTGGCCCAATTTTACATCAATTATTATTACATTATGTTCATTTAGAAAAACATTAAATGTTCCTCTTTGTAACTTTTCTTTGCCATCTCTTTAGATATGAAAGGATATTTAGTATATCTACCAGAACATGAAATAATGCTCATGAAATATAATCACCAAGTTGGTCATCAGCTGCTGGTCTAACCAGTCCTGCTGAAACATTTGAATCTCCTGCCTGCACCCTGAACGCAAGCAGGTGGCAGGTCGGCAGCAGTGGTGACAACTGGCTACTGAAGGGGGCATAAGTCCAAAATGAAGAGATCACATTCCTTGCTGTGGAGGACCAGAGGCCTATTGTGCTTTTCCAGCTTGATCACAAACAGGCAGTTTTTTGGGTACTGCAGGCAGGTGGAATGAAGGACTCTTAGATGAACCATCACTAACAACAAAAATTCAGAATACATGTAGAAAGAATAACAAGCAATGCAAGTAAGGCTGAATTGAAACAATAGGTTCCAAAATAGAGCACTATATTCCAAAGGATCATGCTCTCTAACTCGTGAATCAATTTTTTTTCTGTTTTGCTCCTTAGTAAATTGGACAGAATCGTTATTTTTATTTTATAGACAGGAGAAGGGAGGTTAAATGATTTACCCACATTTGTACAGCTTATCTACAGAAAAGAAAGTTGAATTTGAGCTTTTTGATTGCCTGTCCAGTGGGCTGATATGCTTTATCATGCACAGTAATACATTTGAAGCAACTTGCTCACATTTTATAGTAGCAGTTAATGAGCTCTTTGGTATTGTTTATCAGTTGTTTCAAATGTGTTGTTGTTTCACAAGCACTTTCCCCAACTAGGTGCCAAGTATCTTGTGGACAGGCCTGGGCATATTTTATGTGCTCAGTGAATGCTGATTGAATAATTACCAAGGAAAGATGAAACATTTGGAAAAGAAGGGAAAAAAAGAGTGGAACATAACAGAGCTGGGGAGAAAGACACAGCTCTCAAAAGTTGCATCCTAGTCATTTAAATTTAGGGCATAATATCACAGAATATTATATTTGGAAGGGTCCCCGGAGATGACCTTACCTAACCTTCTACCTATTGAGGAGTATCTTCTTTTATTTTCTTCCAGTTTTATTGAGATATAATTGTCGTACAGCACTATATAAGTTTAAGGTGTACAGCATAATGGTTTGACTTACATACATTGTGAAATTATTACCATAATAGATTTAGTAAACATCCATCATCTCATATAGTTACAACATTAAAGAAACAGAAAAAAATGTTTTCCTTGTGATGAGAACTCTCAGTATTTACTCTAACTTTCATATATAACATAGAGCAATGTTAATTATATTTAACATGTTGTATATTCCATCCCCGATACTTATTTATCTTAAAACTGGATGTTTGTACCTTTTGACTGCCTTCATCCTATTCCCTCTCCCCCTATCCTAGGTTTACCTTCTATAGAACCCTTCATTGGCATCCCTCTAGTTTTGCTTAAATATCTTCAATGTTCTGGAGCTTATCTCCAATCAGGTCTGCTCTTAGACTGATCTATTCCTTAAGTTTTTCTCTGTCAGTTAAGCAATCATTTATTGAGCAACTGTGTCTCAGATGGCATGCTAGCTGTCAGAATACCAAGAAGAAGAATAAATCAACTTCTCTGTCATGTAAAACCTAAATGGGTGTTGCTGTTCTGCGGGCAGCTCTCTTCCAAGTCTTGTTTTATGGATCCAGCCTCCTTCCATCTTGTGGCTCTGGTGTGTTCAACTTAATGCTTGCACGTTTCCCATGCTCATTTGCTGCAAGCCAGAAGTGAAAGGGCATGAAGGATGTGTGTGGGAGTCGTTAGGAGTCAGGCCTGGAAATGATGCACATATTCTGGAATAATTCTGCTCATATTCCTTCGCTAGATCTCAGTCACAGTTCCACATCTAACACCAACAATTGCCTAGCTGTAGGCCCAGGAAGACGAAAATAAAGGTTTAGTAATTGGCTAGCAGTTTCTGCCACAGTGCTCTCATTATGCACAGTTTTTGGATGAGGTGAGGATGGCATGCTCCAAAGATCATGCAGGTATAAATAGTTAGCCAGGATTCACACTTGGGTGATCTGGCACTGCTGCTCTCCCAGTGCCTCTTAATGTGTGGATCCCAGGCCAGCAGCATCAGCATCACCTGAGAACTTGTTAGAAATGCACATTAATTGACCTCACCCCAGACCTACGAAATCAGAAACTCTGAGGTGGGGCCCGGTAATGTGTCTTAACAAGCCCTCTCTGACTGACTCATACTCACGTTTGGGAACCATTGCACCATACTGTACTACCTTTCATTTAAGGGCTTCCAGAGTATTTTTCTAGTTGGCCATCAATATTATCCATTATCTAGAGAAATGTCTGACAGTATTAGTGACCAACTTGAAAAATAAATATTTAGAATTATTTTTACTTCAAATACAAAAATATTATTTGCTCTGCTTTAATTTTAAAATAATGGTATTTCTGTTATAACATTGCCTTGCTTTAAGTGTTATTTATGCAATTGTCTATTTTCTCACACTAATTTCTAAGCATCCAAAATGCTCTTGTATCTCCCACAGCCACTAGTAATTTGCTTTCCAAATAGTAGGCATTCGATAACAGTTGGTGTAATTGAATGAGAAAAAAATGTTGTACGATAATGTTTCTCATTAAATTGAAGATATATGGAAAGCAGCTTTAGATGCTAAAACGTTTCAGTCATATTTTCCATGACTATTAAAAACTTCACAGAAAGGACAGTTTAATATCTTCATTGTCAATCGATAGCAAGATTTGAAAACTGCTGTTATCAGATATGAAAATTTACAATGAGATGTTTAAAAATTATTAGTTACTTAAAAATCCACAGTGTTCTATTTTTCTTCCTGAAATAACTTTCTCAATTAGCTAATTTATAATGCACACACTAAAAGACTTTAAAATACAACTTTCATTTATTGGATATTTAACAGGCTCTGATGGAACTTTAGAATATGTCTAAAATAATTTTTAGTGTTTCAAATAATTACTGATTCAGCATAGAACTATTTATCATGCAGGAGACTATCCTTCAAGAGTGATCTTTTCAGAATGTTGTTTACATGGCGGTGTCTCATGTAAATTTTGCTGCTAGATGTGACTATTATCTTGTATATTTCACCACCTCCGTTCTTCCCTTCCTCCCATAAATCAGAATATTGGAAATATAATCAGAACACATTTTACCATGCATATATGTGACAGCAAATAATATTATGAGGTTTTTTCCCATTATCTCTATCTTCAAGTTGAAAATCAAATTGAAGCATTTATCTATATAGTGTGGATTTCACTGGTGCATCTAAGCATTTCTTTGTAACTGAATCAAATATAATTTGGTATTATTAAATGAGATGGGGTGACTCATGAGCTATTGACCAAGTTCTAATGGTTAATTAGCAGCAGTGCATTATAACCCCTACCCACTCACAGTCACTATTGCAGCTGAAGGAATTTTAATTAGCTGTGTGAGACCTTAGTCAAATACACCTGCAAGCCAGCTCTCTTATTTTTCAAAGCTCTCCTCCTAGATTCTTACTTTGGAATTTCTATTATCCAAAGGTAGTGATTATGGCTTCCTTGGGATTTTACCACCTTCCTTTCTCTTCCTCCCACTTCTCTACCTACAGTTACCCTTTGCAAACTCTGAGATTGATCATAACGAATCTGATAATGGGACCAAAGGCTTTCAGTTTCTGCATGATAACACAAACATGCCAACCTGGCCCCATGTGAATCGGCTCAGGTTTTCCCACTGGTTTGGCCCTCGTTTCCAGTGGAGTTGCTAGAAAGGGTCATTTTGGATGTTGACTTGGATTTCCAGTCAGTATGCTATTTACTCACTCCAATACTGGCTTCAGGGTAACTTCTAATGCTATATATGGCTTAGAACAAAGTATTTGGAATGATCTGGGGAGGACTGGAATAGGAGTGAGAAGACCTTTCCTTTCAGCTTGTATTTCTGACTATTCAAAAATATACCTAAACTGGGATGGATACATTTGTGTGTGAATAATAAAATTAAAACATTAAAAATAGAATGAGGTCTGGCTTGAGCTTAAGGTGAGTGAGTGAATCATGTGCCTGATTAAATTAGCATTGCACAGAAGTGGAACCAGAAGGGGGGTAGAGTGTAACAGCTCTCTTCCCTCTGGGGTGACTTTTCCATCTGTACACTGCAGGCCTGCTACCAGATAATGAATGGTGAGAGATCCCAAATGACAGGTGGCAGAAGAATACTGAAGAGTCTTATTAGCCAACTCCTACAATATATATTCTGGGCGCTGCTACTTGAGCATTTTTTTTCCCCATAAAAAGTACCTGTTAGCAGAAATTAAATATAGAAATAATATTCTTTACCTCATGACCTCCATATGGGGGAGGGGTGCATTGGAAATACTCAAGGGAAGGCATAAAGAAGTGAGGGTACAGGTGTTACTTTTGGGTGGCTGGGCATCTATTCATCCTATCTGTACAGGGATAGGATGAATAGATGCCCAGGGGATTCACTTGTCTCCTTTTTATAGGCCATGAATTTGAGTGGGACACCAGGATGCAAAATATGGCCAAGATTAAGCCTCTAGAGTCTGAATGTTTGTGTCCTCTCAAAATTCACATGTTAAAATGCTAATGCCCAGTGTGATGGTATTAGGAGATGAGGCCTTTGGAAGGTCCCTAGATCATGAGGGTGGAGGCCTCATGAGTGGGATTAGTGTTCTTAAAGAGAGACCCCATAGAGATCCCTTGTCCTTTCCACCATGTGAGGACACTGTGAGAAGGCACTGGCCTTGTGTAGTGGTCTCCTGAACCAGGAAGAACCCCCTCCCCTAAACCCTGCCAGAACTCAACCATGCTGGTACCTTGATCTTGGACTTCCCAGCCTCCAGAACTGTGAGAAATAAATGTCTTTTGTTTATAAGCTACCCAGTCTGTGGCATTTTTGTTATAGCAGCCCAAGCTGACTAAGACAAAGCCAATCAGCATATTGCATTTCTCAGGATGCAATGGTTGGTTCAGTGATGGTCCCATGATCCTACAAGAGTCTATGAACACTGAGGCTTTCCTAGGGCTTCTGGGGAAAAGACACATTCTTTCCTGCTTTACTTGAACATAAGGGGCTGTAATGGCGGTATTACTGCTCTCATACTGCTACAACATGGAGCCTGAGACTGAAGAAAATAAAATAGGGGGTCAGAGATAATGAGATGGAGAGAAAATAAGTTCCTTTTTCCTTCCAGTTTTATTGAGATATAATTGGCATACAGCACTGTGTAAATTTAAGGCATATAGCATGATGATTTGACCTACATACATCATGAGATGATGACCGCATAAGTTTAGTGAACATCCATCATCTCACATAGGTACAAAATTAAAGAAATAGAAAAAATTCTTTTCCCTTTCAGTAAGAACTCTTAGGATTTACCCTCTTAACAACTTTCAGATATAACATACAGCAGTGTTAATTATATTTATCATGTTGTACATTACATCCCTAGTACTTATTTATCTTATAACGGGAAATTTGTACCTTTTAACCACCTTCATCCAATTCCCTCTCACCCCCGCCTCTGGTAACCACAAATCTGATCTCTTCTTTTATGGTTTGTTTGTTTGTTTGTTTTTGAAGTATAATTGACCTACAATCCTATGTTAGTTCCTTGTATGTAACATAGTAATTTGATATTTCTATACAGTTCAAAATGATCATCATGATAAGTCTATTTACCATCTGTCACCAAAGATATTACATAATTATTGACTATATTCCCCACACTGTACATTTCATACCCATGACTCATTTGTTTTGTAACTGAAAGTTTGTACCTCTAATCTCCCTCACCTATTTCTCTACTCCCCCACCCTTCTCCCTCTGGCAACCACCTGTTTTTTCTCTACGTCTATGACTCTGTTTGTGTTTGGTTATGTTTGTTCATTTGCTTTGTTTTTTAGATTCCACATATAAGTGAAATCATACAGCATTTGTCTTTCTTTGTCAGAGTTATTTCACTTAGCATAATACCCTCTAGGTCTATTCATGTTGTTGCAGATAGCGAGATTTCATTTTTTGTTATAGCTGTGTAATATTCCACTGTGTATATATGTGTTCATCTATTGATGGGTACTTAGGTTGCTGCCATATCATGGCTATTATAAATAATGCTGCAATGAACATAAGGGTGCATATATCTTTTCAAGTTAGTGTTTTGGTTTTCTTTGGATAAATATCCAAAAGTGGAATTGCTGGATCTTATGGTAGTTCTATTTTTTTTTTTTTTTTTGGCTGCATTGGGTCTTCATTGCGGTGCGCGGGCTTCTCATTGCTGTTGCTTCTCTTGTTGCGGAGCATGGGCTCTAGGGCACGTGGGCTTCAGTAGTTGTGGCTTGCGGGCTCTAGAGTGCAGGCTCAATAGTTGTGGCACACGGGCTTAGTTGCTCTGCGGCATGTGGGATCTTCCCGGACCAGGGCTTGAACCTGTGTCCCCTAAATTGGCAGGCGGATTCTTAACCACTGTGCCAGCAGGGAAGCCCCGGTAGTTCTATTTTAAATTTTTTAGGAACCTCCATACTATTTTCCATAGTGGCTGCACCAATTTACATTCCCAGCAATATTGCACGAGGATTCACTTTTCTCTACATCCTCACCAACACTTGTTATTTGTTCTTTTTGATAATAGCCATTCTGATAGGTAGGAGGTGATATCTCATTGTGGTTTTGATTTGCATGTCCCTGATGGTTAGTGATGCTGAGCATCTTTTCATGTTCCTGTTGGCCATCTGTATATCTTCTTTGGGAAAATGTCTATTCAGGTCCTCTGCCCATTTTTTAATCAGGTTGTTTGGGTTTTTTTGATGTTGAGTTGTATGAATTCTTTGTGTATTTTGGATATTAACTCCTTATTGGATATATTGTTGGCAAATATCCCCTCCCATTCAGTAACTGGCCTTTTTGTTGATGGTTTTCATTGCTGTACAAAAGCTTTTTAGTTAGATGTAGTACCATTTATTTATTTTTGCTTCTGTTTTCCTTGCCTGAGGAGACATATCCAAAAAAATATTGCTAAGACCAATGTCAAAGAGTGTACTGCCTATGCTTTCTCCTGGAAGTTTTATGGTTTTACATCTCACATTTAAGTCTTTAATCCATTTTGAGTTTATTTTTATGTATGGTGTTAGGGAGTGTTCTAATTTCATTCTTTTACATGTAGCTGTCCAGTTTTCCCACACCACTTATTGAAGAGACTGTCTTTTCCTGATTGTATATTCTTGCCTCTTTTGTTGTAGATTAATTGCCCATGTAAATGTGGGTCCATTTCTAGAGAAACAAAGTCTGATGACACATTTGAGCATTGACTGCAACAGTGCCTGTAGCCAGCCCTGCCTCTGGATCAGGCTGCCTCTGGATTTCATTTATGTAAATCAATAAATTCCTTTAATTCTTATTTTGCCTAAGTTAGTTTGGTTTGGGTATTCTGTTATTTGCAACCAAGATTGCCCTGATTTACACAGATGTGAATACCACTCAAGCATCTCCGCAGTTGAAGATTGATCCACAATTCCACAGGGGCCTACACCTTTGGAGATTTATTTATTTAGTAACCAATCAAAAGTAAGGGGAGCTTTTCAGGAAAGTTTGTTTGGTGGTCAGAATTTTAAATTATTCCAGTGTCAAAGCTCCTAGCAATCCATCTACTAATTGGTTTGTGAATAATTAAAAGATGATCTAAGGTCATCAGCAAACCTCAAGATAAATCCTGCTGTCTAGAGTATGCATCATTCATGTAATTTTATGACATAAATGTTCTCATACTAAGTGAAAAAGAAGCAGAATAATGACATGTATATAATATGGAATAAAATGGAAAATCAGAATGTGGAACCTCATGGGGAATCACTAAAAAAAAAATAATAATAAGTAACTGGGAAACCCCAAGCATGAGGTTTTAGAATGTAACAATTTCATTGAGAGAAATGATTTGTAAAACAATTTGGAACTCCTCTAAGAGTTTCAGTCTTTATTAAAATTTTCTGGTGGTTATTTCAACTTTAATCAAATATTACCTTCATATAATAGTTGATATACATGATATATGGATATAAGATATAACCATTGGAGTCACAGTGTTCTTAAAGAACTGAATATTTATTTGATAAATATTGCATTTCTAAAAATACTATACTGACTGGTGATTTTTTTTTTTTTTTTTTTTTTTTTGCGGTACGCGGGCCTCTCACTGCTGTGGCCTCTCCCGTTGCGGAGCACAGGCTCCGGACGCGCAGGCTCAGCGGCCATGGCTCGCGGGCCCAGTGGCTCCGCGGCACGTGGGATCCCCCCGGACCGGGGCACGAACCCGCGTTCCCTGCATCGGCAGGCGGATTCTCAACCACTGCGTCACCAGGGAAGCCCGACTGGTGATTTTTAATATTTTTTATTTTGTCCCATTACTAAAGGAATAACTCTCAGTGGACACATTTCAGAAACTAGTTGCTATACCTAAAAATAAAGAAATGTTAATGTTACCTTTCCAAGAGAGACAATACACAACCATCCTAAGAAGGTGGATTTCAAAGTGTAAATATCAAAAAAAAAAAAAAAACCCAAGAATCCAAAAATTTGCCAAGATGTCTTTTGAAGCAATTGAAATAAAAGGCCAGACTTAAGTCTATACAGGCCTTTCTTTCAACCTGATGATTAAAAGAGGGAGTTTGACCTTTTTGTTTTTTTAACACTACTTCAACATTGATGAAAGAATGAGTGGATCTGTTAAATAAACCAGAATACCTCACTCATAATGGATCAGTTATGTCCACAAGAAGTGAATGTATGATTTCTGTAATGCTGTTAGCTCAGTTTAGGTGTGTGAAGGCAGTGAAGGCAACAGTGTGTTGCAATGAACCAGCAGCACACAGAAGTGCCGTGGAATCAAATGATCCAGTTGGGAATCTCAATTCTACTACTTCCTAGCTGTATAGTCTTGGGATGTTTACTTATCTTCTCCAAACTTTAGATTCCTGATATATAAAATGTGTCTAAAAAATGTTAGCTACTATCACTTAAGTTTTTCATATTGTAATAATATTTGTCATTTTTAAAGTATTTCTCTGTGCCACGTGCTACACTACACATAACACACACGTGCGTGTGTGCACATACACACACCCCATACCCTTAAAACTCTATGAGATAGTTATTTTAATTCCCATTTTATAGATGTAGAGACTGAGGCTCAGATAAGTTATATATCTCACTCAGGGTCACATGGCTTGTGTATAGTCAGTCTTCAATTTGAACAAAAGTCTGTCTGATTCCATAGACAATGGTTCTAATCTATAAAACCAAACAACATCTATATGTTGCAATAAGAAAGACAGTAAGTTTGAACCTGTACTTTGACCCACATCACAATTAATCCATAGTGTGGGGAGTGCTTGCTACTCTTGCTACCTACTCTTAGGTAGTTCAAGAATGTATAAAAAAGAACTTTGTGTAAAAACCATAAACCACATACTGGCTTTGGGATGTAATTGAGATAGACAGATCCTGTAGCAGTGAAACTGGAGGAGGAACAGATTAGGCAGAGCTATGAGCCAACAGGTACTGTAAGATGTGGTCATGGTCAATCAACAGACTACAGAGCAAATCTGTATTCACTGTGGAAAAATCAAAGTCAGAAAACACACCAAACCCCATTGTGACATTAGAATCCTCTTCAACCTAAAACACTGACACTAATTGAGTTTGGCAGATAATATCAAACTGGAGCTCATGGACCCACATAGGCCATAAGACTCTGCTCATATAGCAAATCTTAATGCTGGTGCAAGGCTGTGCTGACTTTATTGATTCTAGGATTTTAGGAGTACAGATATCTAGGTGGATCCTAAGCTGATATCGAATACTGGGAGTAAGACTAGAATTTAGGACAGGAAAGAATTCTGTGATTTCTGGCCAATGGGCTATACATTTTCAGCCAGTTATTCTTTGTGTTTATTTGTCCTTTGTTATCCTTGAGCTTTAAGTGAAATATGATTTAAAGAGCTTGTTCAATTATTCTATGATTTTTTTTATCCACGTTTATCTAGGGTGTTAAACTGAGAGCAGCTCACGTGATAGTCTCAGTGAAAGTTACCTAATGCTCTGAAGGAAAGTGGACCAAGGGCAATAATGGTCAAAACGTCAAGGGACAGTGTTTTCTTCCCACATGGAGATGCTTTGTAAATCTAAACAGTACTTTCTTTATACCAGTCACCTGCTAATTACTAAACTAATAACATTTTTCAAATCTAATTTGAACCCTGTTAAACATTTGATCCTAATGAATTCTTTTTATTTCTTAAAATGCTCTCCTTACTTGAATTCCTTCTCTCTTAGTTTTCTGCCAAGTCTTTTTCAGGTTCCTTCATGCACTCCTCTTCTTCTATCTAATGTTTAAATGATGGTTTTCTCTCAGGGTTCTACATACCCGGACCACTTCCCTTTTGACTCTATACATACATACTATACATTATACATATCATATCTAAGTGATTCCATAACTATTATCTTAATCACTTAAGTATTCAAAAGCTACATATTACCATGAAAAAGACTCACAATATTGGACTTTTACATAATGGCCCTATTGCTGTCATACAGAAGAGGTGAAATGGACCCTCCCTCAAAATTGGTTTGGATATTGAGACTGATGATACCACATTTGCATCAAGAGGGTAGGAATGAGATTTATTATTCATATAATGAGACTTTCTGAAGAGTGAAGGGTGAGTTCCCAAGCAGGTCGAAAAATGGATTGAGAGAGCGAGGAGGGGCAGCTGGCTTTGGATTTTATTGTGGCTAGGTTGTGGGGCTGGGGTGAGGGTTCCCTTGCATGGTCTAGGGCTTCCATAGTTTGAGCCTCCCCCTGGCACCAAAGTAGGGAGCATCTAGGCCTTCTCATCAGCTTGTGCAGATATAGGGGAAGACAGAGTGGCAGAGCTTGAAAGCTATAAGCAGTCAAAAATCAAAAATGGAGTGAGACTCTTTATTACAAATCTCCATCATAATTAAGTCATAGTTAATTTAGATTTGACCACTACACAATCCACAACTTCAGTCCATTTGTCTGTTCTGAATTATAGAATTGCCAAATTGATCTTTCTACTTGGATGTCTGACAGAGCCCTAAAGCTCAACATGTTCATAACTGAGATCTTTTTGCAAGGTAAGTTAATGACCTCTCAATCCACCTAGTTTTCCAAGTTAGAAAGATGACAGATATCCTAGATGTTTCTCTGTTCTTATCAACTCCTGGTCTTTGCTATTGGTCATAAGCTCCTATTGATTCTACCTTTGATCACCTTGCTGATACCACCCCCTCCTCTTGTAGATCCCATTGACTACCTCAGTTCAGTCCCTTGCAGTTTCTTGACTGGATTATTGCAATAGCGAGATCTTAATGGCTGCTCTGTTTCTAGTGTCATCCTCTCTGATAATCACCTCCACACACACATTTACCAACTTGACCCCAAATGAAAATATGATCCACATCACTCTCCTACTTAAAACTCTTCTATTAGTCTTGATCAGCCACAGGTTAAAGTATGAATGCCTTATAATGGCATACAAAAGCTTTTGTGTTTTGGCCTCAACCTATTTCTTTGGCCTCATCTACCTACTCCCCTGTCCTGACTCCTATTTTTTCACATTCACCGTGGGTTTCGTTTATACCAAAATACCTTCAGTTCCTCAAACGACCTGAAGTCATTGTTTTTTGTCCCCATACCTTTTTACATGCTGCTCCTTTTGTCCAGAAGACCCTTTATGTTTCTGTCCTCTAGGCAGCCCTATTTATTCTTCTAGTCTGAATGCAGCTAATATCTCTTCTATGAGGCTTTTCTTGACTTTCCCAGGCCATGTTCGCAGCGTAGCACCCTGTATATAATGAGTATAGTAACCATTTATTCTGTGCTTCACACTGTGCTAAGTCCTTTACATATATTATTTTAGGCAATCTGTATAGTAATTTTAGGAACTAAGTATGGATATCCCTGTTTTAAACATAATGATATTAAGGTATAGAGAGTTGCAATGACTTATGCAAGACCACACTGCTATCACGTAGTGGATCTCAAACTTGAACCAAAGTTATGTCTTAACTAGACCAATGCTCATCATCATGATGTCGCTCAGGTGTATTTGTTTAATGACCTATCATTCCATATAGTCATTTTTGCATTTCCTAGACCAAACAAATAGTAGTGCCTAATGTGTATATTATATGTTGAAGAGACCAGGATATGTGGGGGTGGGACCGGGCAAATGCCAAAGAACAATACAGTGCAGCCATTAAGTCCATAGTAAAAAGTTCAATCATACCATCATATTTAAAATCTGTAAAAGCTGATTAGGAAAAGACTGAGAATAGATGGTCATTTCTGTTTCCTTTTTCAAATCTATATGAGGAAAATGGCCAAGTACTGCTTAAAAACCATCAAATGATTGAAGTAAAAACAGTGTAAAAGTTCTATAGCAGTCATATGTCACAGCATCTATGTCCCTCACTTACATCTTGAATGGTCCATAAAGAGAAATGACTTTGGCTTCTGCCAACTGTTCCCCGCGTCAAGAATAAGTACCATGGAAGGGACTGAGAATGCATTTTATGCAAGAACTGTCACACAAAGAGCAGACATTCAGATTGAAATTGCAGCTCTTAGACTGAGGAGTTGAACAATAGTCAAAGATGGGAGAAATCCTAACAGCTGGCAAGTCAAGGGAAAGGAAGATGGGGAAATGAGTCTCATTGTTTATCTAACTTCCAAAGATGAAGTCATAAAAACCATATAACCTAATTGCAGTTCTGTTGTCATTCCAGGGATGTCTTTTTGCACCACTCAAATCAAACCATCTGGGTTCCATTCTTCCCTATTGATCTTACTCATCCTACATGATATAGCTCAAATGTTACCTCCTTTGTCACATATCCCCTGGTCCCCCAGTCAGCATTGATAACCCCACCCTTTTTGCTCACAAAGAACCCTACTTGTACCTCAGTTTAGTAGTTCTTAGCTAGATTCAAGACCAAGTTTGAGCCTCTTAAAAGCAGAGAACTATTCTTTCTTGTATGTTCATGCCAACTGCCTAGCGCAGGGCTGAACTCAAACTAGGCTTTCAGTGAAGGCTTGTTGAATTGAAATAAATCTGTTAAGGTTAAGGAATTACCAAACTGTAAATCTTTCTTGACCAAATGACTTGTTCCTCTAAGGACAAATTTTAAAGAATCAGGAAGCCTCAAATAGTCTCTTGTGTTCTGTTTGCACTTGATAATTTCTTACTGAAATTTTAGCCTCTGAAACGCACACTTTATTAGCACAAAAGATTTCCTCAGACAGAAAACTCAGATGTTACATATAACCTTGGCTGAGTCATGCTTTAATGTCCCTTCAACTTTCCCAATAGTTGACCTTGATTCTTTGTCAGATTTCCTGGAAAGCACCTGCAGCAGCTGCTCCTGCCACTACCACTACTCATGTTGGCCAGCCTATGTTTGCTGCAGCTATCAGGGGTCTAGGCAAGTAGGTCTCTGACTGAAGAGATAGCTCTGATTGATAAAGCAGCCAGGAGAGTAGACCTAAAATCCTGTAGTGTGTTATATTCACTATTATATTATGATTATTATGCACTTTTCTTCTTCTTCTACTAGATCATGAGGTTCATGAGAACAGGAAGAAGATCTAAATCATTTTTGTATTCCTTATTGTATTCGATCAATGCTTTGAAGCTTCAACTTTAGTACCTGCCATATATAGCCTAAATTGTGATAGTAACTAAGCCAAGTAAGGTGAATTCATATTAGGCTGAATTCCATCCTAAGGATTGTGAAGCACTTTAAACCCTTTAAGGAAAAAAATCAGACCATATATAAATGTATAGTTGGATTGGATTCTGATGAGGCTTCATCCCCAGTTTGATTCACTTGGTCAGCACTGGGGCCTAGGCATCATTTTTTAAAAGCTCACCCACCCAGAATTCTAATATGCAGCCAGGGTTGAGATCTAGGGTCACTGATCTAGGATATATAGATATGACAGATAAAGATATCTCACCTTTGAATTAAAGAAAAGAACAAACAGCAAATATATAAACTTTGTGTACTTTTTTTTTTTTTTTTTGCGGTATGCGGCCTCTCACTGTTGTGGCCTCTCCCACTGCAGAGCACAGGCTCCGGACACGCAGGCTCAGTGGCCATGGCTCACGGGCCCAGCCGCTCCGCGGCACGTGGGATCTTCCCAGACTGGGGCACAAACCTGTGTCCCCTGCATCGGCAGGCGGACTCTCAACCACTGCGCCACCAGGGAAGCCCAACTTTGTGTACTTTTATATTCTATTTCCTAGAGTTAATTATTTACCTACTTTATTTTTTTTAATTAATTTTTATTGAAGTATAGTTGCTTTACAATGTTGTGTTAGTTTCTACCTAGTTTAAATAACATCTCTTCTTGGCAAAAAACTTAATGTTTGTATTTAGGAAGTATTATTCTCTTGCGAGTCTTTACTTCTCACTAGGAAGCTTGTTTTTTTTTTTCATGAATTGCTTTTAGGTAATTCATGGGGAAGTATAAACAAACACATTCAAGAGAGACTGGTCATTGTTCTTCCCTGCTATGAATATTTATCATGCTAAATATTTGGCTTTGACATTTATTTCAACTTCACTGATACTTCTGCAGTGCCTTGCTTTCTTTTGGCATTGACATTTTAGTACCCTTTGCCATTATACAATATATTTTTGGAGGCATTATTGTTTGTGGAAATTCCAAGCCTTGCTTTCACTATTACAAATTTAACTGGATAGGGCCACTGATTTATTGAGCTTCAGTCTGGCCTGAGCTAAGGTGTTTTCTCCTAATAGCTGCTCTCCTGAAATATGTCCTCACCTGATCTGCATGTTTTCCTAGTTTGTAGACCATGAATATATCCCTTTGCTCTATAACCCTCAGTGTTATCGTTTGTTCTATTCTTCACCTTCAGCCTTCCCAAGCTTCTCAGAGTGAATTAACTGGTGCCCCACAACTCCATAATCATTACATTCTATTTCTGAGCAAATTTTAGTTATACAGGTAGTGTCAATCATAGCATCAAGTGGAGAAGTAATAGTCATAGTAGTGACAGAGCTTGGATTAAAGCCATCTAGTAAGCCAGACCTGAAAGAGAAAAGAGAACTGGGATTCCACATTGTTTCTGAAGGATCCTGACCCTCAGTTGAGCCTAGAATGTGGTTCTCTCAGGAAGAACTGATGTGTGGCTTCCAGTGACCTATGTGGGATTAACTCCAAAGCAGACTGGGACTTCAGTCACAGAAAGATGATGAGAGAAGAGTAGGCCAAGGCTGAACCAAATGACTTATGTGTAAAGGTGATCTCCAGTAGAGACTGACAGCCTAAATGACAGCAGTCCTTACCACTGAGTTAGGCACAAGTTTTTATACCATGTCAGGCCTTCCTGGTTGTTCTGCCACCCACAGCCTTCACTTCCCTCTCTAGCATGAATCTCCTTCCAGGTCCTGACTTGTGCCCACCTCTTGTTATCTCCTAAGCTAGTATGCCATAAAGCCAGACAGCTTGTCCTGAAGAACAACAGGGCGAAAGCCAAGATCTTACAACTTACCTCAGTTTGGGATCTCCAGGTCTAACTCAGCAAGAGCAGGGAATTTTGCTCTCCATCTAAATGGAACACCCTCTTCCCGGTGTCTTCTCTCTTACATTTCGACAGTGGTTCTAGAGCACAGAGATTTGCCTTCTCTGACTGATAGACCACATAGAAAAGTTCCAGTGGAATTTAGCTCTTGGGCTCAGAAAACTGATTGTTATGCAATTATAGCTCGAATCAATAAATAAATACAATTTTTTGAGAGATTCATTTCAAATCAGGCATGTAATTAGAAGACGAAGACATGTTATATGGAATAAAGAAGCATGTTTACCAAACAGTAATCACACCAAAACTCAAAATTTTATTGCATCAGAAATTGCATTTTAATATGATTGTGTGTGTATGTAATGTAAAAACTTTATTTACGAATGAAACATTAAACAGAGCACTACCATTAAGAAGTGTTACAGATCTTGCTTAAGGATTTTAACATTTAACTCCACAAAATCACTTTGGGAAACTCTACTGAAGCTAAACACACACCTATCCTATGACCTAGTAATTCCACTCTTTAGCATACCCAGGAAAAATGAGTGCATACGTCCACAAAAAGACATATGTAAGAATATTCATAAGAGCTTTATTCATAATAGTCAAAGCTGCAAGTAAGCCAAATGCTTATCAAAAGGAAAATGGATAAACAAATGGTAGTATACTCATACAATGGAAAACTACACAGCAATAAGAAGAACAAGCTACTGGTGCACAGAACAACATGCATGCATCCCACATGTATTATGTTGAGTGAAAGAAGCCAGACACAAAGGAGTACATATGTATGATTCCATTTATATCAAATTTAAAAAGAGACAACTAGCTGAGGAAGATAGGAGACCGAATACTGGTTACCTGATGGTGCGTGTGGATGGGACTGCAGAGTGGAATGAGGAAGGAGGGGGCTTTGGAAGGTACTAGAAATATTCTATATCTATGTGAATGATGGTTACAGGAAGGTGAGAAGGAAGGTTGGGAGGAGGGTTTACTTAGGCAGTAAAAATTACCAAGCTGCACACTTAAGATTAGAACATTTACATAGTTTATGCTATATATATTATATCTCAAAGAAAATTAACTCCAACATAGACTGTTACAAAAAGATAGAAGCAATTTTTCTTAAGCTCTTTACATTCAAATGGCTAAGGCCAGATGTTTCAATGTTCAACACGTGTGTGTCTAAAATAACACCCTTCGGCATACCTCATTGGTTGGCATAACAAAAATGGCTGGTGATTATACAGTCATTCTTTTGTTCAAGTAGCTCAAAGCCTTTATAAGTTGATCTCATAATGTGGATGTTACGAACACAGTAAGTCTTATTCATAAGGACACTTTATCTTGCATCCCAGGAGGGTTAGTTTTATTTAAAAATTTGAACTTTAATTCTTAAAATCTGCATATAGACTCCTGTTTTTATTTATCTTATTATTCTACACAGCAGAAATGCAATGAAGATTATCAAAGGCCTTAATGAAATCTTGGGAGGCAGTACAATCTGGTGATTCATAGACTCTTCCATTTCCTTAAAGTATGACCTTGGGCAATGGCCTTCCTTTGGGAATAATAGTTATGAGGATTAAATAAATTAATATGTTGATTGGGCTTACCATACATAGTGCCTGGCACATACTAATAAATGTTAGCTACTTTATCATTTAAAAGAAATCAGATGGCAAGTATGGAAGAAATTCAACTAGCATGGTATCTCCTTTCGAATACAGAAAACTCTTAACTTTAGTGACTTTCTTTTGTAAATAAGGATGCATTTTTCCAAAACAGCAATATTCTCTCATGTCAAAATCCCTTTAAAAACAGAAACTATGGGTACAGTAATATTAGGCGCACATGTATCATGTCAGGCTGAGAAGTGAGCAAAGCTACTCTAGCTGATCTACAGACCTGTGAGTAGGAAAATGCTTCTTGTTGTATACCACTGAATTTTGGGGTGGTTTGTTATATACCATTATGTGTCAATAACTGGCTCATACACTAGGTAGCTGATAGTCTAGAGCAGAGGTTGGCAAACTGTGGCCAGTGGGCCAGTTCTGGCCCATGGCCTATTTTTGTATGGTTCACGAGCTAAGAATGATTTTTATAGTTTTAAAAGGTAGTTAAAAATAAGAAGAATATGCAACAAAGGTCTTCTAGGGTGTGCAAAGCCTAAAATACATACTATACAGCCTTTTTCAGAAAAAGTTTGCCTATTCCTGGTCTAGAGTAAAAGGTAAGGAAGAGAAAAGAGAAATTCTCACCATAGCCATGGGAAAAAAAAGGTATTTTAATGCCCACTACAACCCTGCCTGGATGGCTGTCCCCAACTGGACTTTATATGTTGTTGAATGAGTAGAAGACTACAGCACTTTTTAGGGAGACTGCGTGTAGAGGGACAGGAGGTTGTAGGGGTGAATACCTCCAGGCCTGGGTTTCTATAGCCCACTGACTAAACAACTGTTGGCCATGAGGAGGCAGCACTGTTCACGTGGATAACTCAGGAAAAAACACTGGCAAAAACATTAAATGGAGATAATTTCTTTAGGTCCAATAGCAATTCACAGCCTCTCTGTTTCACTACAGTTAGTGAAGAATGATTCCTAAGCCCCTTCCTAGTTCTTTTCCTCCTGCTGAACTATTTATACATTTGGTGTTCCTTGATTTACATTGGTAGTACTGACTTTCATTGGACAGTGGGCTCCTGGGAAAACATGATGAAAAAATTGCTCTATAGTAGACTGGGTATGTGCAGCTCCTGCCATTTTAATTTTTTTTTTTAGTCAGCTTTGGTAGACACTGTTGAATGAGCAGGTAAAGGCAGTAAAAAGTGAAGCAGAGACATTTAATAAGCAGCAACACATTAACAGAGCCACACCACAGCTGGCAATGAAAAGTAGCTACTGCCTATATATCCAGATGTCCATGTTAGGTGGACAAAATAGTTCTCTATTTACTACCACTCTGTTGGTGGAGAAAAATCCTGGAAGGACACGCACCATTAATTCACAGTAGTTACACAATGAAGACCAGCATTGTTTTGCAGACAAAAATTTGGATTCTAAGCTACCTGTGATACTTCCTCTTAATATTATGTACAGGGCTCAAGTGAGTGTTGCAACATTAGGTTGTTTCTTTATTAAAAATCTAACCTGGTAACATTTTATAACATATTTTGTTTACACATAGTTTGAAAAGAGCTTGAAAATCAAATTCCTAATTGGGAAAGAGAGTCAGCATTGGAGCTATATATATATATGTTGTGCTCAGGAAATCAATGTCTTTTACAGAAAAGCCAAAGAGCAAAGTTTGTCTGGGTCATAAATATAGTCGTTTGCCTCTCTCTCCCTAGGAGGTCTCCCATTACTGTTATTTTATACCTCATACTAACCTTTGCTGATACTCTGATGTTGCCAATACAGCACTTGAGCCATAAATTTGTTCTGAACTTTTATTTTAATCTAGAGCTATACACTTGCTATTTGGAATTGCACTGTACTTATTTTGTAAGAACAGAAGGAAACTGCAAAATAGTTACTGACCTGAAAACAATATATATTTTTAAAAACAGAGACTGTGTAGGTATGATAATCTTAGAGCAAAATTGTGTGTTTTGTCAGGTTGAGGCTGATGGCATTTACGTAATGCTTTGAATCGTGTTCTAGGCTTGTCTCTCTAGCTCTTGTTACTTCAGTTAAGTCAACTCACTTCTATTTTCTTGTAAGCTCTAACTCAGGCCTTTGTGGGGTGATAAGAAGGATACCAAGAAAAGCCTCATTCACCCGAAATATCTCATCAACTGGGTTCTTGAAGGGGAGATAGTATTTGGGAGAAAGGAAGAAAGCTTTTTTGGAGGAATGGAGACACCTCAAAGATAAGATTTTTCAGTTTTTCAATTTTGACTGGAATCATTTTCAGGGATTGTGAGGAAAGGACATAAAAACTTGCCTTTAAACTTATTTGGAGAATAATGCATTGTTTGTGAGATGTCTTGAGTTCTCTGGAGAGAAAGCACAATAGGACAGGAAGGAGATTCTCAATACCCAAACACCTTTGACATCAGGATGAAGAGATTTTTGAATCTCTTCAAAAATGAAGAGGAGGACAGGGTACAGCTTTTCCCAAATGTAAGGAAATGGGCTTGGTGAACCTCAAGTGGCCATTCTGCTTCTGCAACCTCTGGATGAATGCTGGTGAAGATGTGATGTTTGGGCTCCTAAAGGACTCTGTGAAATCACAGTTTTCAATGACTATGTGATTACATTGCCATAGTAAAACACTCAATATGTACTTGATTGACTTCTAGGCTTTTTGTGTTTTAATCCAGCTTCCCATCCCCAGTCTTCATGTGATTTCATGCCATGCTATCCCATCCTATCATATTCTATTCCTTTTCATTCCATCCAATCCCATTTCATTCCACTACTTTCCACAACCAATGAATATCTACTCTGTGCAAAGAACTGTTGGGTGCTCTGAGATGGAAGGTGAATTAGGTTTTGTAACAACTTAGAATCCCATTGGAGAGACCAGCTCATACATATGAAATGAATAGTAAATAACATAAAACCACATGCAACTAAGTGACCTACTGTGAACACACATTCAGTATTTAAGAGAAGGGAAATGGAGGCTCAGGTGATCAGAGATGGCTTCAGGGAAAAGATGGCCTTGAACTCAGACTTGAGGGATGAGGAGGTTTTGTAAAAATGGGGGACAAGGGGCTTTCCTGGTGGCGCAGTGGTTGAGAGTCCGCCTGCCGATGCAGGGGACACGGGTTCGTGCCCCGGTCCGGGAAGATCCCACATGCCGCAGAGCAGCTGGGCCCGTGAGCCATGGCCACTGAGCCTGCGCATCCGGAGCCTGTGCTCCGCAACGGGAGAGGCCACAACAGTGAGAAGCCCGCGTACCGCAAAAAAAAAAAAAAAAAAAGGGGGGGGGTGGCAAGAAGGAGGGTTTTCTGGTTCAGGGAAGTAATGGGTAAGGAAATGTACAGTTGAGGGGGGAACACTTTGTCTCTCTCTTCACATGCTTGCCTCAGCCTATAGAATGATAACGTCTACTCTGTTGGGAGTATTGAAGAGAAGGTTTCAATTCTTGTTTACTCCTGTCACACAGTGTTCTCTGTGGAAAGAGAAATTATTTACCTGAGTGGTGGAATGGTTAGACTATGACACCCTTGAGCCCATTCTAGTCTACAGTACTACACTGATGGACTAAAGATCACCGACATTTTTCTGTTGGCCCATTTGTGAGGAAGGCCAGGTTCCCCTATGTGTCTAGCTAAGGGTCTCCTCTGCAGATCCAGTTCCCCTTGTGTGGGTTGCAAGGTCTGGACTTGGGGTAAAGAAGTAGCAAGTCCATTCGGGCTTCAGACCTGAGCTACATTTTCCAAGGCAGCTTTAATAGAAATAAAGCTCGTATTTTGATCCCTATTACAATCCTATATCCATTCATCAATTGGTTCAAAATTCAGAAGGATAGAGTATGAATAATTACCAGTTGTGGACCACAGTATAAGGCAGTAATGAACATAGAAAGTTCAAGGTGGGTAGAAGTGAAGGAGACAATGAAAAGACTGGCTAGCCAGAGGACTTGTGGCAGAAAAACGTAAGTTATGAGCTGGGATAAGAAGGAAGGGGTAGACTGCAGAAGGACTTGGTTGCCGAAATATGGATGGGAATGTTCACAGCCTCGCTGCTGTAGGAGAGGTGTAAAATTAATTTCAACACAATGAGCTAAATGCTATTATTAAGATGCTTTCAAAGAATGGAAGAGGCTAATTCTGCTGGAGAAGTGTGTGAGAAGATGCAAGAGGAGGAGGGGAGGATAATAATGGAAGATTTTACAGAGGCGGTACATTCCAAAAGCTGAGGATGGTCCAGTCTGTCAGCAGCATTCCCCCACCCCCATCCCCGTCTCCAAAAAAGCAGTTGCTTGGGGGGCAGCAAGAGATGAGACTGAAAAATTAGGCAGAAGAGAGTGCTAAGGAATTTGCATTAGGTGCTGGAGGCAGGAGGGGGACCCTGGAGTTTGTTTCCTTGTACACATTTATACATTGCAGCACAGTAGGTTTAAGAGCCGTGAGAATGTGTCTCCCAGGGCCAGGAACAAACACAACATTTGAAACCTGACGTGACCTTAGCTGGGAAGAGTTCTTTGGAGAGGAAGAGGGGCTGCTTTGCTATGGGTTCTACACACGGTAAGGATTTCTCCACTAACTGAGGCTTTCCTCAGAGGAGCTTGCTTGCTATTTTCTCAGTGGGTGCCTGCTGCTGGTGCCAGGAGAAACTCTGGAATGAGTGCCATATCTGCAGGGAGGCTACAGTGAAGATGTACTTTTAGCTACATAGGAAGATGGCAGGGATTGGGGAGGGTGGTTGCTTCCTAGCCTCACGACTCCAGCCACAATTGGCTTCCCCTTTCCCTTTCTAGTGTTTTCCTAGCTCTCTTCATCTCATAGCTTAATTCGTGGGAAACATTGCTGAGAGTCCTTGAGCATTAACGAAAGCCTCTTCTTCTGGAATGTTGGATCTGGAATTGATTTCAAAAACCTTCAAACTTGGTGATTATCTTAAAGCATCTTTAAGGGGAGACTGGAGGGTAAAACAAGACCCTTGAGCTCTGCTTACATGTCACTTTTCCAGTGACCACTTTATTTAGCAGGGCACTCCCCAGATTCCTTTTCTCATTCTCTACTCTAGTACTCATTCTCTTCCAATAGACCCTATAGTTCATTTATGTTGTTTCCTGTTTCTCACCTGAATATAAATTACAGGAGGATAGGGATTTTCCTGTTTTGTTCACAACTGTATCCTTAGTGCCTAGAACGCTATCTGGCACATAGGAAAAATTCAATTCATTTTTGTTGTATTTGCTTCATTTTGTATGGAAGTCCAGGTAGGAGGTGCAGCAGACACTGTCCACATCTCCCATCCCCTTGGCCCCCACCCCTTCCCAGCACACCAGCCTGACCTACACCTACCAGCACTTGCATCATCTCTTTGCCTAAGGAATTTCTTTGGTCATCAAAACCTGTTCTGCTCTGCAGCACAGGACAGGCCAGAAGGGCAGAGAATTAGCAATCTCTGTGAGGAGCCCTCAACTACTGGCTGATTGACAGAGTTGATGAATTAAAACTCCAGCATGCTCTCCCCTTAGTTCGTATAACTCTGAGATGCATGTTCTATACTAACTCCCGGAGTTCCTCAGTGCAGTTAAGCTCTAGTTGCCCACAGTGCCACTTGCTTGAAACACATATCTTGTATTAGCTGCCTTCCCTTCCATGGCTCACTTCCCATCCCTCACTCCCCTATTAGTGTTTCCTAAGATCATCTCCCAAATAAACTATTTGTGCTCAAATTCTTGTCTCAAGGGCTATTCCTAGGGGAACCCAAACTAAGATAGGAAGTGTTCAATAAATGTTCAAATTAATTCATGATTATATTCTTATACTACCTTTCATGCCTATTGGGGTAGGCAGCAAACTAATTGGCTGTGGATAAATTTTGCCTGAAGATGTGTTTTACTGGGTGGCAATATTTGAATACCTTCATATATGTGGCATGTACTCAACATCCACCTGCTGTTAGGCATTCACATTGAAACTTTTGGGTCTGAAGAGTATATTCTGAGAGACAGCACACAGGATTGAAGAGCACAATTAAAAAGGCTTCAATGTTATATTCATACATTGGAATATTATTCAGCAATGAAAAGAAATGTAGTACAAATAATGCTACAACTTGGATAAACCTTATGCTAAATGAAAGAATTCAGTCACAGAAGATCACGTATTATGATTTCATTTATATGAAATGTCCAGAATAAGGAAATCTGTACAGATAGAAAGTAGGTTAGTTGTTGCCTAGGGCTTTTTTGGGGAAAGGGTGATCTGGGGTTTGATGACTATAGGGAGTGGGATTTCTTTTAGGGGTAATGAAAATGTTCTAAAGGTTGTGGCAATGGATGGACAACTCTATGAATATGTTAAAATCCATTGACTTGCATACTTTAAATGGATGAATTATGTGGCATGTGAATTATATATCATTAAAACTGTTTGAGAAAATATCTGGCAAATTTGGAATCGAGTCCTTACTATACAGTATACGTGCCATATATGAGCCAAGTGAGCTGTACAGATAAATGAGAAGGTGGGAACAGGAAGGATGAATTTCCCTTTGTCTGGTTTCTCAGTAAAAGATGAATGGGCTTCAAGTGAGGAGAGAGAAGTAAGGGTGGGGGGTACCTCAGTCTGGGGAGCATAGAGAACAAAGTACAGCAATGAATAATAATAGTAAAATCTTTCCCTTATGGAACACTTGCTATGCACCAGGTCTTGTACTAGGCATTTTGGCTTCATATTCTTTTATTCTACACTTCTTCATAGTAGTTATTACTATCTCTTATTTTGAGAAAGAAGAAACCAAGGCTTACAAGATCACCCATGATCACCAAGCTAGTTAGTCCAGATACAGAATCCCAGATCCAGGTCTGTCTTCATCCAAAGATTGCACACTTTCCATTAGTAATTGTATAGTAATCATAGTAAATATTTGAATAGGGCTTGCTGTGTGCTAGGCACAGTTCTAAGCTCTGTGCATGTGTTAGCTCATTTAAACTATACTGAGGGAATGCTGGATGAAAAAAAAAATTGATGTGTGTTAGGGCCAGATTAATAAAGGGATATTTGAAGACAGATTTTTAAAAACAGTTTTCTGAGTTTCCTAAAATTGGAAAATCAGATAATGCCATTATCTGTGTGTGAATTAGAATTTTCCTTGGCAGAATGTTATCAGAGTTATTTTCCTCTTGAAAGGTAGCTGGTATGGCTAGGGAGAATTGAAATAATAGGTTGCCTGTAAATTACTGAGGTTCGCCAAGAAGCCATTTTGCAATATGTTTGAACTTTATCTTACAGCCAAAGGGTAATACCAATATTTACAGCAAAGGCCATACTAATGTTTAGGTTTTAGATGGTAGATATGCTTTGGCTCAAAAATGTGTTACGCATCAAAGATAATTTTGATCAGTGCTTAGTTTGAAAAATATGTTTGATTTCTTAAATGTAGCCAGCCCCCAAGTAAGATAGAGTAAGCAGTTGAGATCCCCTCTTCCCACATTTCTCTTACTGGGTCTTAGGATAAACTGAGCTAAGAGAGTTTAGTCTTCCTAGTTTTCAATAGCCTTGTGGAAAAGGGACCAGGGAAAAGCTAGCTTTGCACTAATGAACAGGGTTTTGGCAGTTCTGTACACCAACAGGTCAGAGTCCTTATCATAAACTGGAGTGCAATAGTGAGTTTTGTAGCCTTTCACTTCTAGCCTTTCACTTAGCCTTTCACTTTGAGTCTTAAAACTAACCTCTGGCTCTCCATAGGATGAGAAAGATGGGGGCATATGTGTTACTATCACCTTGATAGCTATAAGCCACATCCATCTCCAAGAGGAACAATGCCAGAACCTAAGTGAATCTTCAACCTTGGAACCAGGGCTTTGGGATTTGGTGCCATTTCTCTTTTTCCATCTGGTCTACACATCCAATATATAGTCCTCCCTCCTTTTTAGTACCTGATATCAAAGAGAACTGCTGGCATGGCTAAGGAGAATTAAAATATGATACTGTCTGTAAATTACTGTAAATTACATGGCCAAGAAGCTATTTACAATTATTTTGAACTTCATCTTATATCCAAAGGGCAGTCACTGAAGTTTTATAAATATGGGACTGCCATGATAGATTCTAGAAATGTGAATCTCTATTCTGTGGGAATAATACATCAGAAGTGATACAAGAGAATAAATGTAGGAATACCACTGCTGAAGTATTATTACAATGTTACTAGTTTGGTAGTGAACATGGAAAAGAGAGGCAAGATATAAGAGATAATGTGAAGGAAGAACTAGTAAAAGGACTTGTTGGGGAGAGCCTGATGAGAGGAGGGTATCAAAGATGGCTTTGAAGTTCAGAGCCTGGGGAACCATCCTTCCATTTCCCCCTTCTCCCCAAGAGCAACCCTGAGGAGTGACAGCTTAACAGGTTAACTTACCATTTTGATGTTTTTTTAATGGGTGGAGAAATTGACAAGTAAACTTAATTCTTCTGAATTCTAACATTAAAGTAAACAAGCTTTGGAGGCATGCACAATGTCCTGGTCTACAGCCACAAGAGACCTGTGATCTGGTTTTTCTATTCAGGGTATTCTTACAAAATGCTTTGAATGAATGATAGATCGATCTCAGGAGCTAAGTTCCTTGGTGTCCAAATTATAATCCATTTCACTGCACTTTCTGAAAGTGGTGATGAGAAGAATGCTCATTGTGAAATTTCTAGAATCACATGTTCCCTTTCACTTCTTACAAAGAGGAGGAATTAGTTTATCTTTGCCAATTCTATAACTTTCTGGGGACATAAAGGAAAAGAGAAGTAGTTACTTTTATTTGTCTCTGCTTAAAACTAGATGAGTTTGAGTTTGCCTAGTTTCATTCGACTACTCACACTATCCTAGACCCTTTTTAGAAGTGATGTGCTACCTCTTTATTTTTCCTGTCATTTAGGATTTGTCACAAGCCCTAAGCTCCACTGCTTCTTCCTATCCTTCTAAGAAGCAAATTATTTTCTCCTTTTCTTTCTTAGTTGTCAACTATAATAGAAGAGAGAGTATTAATTTCAACATAATCTCCCTGAATGGTTGATATCCTTGCATTTTCTTACTTTAAAAAATGCACTTTTCGGGCTTCCCTGGTGGCGCAGTGGTTGAGAGTCCGCCTGCCAATGCAGGGGACGCGGGTTCGTGCCCCAGTCCGGGAAGATCCCACATGCCGCGGAGCGGCTGGGCCCGTGAGCCATGGCCGATGGGCCTGCGCGTCCGGAGCCTGTGCTCCGCAACGGGAGAGGCCACAACAGTGAGAGGCCCACGTACCACAAAAAAAAAAAAAAAATTAAAAAATGCACTTTTCTCCTTTATCAATGCAATTTTTGTGATATTTATAATTTTATGATGTTGAATTGGGTACTTTGTCATGTAAATTGCAAATCTTGCAGAAAGGAGGAAATGAGGTCTCACTTAGGAATTTACAATTAGATGAAAGGGAAAACCTCTAGAAGAAAAGAATGAGAAAAATGTGTACATGAAAAGAATTAGTTTCAGAAGTGAGGGGACAGAGGGAGTAAATCTTTTAGATGGAGAAGGAAGATAAAAGAAATGTTTTATGCCACCCAAAATGTTGGGTCTCCAAGATGCCTGGTATAAAGGATCCTCCTCAGGTGTAAACATCTATCCACATCTATGATGTAAGTTGAAGAGTACCAAAACGCTAAAGAAGGCTACTACTCCCTCCCATACTGACTCTGGCATTGTGCCAGGTATCTCCACCTTATTCATACTTGACAATACTGCAGTGGAGTTGGTTACTACGGTGACCCAGATTCCCTGAAGTCAGGATACTAATAGTTCAGGTTGTGACTGTGGGTGTGGGTGTCAAGTACAGAAGTCACTAGTATCAAAGATCAAGAAATGTATAGGATAGGCTTTTAAATGGATCATCCACAAGGACTCTGGGGCCAGCCAAGAGGATGATATGATTTGGGAAAGAAAGACTGAGCCAGATGTCAAAGTCTTTAATATATGGGAAGTTATACTCAAAAAATCACTTGTTAGCAGTGATGATGAGGAAGAGATGGTTTTATGAAAGGAGAAAGATGATGACATGAATTGTAAAATGAGGGAACAGAGAGTTAGGGTTCTCCAGATTTCTTTTTTTGGGATTGGCTCATGTGATTGTAGAGTCTGGCAAGTCCTAAATCTGTAAGGCAGGCTGGCAGGCTGGAAACTCAGGCAGGAGTTGATGTTCCAGTCTTGAGACAGAATTTCTTCTCTGAGAAACCTGTTTTTGCTCTAAAACCTTCAACTGATTAGATGAGGCCCACCCACATTATCAAAAGTAATCTCCTTAAAGTCAACTGATTGTAGATGTTAACCATATCTACAAAATACCTGCACAGCAGCACCTAGACTAGTGTTTGATTGAATAACTGGGTACTATACCTAGCCAAGGTGACACATAAAACTAACCATCATAGTGAGGATGGAAAAACAAGAACTTAGTCAGCTTTTTCTTAACTCTAAAACTTATTTCTATCTCTAAGCATTTTATATTCCTTCAGAAACTTTACTCAAACATCTCTTCTAGTCCATTATGTGCTTCTTATCTATTAAAATCCAATAAGCCCCTTTCCTATTAATTCTGCCAAGAGGGATTTATCCCTTGAATTCAATGATAGTTCAAAAATTTGAAATCAATCAATGTGATAACCCACATGAACAGACTGAAGGATAAAAATCACATATCTCAATAGATGCAGTAAAACCATTTGAAAAATTTAACACCCTTTCATGATTAAAAAAAAAAACCCTCCCAACAAAATAAGAATAGAATAGAAAAAAGAATAGAAACTACCTCAACATAATGAAGGCCATATATGAAAGCCCATAGCTAATATCATGCTCATTGGTAGAAAACTGAAAATATTATCCTCTAAGATAAGGAACAATGTACTCTTACCTCTTCTATTCAACATAGTACTGGAAGTCCTAGCCAGAGCAAATATATAAGAAAAGAAATAAATTGTGTCCAAATTAAAAAAAAAAGAAGTAAAATTATCTCTGTTTACAGATGATGTGATCTTATATGTATAAAACTCTAAAAACACTACAAAAAACCTGTTAGAAGTAATAAACTAATTCAGTAATGTTACAGTTTACAAAATCAACATACAAAAAAATCAATTGCATTGTTTATAACAATGAACAATCAGAAAAGGAAATTAAAAGAACAATTGTATTTACAATAGCAAAAAGGAAGAAAAAAAGAAAATAATTAAGATTAAACTTAACCATAAGGTGAAAGACTTTACAATGAAAACTCTAAAACATTGCTGAAAGAAATTAAAGAAGACACAAATAAATGGAAAGACATCCCATGTTCATGGATTGGAAGACTTAATATTGTTAAATGTCCATACCACCTAAACTTATCTACAGATTAAACACAATCTATGTCAAAAACTCAATGGCATTTTTGTACAGAAATAGAAAAAAAAAACAATCCTTACATTCATATGGAACCTCAAAGGATCCCAAATAGCCAAGAGAATCTTGAGAAAGAATAAAGCTGGAGACATCACACATTCTGATTTCAAAACATATTATAAAGCTATAGTAATCCAAACAATATGGTACTGGTATAAAGACAGACATATATAGACCAATGGAACAAAATAGAGAGCTCAGAAATAAACCTGTGCATATAAGGTGAATTGAGCTTTGACAAGGGTACCAAGACTACACAATGGGGAAAAGATCATTTGTTCAACAAATGGTGTTGGGGGAACTAGATATCCACATGGAAAAGAATGAAATTGGACCCTTATCTTACACCATGCATGAAAATCAACTTAAAATGAATTAAAGACTTGAATGTAAGACCTGAAACTGAAACTGTAAAACCCATAGAAGAAAACATAGGGAATTAGCTTCATGAAATTGGAATTGGCAATGATTTCTTGAATACAACACCAAAAGCATAGACAATAAAAACAAAAATAGACAAGTGGGACTACATCAAACTAAAAGGCTTCTTTGCAGCAAAGGAAATAATCAACAAAGTGAAAAGGCAACCTATGGAATGGGAGAAAATGAAAAACAAAATATATACGATAGAGGGTTAATATCCAAAAAATATAAGGAACTCCTACAACTCAATAGCAAAGAATACCAAATAACCTGATTAAAAATGAGCAAAGGACTTGATTAGACATTTCTCCAAAGAAGACATACAAATGGCTAACAGGTATATGTAAAGATGCTCAACGTCACTAATCAGCAGGGAAATGCAAATCAAAATCACAATGAGATATCACTTCATAACTTTTAGGATGGCCATTATCTAAAACAAAACAAAATAAAATAACAACCAAAAGTAAGAAGTGTTATCGAGAATGTGGGAACACTTGTACGCTGTTGGTAGGAATGTAAAAATGGTGCAGCCGCTGTGGAAAACAGTATGGAGTTTCCTTAAAAAATTAAAAATGGAAATACCATATGATCCAGTTACCCCATTTCTGGGTATTTATTCAAAAGAATTGAAAACAGAATCTTGAAGAGATATTTGGACTTTTATGTTCATTGCAGCATTATTCACAATAGCCATAATGTAGAAGCAACCTAGATGTCCATCACCAGATGAGTGCGTAATGTGGTGTATACATACAATGAAATATTATTCAGGCTTAAAAAAGAAGGAAATCTTGTCATATGTGACAACATGGATGGACCTTGAGGACATTGTGCTAAGTGTAATAGTCCAGTCGCAGAAGGGAAAATACTGCACAATTCCACTTATATGAGGTATCTAAAATAGTCCAGGTATGGAAGGCTGGTTCAATGCCTGAAAATCAATCAATGTAATCCACCACATCAAAAGGCTAATGAACAAAAATATTATCATATCAATTGATGCAGAAAACGCTTTTGAAGAAAACCAATACCCATACATGGAAAAGAAAGCTTTCAGCAAGTTAGGAATAAAGGGGAACTACCTTAAATTGATAAAGAGAATCCACAAAAAGTCTACAGCTAATTTCATACTTTATGGTGAGTGAATGGCTGCTTTCCCCCTAAGATCAGGAATGTGGCAAAGATGACCACTCTCACCATTCTCATTCAACATAATACTAGATGTTCTGGCCACTGCAATTAGGCAAGAAAACAAAATAAAAGGCATTCAGATTAGGCAGAAAGAAATACAGCTATCTCTATTTGCAGATGATTTTCTATGTAGGATATCCCAAGGAATCTACAAAAGCACTCAGAGAACTAATAAGTTAATTCAGTAATGTTATAGGATACAAGAATCAACCACAGTTCTATCGATTAAGAATAAACTTGTAGAAACCAAAATTAAAAACAAAACACCATTTATAATTCCTCAGTGAAAATGAAATACTTAAGTATAAACTCAATAAAAGATGTAAAGGACATGTATTCTGAAAAGTTATAAAATGTTTATGAAAGAAATCAAAGAAGACCTAAATAAATGGAGAGACATACTGCGTTTATTTATCAAAAGACTCACCACAGCAACTGTCAATTCTCCTTAAATTGACATGTAGGTTTAATGCAATTCACAGTGAGGATTTTTGTAGAAATAAGCAAGCATATTTTAAAATTTATATGGAGAGGACAAGTTATGGAATAGCTAAAACAGTCTTGAAAAAGAAGAATTAAGCAGAAAGAATCACTCTACCTAATTTAAGGTTTACTATATAGCTAGAGTAATAAAGAAGTGTAGTATTGGTGGAGGGATAGACACATAGGTCAGTGGAACAGAATACATATCCCAGAAATAGAGCACCACATATATGCCCTACGGATTTTTGACAAAGGTTCAAAAGCAATTCAAAGGAGGAAGAATAGCCTTTACAACAAATAGTGCTGGAACATTTAGACATCCATGGGTGTGGGGGGGGGAAGAACCTTGACCCAAACTTCATACTTTACACAGAAATTAACTCCAAATGGACCACAGACTTCTTAAATGTAAAATGTAAAACTAGATATCTTTTAGAAATAAACATAGGAAAAAATCTTTGGCATCTAAGGCTAGGCAAAGTCTTCTTAGACTTGACAGCAAAAATATGACCCATAAAAGGAAAAATTGATAAATTGAACCTAATCAAAATAAAAAACTTTTCTCTGTGAAAAGCCATGTGAACAGGATGAAAAGATATGCTAAGGAGTGGGAGAAAATTTTTGAAAACCACACATTTGGAAAAGGACTTGTATCCAGTATGTATAAAGAACTATCAAAAACACAATAATAAAAAACCATCCAATTAGAAAATGAGCAAATGACATGAACAGACATTTCACCAAAGAAGATATATAGATAGCATATAAACGTATGAAAGGTGTCCAACTTCATTAGCCATTAGAGAAATTTAAATTAAAACCACAATGAGATATTATTACATCATATTAGAATGGCAAAAATAAAAAAAATAGTAACAACACCAAATGGTGGCAGATATGAGTAGAAACTGGATCAGTCATAAATTGCTGGTGGAAATATGAAATTGTTCAGCCAATCTGGAAAACAGTTCAGCAGTTCTATAAAAAAAACTAAACATATATATAGCATACAACCCAGCAATTGTACTCTTGGGCATTTATCCCAGAGAAATGGAAATTTGTTTTTACACAAAAACCTATACACAAATGTTCACAATAGCCTTATTTGTAATAGCCCCAAACTGAAAACAACCTTGATGTCCTTCAACGGGTGAATGGTTAAACCAACTATGGTACACCCATACCATGGAATACTACTCAACAATAAAAAGGAATGAACTACGGATACATCCTGGATGGATCTCCACACAGTTCTGCTGAGTGAAAAAATAGCCAGTCTCAAAAGGTTACATGCATAAGGCATTATTCCATTTATGTAACATTCTTGAAAGGACAAAGGAATAAAGAACAGATTAGTGGTTGCCAGCTGTTAGAGACTGGGGCAGAGAATGGGAGAGAAGTAGGTACAGTTATAAAAGGGTATCCTTGTGGTGATCAAACTATTATGTATCTTGACTGTGGTGATGAACCCATGATTCTACGCATGTGATATTGCATAGAGGTAAATATATACATATATATCTCTATATATAGATATACTCACAAATGAGTGCATGTAAAACTAATAAAATCTTAATAAAGCAGAAAGATTCTATGAATATCAAGATCCTGGTTGTGATATGGTACTATAGTTATGCAAGGCATTACTATTGGGGGAAACTGGGAGAAGAGTATATGGAATCTTTCTACATTATTTATTATAACTTTATTTGAACAAAATGTTAAAAAATAAAGAAGAGATTGGGTAAATTAAACAATGTTAGAAACAAAAATGGGACAAAACATCAGAGATCAAACACATCAGAGATTAAAAATGGTAAGAGATTTTATGATCAACTTTATGCTCATATATTTGAAAACTTAGATAAAACAGATAATTTCCCAGAAAATATAACATTAAAACTGACTAAACAGAAAACTTGAATAAACATAGTCATTAAAGAATCTGAGTCAGTAGCTAAAGAGTCCCTCCCACACAAGCACAAAACACTAGATCTAACTGATTTTATGGATGAATTCTACCAAACATTCAAGAAACATAGAATTCCAATCTTCTGTAGACTCCCCAGGCAATAGAAAATGAGAAAACACTCAATTATTTCATTTAGGCTAATATAATCTTCATACAAAAAACAGACCTGGGCATTTTAAGAAAGGGAAATTGCTGGCCAATCTCACTAATTAATACAAATGCAAACATCCTAAATAAAATATTATCAATACTATTTCACTAATTATAAAATATTATCAAGAATATCTTACTTAGGATGTTTGCATTTTAATGTCCTAAAATATGCGACACAACTAGGTTGGGTTTAAGTCAGGCATAAAAGTGTAACTAGTAAATTGAATAAGTAGGACTCATGGGATTATAATCAGAAAATAACTTTGGTTTCCCTACTGCCAATGTAAGTCTACTCTGTGGGATTAGATCTTTTCTCTTGGATCAAAAGTAAGACAGTTCCATGATTCTTGTGTATTTTGGTCATGTTTTATCACAGAAGAGTCTCAGTTTAATTAAAGTATTGGTTATAATTAAAGCTTTAGTATTTCTTTAAAGTTGTATTTTCTTCCATCTCTCACCTAGGCCTACTGTGGGCTGGGTAGTTGAAATGAGAAAGGAGATGTGGCCAGTACCTTCTTAGTTTCTCCATAGAGTGCTTCTAACCTTTCTCTGCTATATTGCTTATATGGGTTTGTGATCCTTCTAGAACTGCACCATAGAAGGAGATAGGTGAGAAGAGGAAGAAGAATAAGTTCTTTCTTGATTAATTCTTCCATGAACCAGGATCGATATTATTAGAGCCTAGCTGGTGTTTGAAACCAATGTATTTTCTTATGGGGTACTCCTATGGGCTTTTCTGAGACCTTCCTATCCTTCATATTTCTCAAGTGAAGTTGACAACAAGTGTACTGTGTCTTCTCAGATCTGGTTGACATATATCAAACCTTCAAGTAGTTCCATTGAAGCTCCTTTCCCTAGGCTTAAGGTGAATGTGAGCCCGGCTCCCACACCCTTCCACTGGGAGAACTTTAGAGGCACAGAATGTCTACAGCTTTCTTCCGATTCCTCTCCTAATTTCCAAGCCCTTTCTTGGCCTCTCCACCTTCTTTTACATGTGGGGATTGGCAGTCAGCTAAGGGTCACAAAACCAGTTTGCAACTACCTCCTTTACAAGACCAGCATGGTGGTCTCACACCTCACATTGGAATGTGTTGTTTATTGTTGGGGCCTCAGCCAAAACTGAGACTGAAATTGTTACATTTTAAGATCTTGTTTCACAATATTGGTATACCATTAGGAAAATCCATTAATGTAATTCAACACAATAAACAAATAAAGGAGAAAAATATATTATTATTTCAATAGAAGCAGAAGAATCATTTGATAGAATTTAGTATTTATTTATGACTTAGAAATCTCTTACAAACTAGCAATACAAAAGAATTATTATTTTTTTTTGGCTGTGCGGCTTGCAGGATCTTTGTTCTTGAACCAGGGATCGAACCCATGCCCCCTGCAGTGGAAGCACAGAGTCCTAACCACTGGACCACCAGGGAATTCCCCAAAAGAATTTCTTAACCTGATTAAGAGTATCTATCAAAAACTTCCATAGTAAGCACCATACTTAATGGTTTAATGCCAGGAGCCTTATTTTTAAAATAAGGATCAAGACAAGGATACCATTGTCTTTACTTCATTTCAACATTTCACTGGAGATTCTATCCAGCATGGTAAGATAAGAATTTTTTTAAAAGAGAAAAAAATTTATTAGAATAAGAAATGAATAAAACTACCACTATATATTGAATATGCAATTGTCTATACAGAAGATCCAAGAAAACCTATAGAAAAATTATTAGAGTTGATAAGAAAGTTTAGCAAATTCACTAAAGATAAGCTCAATATGTGAAAATTGATTTTATTTCTATCCATTAGTAACAAAGTTAGACAGAAATGTGATTTTTTTTAAAAGGTGCCATTTTCAACAGCAGTTTAAAAAGAAAACCAGTAACAAATCTAACAAAGGATATACATGACCTCTATGGAGAAAAATTATAAACTGTTATTATAAGACTTTAAGAAAAATCCAAGGAAATGGTGAGAAATACCATGTTAATGGAGAAGACTCCATAATCATAAATATGTTAATTGTCCCAAAATCAATCTGAGAATTCAGTGCAATCCCAATCAGAAGACATTCATGGGAATAATAAACCCAAATTTGGGGGTGGGGGAAATGTGAGAAAGGACATTATTTTACAATATTTCTTAATCTAGGTGGTTGATATACAGGTATTCATTATGTTCTTTTCTCATTTTTCTTGGTATTTCTGAAATATTAAGTTTAGGAAAAGGGTGCTGAGTACACAACTTGGTCATTGCACTGGTGTCTACAAGCCAGTCTCACACCAATAATTGATAATTTGGTATGGATTCCTATCTATGTGTGTTTACACACTGGATTCTCTATGCTTTACTCCTATGTGACTTGAAGCAGGTAATTGATACTCCTAAACCCTCAGTTTTCCACATCTATGAAATGTGGTTGTCATAAGCAATTTAAAATTTCTAAAAAGTTTAAAATAAGAAGATAAATTATTCTCTCAGTAAATTTTAGTTTGTTTCTCTATAAGAGGAGATTGTCAATCTGGTTCAGAAAGTGAAGCATCTGGGAATCACAGTGCCCTTTGAGAAACACCACGAAATTCTGACATATATAACTCAATCTTGTGAAGTAGGAGTTTTACTCAAAGTAAACATGGCATATGTTTGCAGTATATGACCACAACCACACATGTAAATAAAAAGTTTCTAAATTACTGCACTAGTCTGCATTTGCTGCCATATCAATAATTTTGTCATCTGCTAGTGCTCCTGGCAGCCAGTATGAGAAAAATTTATGGACGGAATTATAAGATTGAAAAATTCCCATCTGTTAGTCTAACTGCCCCACCCCACCCCACCCCATGCATCGAGGAAAGAACACCAGTACTGGAGTTTAGTTGAAAAACCTTTAATTATTCTTATGGGGAAAAAGTCCCTGGGATGCAAGGAAAACAGAACATTGAAGAGGAAGACCTAGTGGCTCCACCCAGCAGAATGAAAACATCTTCAAAGACTCCTATCAGTTTAATCAACATGACAAATCTTTCTTTAAAAGGTTTCTGGCTTATTAGTCTTTATTATCAGATACTAGGTCAGACATTCCTTCATTTAAATTTAGAAGTACTGTTTTAAAATTCAAATCAGAAACTGAAATACTCACATCATCTGACCTAAGTTTGAAATGATATATGCACAGAGCACATTCAGATAGTGATCTGTATCAAGTGGGAATCATAAAAACTGCTCCTTAAAGTAGGACTGCCCAAGCATTCTAGATTTTGTTGTGTATATATTTTAATTAATTTACAAAGATCCTTGTACATGAAGCCTTGCTGATGCCTAGACCTTCCCATTAGGACTTGAGATGAATCTACTACTGAAAGAAAATAGATGTTCCCATCTATCCTTCCTTCACAGACTGACCAGACCCTATTAAGACAAGAACAGACAATCTTCTTTCACAAGGTTTTTCAGGAAGTTATTGATTAATTAATACAACAGTATTTAGTGACGACCTATTAGGTTAAATCATTGTTCTAGACACTGGAGATACAGCAGTGAACAAAAAGTTTTGTAGTTTAATGTTAGTTAGTGGTAAGTGTTATGAAAAAGAAATTAATCAGTGCATGAGAATAGAATTATGGGTGATGCCATTTAAAATAGAGTGACATTTGAGTAGAGACCTGAATGAAGTGAGAGAGTTAGTCATGTGAATATATTGAGAAAGACAGTCTCTGAGAGGAGAGAATGTCAAGGCCCTGAGTTGGGAACATGTTTGTTGTGATAGAAGAAGAACAGGAGGCCAGTGTCTGGTTTGAGCTTAGTGAAAAAGAGAGCTAGTGTCAGGAAATGAGGACAGAGAACAATTCAGAGGCCATAAAGTGAAAGGCTTTGTAGGCTACAATAAAGACTTTAGATTTTATTCTAAATGTGTTGGAAAACCACTGGAAGGTTTTGAACATGGGAAAGACATACACTGACACATATTTTTATAAGGGTCATCCTGGAAACTATAAGAGAATGAAATGTAGAGAGATAAGAGTACAAAGTGGAAGGCTACTGCAGTAATCTAGATGAGAGATCATGGTGGCCAGGACCTGGAGTATACTGGTGGAAGTGGTGAGATGAATGGTGGTAGAAGCTACAGGATTTGCTAATGGATTAGATGTAGTGTATAAGAGAAAAAGAGTTAAAGATGACTGCAACTTTTGTGACTTGAGCAAATGCATGAATAATGGTGCCTGTCTCAGTTTGTTTGGGCTGCTGTAACAGAATACCACAGACTGGTGGTTTATAAACAGAAAATTTATTTCTCACAGTTCTGGAGGCTGGGAAGTCCAAGATCAAAGTGTTGGCAGATTCAGTATCTGGTGAGGGCCCACTTCCTGGTTCATAAACAGCTGTCTTCTTGCTGTGTCCTCACATGACAGAAGGGGTGAGGGACCTCTCCTGGGTCTCTTTCATAAGTATACTAATCCCATTTACGAAGGTTCCACTCTCATGACCTAATCACCTCCCAAAGGCGCCATCTCCTAATACCATCATATTAGGGGTTAGAATTTCAATATATGAGTGTTGGGGGAGACACAAATATTCAGCCTATAGCCGTGCCATTTACGGAGATGGGAAACATTTGCTGAGATGGGAAACACTGGAGAAGGGGCAGATTTGGGGGAGGGGAAATCTAGAGTTCATTTTTTAACATGTTAATTTTGAGATGTCTAGTAGAAATCCAAGAGCAGGCAATAGATATGAGACTGGAATTCAGGGGAAAGTTGGAGCTGGAGACATTTGGGAAGTATCAGTTTATAGTTTGTATTTAAAGCAATGAAATCATTTAGAGAGAGCACATAGATCGAGACAAGATGTATGAGGATTAAGTCTGGGGCATTATGATATATAGAAATATGGAACAAGAAAATAATAGAGACTCAGAAGAGGCAGTCATCAGGGAAGCAAAATCAGTTCTGGAAGCCAAGTGAAGAAAGTGTTTCATGAAGGAGAGAACAATCAACTTTGACAAATGATGCTAAGAACTCAAGGAACGTGATAATTGAGGATTGACATTGGATTTGGCAATGTGGAAGGGACTTAAAGAGGCAGACTTCATTGAAGTGTTGATAACAAAAACCATGTTGTACTGGATTCAAGGAACAGTTGGAAGAAAGAAGTAAAGTCTGTATGGGCAACATTTTCAAAGATTTTGGCTGTAAAATGGAGTAATGAAATGGTGAAGGAACGTTGGAACAATGGAGATTTTTAAAAATTTTATTATAGTTGATTTACAATGTTGTGTTTAGTTTCCACTATATAGCAAAGTGACTCAGTTATACATATATATATATTCTTTTTCATATTCTTTTCCATTATGGTTTATCACAGGATATTAAATATAGTTCCCTGTGCTATACAATAGGACCTTGTTGTTTATCCATTCTATATATAATAGTTTGCATCTGCTAATCCCAAACTCCCCATTCTTCCCTCCCCCACCCCCCCACCCCATGGCAACCACAAGTCTGTTCTCTATGTCTGTGAGTCTGTTTTTGCTTTGTAGATATGTTCATTTGTGTCATATTTTAGATTCCACATATAAGTGATATCATGTGCTATTTGTCTTTCTCTTTCTGACTTAATTAACCTAGTATGATACTCTCTAGGTCCATTCATGTTGCAGCAAATGGCATTATTTTTAATGGCTGAGTAATAGTCCATTGTATTGGACTATATATATATATATATACACCAGGTCTTCTTTATCTATTCATCTGCTGATGGGCATTTAGGTTGTTTCCATGTCTTGGCTATTGTAAATAGTGCTGCTATGAATATAGGGGTGCATGTATCTTTTCGAATTAGAGTTTTGTCTGGGTCTATACCCAGGAGTGGGATTGCAGGATCATATGGCAACTCTATTTTTAGTTTTTTGAGGAACCTCCATACTGTTTTCCATAGTGGCTGCACCAATTTACATTCCCACCAACAGTGTAAGAGGGTTCCCTTTTCTCCACACCCTCTCCAGCATTTGTTACTTGTAGACTTTTTAATAATGGCCATTCTGTCTGGTGTGAGGTGGTGCCTGATTGTGAAACAATGGAGATTTTTATGACTGGACTTACTACAGCATGTTTGTGTGCTGATGAAAATGACAGAAGAATAGATGCTGCAGGAGAAAAGAGGGACAGTTACAGAGCTATTGTTCTTGAAGTGGTGAGAAGGATATGGGTGACAATACATCAAGATAGGAGCTAGACAGTTTATCTGTTATAACTGGAGAGAAGGCAGAGTATCTGGGTGCAAATGCAATTTTTACCCAAAAAACTAGGCTTGCCTCTTGGTGGGTGTTGCACCAAAAGAGACAATGAAGCCAAAGAGTGGGAGGAGGAAGGATTTATTACTTGCAGCAAGTAAGGAGAACACTGGAGATCTTTCCCAAAGCTAGTGTCTCCCTGAAAACTGGGGAAGTTTTAAGCTAAGGGTACATGCATATTCATGAAGGGGCTTGTGTGGTTCACAGAGTCCAAGCTTTAGTTGATTGAAGTCACGAGGGTCAGAAAAGGTCAACAACATCGTCCCTTAGGTTCCAGTTGATCTGGTGGTTGAGTGCTTCAGGCTAGTCTTTACCATTGAAACAGAACTGGGGGTCTTTACAACTGATATTATTATCTTTCCTATTGTTACTGCTCTTGCCTTACAACCATTTGTTTTTCATTTGTTTCTGCATTCTTTTGTCTCCTTAAGATCAGAAATTACTGAAACCTGTTTAAGGACAAGCATCGTGGCCTGGCTTAGATCCCAAAATGGTTTAAGCCAAAAACAGTTTCTGTCCTGTCAAGAAAGCCATGCCTGGTTCTTTTTCTCTCAGGACCCCCTACCCTGCCTGCTTACACAATAAGATTGGAAGATGCGGTGGTGAAGGATGTGGAAGTTAGAACTCTTTCTGATTGAGTTTTTAGTGAAACAGGAAACAAAGTCATCAGCTAAAAGTGAGGAGGGGGAAAAGTTATTGCAGTTTTAAGGCAGGAGACAATAGCGTGACATAGCATCTTAGATATTGGGAGAATGATTTGACCTTTGGTAAGTATAATAAGACTGCCAGCAGCACTGAAGATCCATGTGTGGCTCATGGTCATAAATCTAAAATGAGCCCCCCTGCATACCTTTTACCAGTCATGTTCAGAAACTGAAGTGCAGGCACACTATAGGCAGCAAGATGGATTTAAACCAAAGTTGAGGTTTTGTCTATGACTATAAGCTGTCCTGGTCCAATTCGTGTTATTTCTCTTAAGGCCACATAAGAAGCAAGAGTGCAATGCAGTAGTTGGACTAGAAGTTTAGTGATTTGGGAAAGAAGGAGTGGCTAGAGATAAAGCTGGGGAGATAAGGATACCTCCAAGGGAGACAAAACATTTCCTTTATCCCCTAGACTTTTCATATGAATCAGTCGTTTGATAACCCCCAAGTTTTATGATGGATTTACCACTCCCTCATCATTCAATAAATTATCCCCACCTATAGTCCCAAAGAAAGAAGTGGCTATGGGCTTAACTATGTGAGAAGAGGAAACCAATGGAGAAAGCAGTATCACCCAGTTACCCATGAGGTCTTTAGCTGTTCTCTGGGACATCTCTCCTCTTCCTTTTCAGGTGGGACATATTTTTATATAGTAAGAAAAAGAAAGCCCAGCAAGGAAATGTATTGTCCAAATGGATGCTAACAGAGTTTTATGGGTGTGGAGAGTGGCGTTTGTAGAATTTCTACCTTGTTATCTATTTTTCAAGAAGTTACTTTGGGGACATTTTTGTAAGACAATCTTTAAACAAAAACAAATTCAAGAGAAGACCTCTCTCTGTGGAAAGATAAAGAAACCATCTTTATGGTTTCTAAAATGAGCCCCCCTGCATACCGTTTACCAATCATGTTGTGTGTGTGTGTGTGTGTGTGTGTGTGTGTGTGTGTGACAGAGAGAGAGGGAGAAAGAGAGAGGGATAGCAGTCATAGATTCCAGCAGAGGCAGCTGTTGGCAATAGGCTGTGGCATATAACTCTGCAAACTGCCCTACACCCCCCAGCACGGCTCTCTGTGAATTCTCCAGAAAACACTCTGTGTGTGATAGGCTCCCTTTGTCAGACTCTGCACATTGGCAGCTGTGTTGTTGAGTTTTGTAATTATACAAATGATGACAGCAGCCCAAACAGCTTCCCATGTTTTCCAGTTCTTTCTTAAGGAAAACGGGCGAGCATTTCCTGTTACATAGATTCATACATAGAATCTAGGCTCTTAGTGGAGATTTTCAGGGTCTGTATTATAAGGAACCATGTTATGATGGACCTTAGTAACCAAATTAATGAACCTGGATCTTATCCTAAAAGTAACAGTAAGAGGGCAAATAATGGAAGTCTTTTTTTATTTTTGGCTTAAAATATTGATCTATTATTTCTCACGATTCTGTGGGTTGTTTGGGCTGTTCTGCTGGACTCACTTCTGAAGTGGCATTCTGTTGTAAGGACAGGAGGGTCTGAGATGGCCTCAGTCATATGCCTGGCAGTTGGTGCTGGCCTGTTACCGTCCATGTGGATTCTCATCCTCTAGTAGGCTAAACTGGTTTCCTTCAGAAGCCTCAGGGCAGTGTTCAAGATGGGGAAGGTGCAAGTTGCATGGCCTCTTTAAGCTGAGGCTTTGGAACTCATAAAAAAATCACTTCTGCCACATTCCATTGGTCAAAGCAAGTCCCAAGTCCAGCTCAGATTTAAAGGGGTAGATAAATATATCGAATCTCTGTATAAGAGGAAGGGCAAAGTCACATTGCAAAGGGGCAGGCATACTGCAATGGGAGAATTTTGTGACCGTTAAAAAAACTGACCACACCAAAAAACACTACTGGAATTCCAGGAAACCCACTTTGGGAAATGTCATTCTAGGCTGAGTGACTGTTCCCCCCCTAAAAAAGCTATTCCCCCAATAGAATACATATCAATACATGTGATTGTTTAATTTCATTTTGTAATAATATTGTGGTCCTAGGTCACATTCACTGGAATTACAAGTGTTCTTTAATTTAGTTATCTTACTTTACTAATTGCCAATGTTTTCCTGGGGTAACTCCAATAATCCCTCGCTTATTTTTGTAAGCCAAGAACAAAAAAGTCTTAAACTGAAAAAAAAAATTGTGCTTATTTTCTTTTCCGAAGTATTAGCAGCAGAACCAGAGCTCTGCTGGTCACATGTAGCATAACTGGTGGAGACATCTTCATGCAAAGTAGTTAACAGTCTGTCTCCTATGATGCACAGACCTGCATGAATGCATAGTCCAGATCCAGGTCCTAAAACTGTCTCCCTGTTAGTGGGTGTGCTAAGGTATTTTGCTTTAGGATGCTTTCTAGCATCAGAAATGGAGGCAGAGACTACACTGTTTAGAAAGATTGCATTCATGAAGATCCTTACACTTGATAACTTTACGAAGATGATTTTCATGTGACTTCTGAGGTTTGCAATCTACCCCTTTCCTTTAGTTTATGGACTCTTTCATTAATTATAAGCTTCAATCTGTAGTTGTGCTTCTCCCAGACTTCTCAGATGCCAAAGAAAGGCCATCACCAACTGCTTGAGCTTGATGGCATACTGTAGCAGATGCTAAGGAGTGGCTCACTCTTCTATTCCAACCTTTTTCTAGTGTGCCTTTTTGTAGTTCAAAGACTGTAAAACTCCCTTGCAGCTAGGATTCTGAATATGATTTGCACTCCACCAATTAAATACTCTTGTGTGAAACCTGAATTGGGAAATGAGTTAAGTGGGAAGAGCATGTAAGGCATCCCTGTGGATTGTGACATGGGCTATAGGATTCTGGAACTGACAGCTGTGATTTCCTGATTCTGCAGCAGCTCCTTTGGTAGCCCAGTCCTGTGGGGCTTTGGGGAGCTGTCCCTTGAATCTCAATCTAGAATTTTTCCTCAGTGTTGATGTCTTCCATAGAGTTATGGGTTCTACTGCATGAGAAGAGAGAAGACACCAATGAGAGAAGGCAGAATGACCCCTAACCCAAGAAGTCTTTAGCTGTTCTCCAGGGCATTGCTTCAGTTTCTGTTCCCTTGGGGCACAGAGCTGGGTGGAGAAGGGGTAAAAGGGATTTGGAGAGGCAAATGGAAGATACTAGGACAATAATTAGGTCGAATGATCCAGCCAATCCTTGGGTTTTAGGTGGTTTTACACCTGCTCTCACTGGCATTCAGTGTAGGAGGTTTGCTCTGAAATATTCCTTTGTAAAACATGCTGGATACTATGCTGTAATATTTACATACCTGTTTCAGTTAATCAAATCATTAAGGTGACTTTATAAAATGGATTTCATTATCACAACCTTACAGATGAGCAAATTCCCTGAGACGAAATGGAATTGATGGGATTTGAACTTAGGTTTGTGTGGTTTTAAAGCCTAAGATTTTCTAGAAAGTCATGCCACCTTAGAGAGAGTGAGAGAGAGACAGAGACACACACACACAGAGGGAGACTCTGAAAAGGCACCAGGCAACCCCTTTGTCCTAGCAAACACAGATTTCACAAGGCATTGCCTCTGTTTCCTCGGTATCAGCCACCATGAATAACACAGCCAGCTATCATTTTACATGTTGCAGGTTCTGGATTACTTCAAGAACGTCTCAGGCATATTTCCTAAGGATTTTAAAGTAGCCACACTCTGGAGTTTTTTGAACTACGTAATGATTCCCTTGGATTAGGGCAATTTTCTACATTTCACATGAGCTTTTCCAATGTAGTTGATATAAAATACTTTTTTTCTCAGTTCAGCAGGACCATTGCAATTGGTCTTTAGATAAGGCTGGATTTTAGGTGAAAAAGGTGCCCTCCCTTGTCATAATACAATAAAAATTAGGATATATTATGCCAATTGACTTTAATGTTTATGTCTTGACATAATAATTTCATTTATAGGCATATAAACCAAGAAAATAACCTGAACTAAAGAAAAGCTTTATGCTCATATACATTTGTTATAACATTATTTGTAATGGTGAAAAACTAGAAACAACCTATGTAGCTAACACTAGAAGGATAGTTCAATCAACCATTAAGATTATGCTTATGAGGAGATTATGATAGAATTGAAAAGTATTTGTTATATTATTAAGAGGAAAAGGACTTATAAAAGTCATATATGTAGTCTAATCAAACCATTTTTAAAGAAAAATACACAAAAATCTATACACAGGAAAATATCTGGCAATATACTACAGTAATGGCTCCCAACTTTTCATGTACGAGAACCCTTGTCAAAAACTCATCATAGGGCTTCCCTGGTGGCGCAGTGGTTGAGAGTCCGCCTGCCGATGCAGGGCACACGGGTTCGTGCCCCGGTCCGGGAGGATCCCATGTGCCTCAGAGCAGCTGGGCCCGTGAGCCGTGGCCGCTGAGCCTGCGTGTCCAGAGCCTGTGCTCTGCAATGGGAGAGGCCACAGCGGTGAGAGGCCCACGTACCGCAAAAAAAAAAAAAAACCTCATCATAGATGATTTCTGGTTGCAGTCAAGATGGAATAGTCCCATTCCTCCCAGCTCCTCTCTTTTATACCCAAAAATCCCTGGACATAACATAACAAACAAGCTTAGGAAGACTGAAAGGTGGAAAAAAGAAGACAGACTGCCTAAGGACCTTGGGGCTGCAAGTAAGACACAGTGGTGAAGTTCCCTGGGTTTTCTTATTGTCTCCCATGGGCCATAGATGAATTCATGACTAAGTTATCCTCAGCCTTAGAATGTGTTCTGATAATGCATCAAAGAGTGGATTGTTTTGGAGTTACACAAATTTGGTATGAGGATCACTGGTGATCCATAATGGTCCTTATAGTCCTATAGTATGAATGTTCTATAAATTAACAATGACCATGTTTTTATTTCCTTAGAAAGTCATTGGTCTCTTTAAGGGACAGTGATGTGCCAGCTACCACCCCCCCCCACTCCTTGCACATACATAACAGTCATGGCTAATTTAACAATCACTGGGCAACCAGTATTAGTTGATTAGTGTCATATGACAAGGTGACCATACATCCCAATTTGCCCAGAACAGTACCTGTTGTCTTGGCTTAATTATTAACAGTGCCTCTTTCACTCTCATATAAGTGTCCTGGATTGGATGATGCCTAACTGTGCATAACTAATCTCTTGTAATTAGCTCTGCTCAAAGATTGAGTATATTAGATTTTCACTCTCCACCATTTGAACTGAAAAATGAAATTAGATTCCTATGATTAACAGTGAAACCTGAAACGGAAAATTCATGAAGTAGAGAGAAGTGGGAGGGTCATGATAGGCCATGAGTGAGTCAACATTATGAGTAATTCAAATTTATGAATAAGTAGGAACTCTGAAGTTGAGGAAAGATCTACAGAAGGGAGGGTGAGAAATTAGTTTGGAGGGGAGAGGAGAAGAGACTCACAAAGAAAACCAACATGTTTTACGTAATGATGGAACCTTATAGTGAATACTCATGAGTTCCCAATGCCAAACCCATTTTCCATGAGACTGAGTCTCATTTCAGTGCCAGTTCTTGGATTCCTATAAGGTCATTTCTTCCTTACTGAATATCTTAGTTTAAGTTTCCCCTGGAAGCAGACCTTAGGACAAGAATTTCAGTGAAGGTGATTTATTTGGGAAGTGGTCCCACAAAGCACTGGTAGTGGGATGCGGAACTGAGGCAGAGAAGGGAAGAAAGCCAATATAGGCATTTTCACGAGCCTATTACTGCTGTAGACAACTGGGACTTATTCATGCTGGGGGCTCCCAGAAGACAGCATGAAGGACAATTCAGTTGTTCGCTCAAGAGGAAATGAAGCAAAGATATTTATTCACCACACTCAATCATCATTGGTAGATGGCTCCTCCCAGGACTGGTAATTCCTTGGCACTTCTGGCATGCTCCTTGCATGGGCTGGGCATGCTCCTGTGGTCAGAGGAAACTCTCAGGCAGATAATCCCACATGCTTGAAGTAAGAACCATTAATGGAAACACTGAATACCAGTGTTTCAGGTAGTCTGAATGTGTTTCTGTTTATCACTACAGAAATTGCCTAAGACAGTCTCCAATCATTTATTTATTTTATTCTTGTACTTCCAAAATATGAACTGAGCAGTATCTGCCATACTGTTAGATTTTATGAGTTTAATTGGGATAACAGAAATAAGTAGTACAGATCATTTTGTAGGGATATTTGACCCCACAATAGTGGCCTCTTAGTTTGTACAATATGTGAAAAATACTGATTTATTAGGATGAACAATAGTGATGTTTATCCTTTAAATATATATCTCTATTTATTCAGTGCTGATGAGAATAATTTTCTTTCTTTTTTAAACATTGTATTCTAGAATGTTTTTTCTCAAATACTCAGTGAAATCTGTCTACAAATAATAGTAGAAAATGGACTACCTTACATTACATTATTGTTTGTAACTAAAAAAATGTTAAGAAAAAATGGAGATTTAGATCCACAACGGGGGTGGCAGATTATGATCAATTAAGCTGCAAACCTAACACTGGACCACTAAATTCCACCCTTGGGGTCAGATGGCAAAAATTTTCCATCATTGAGGCCTGCCTTTATTCAGCCTTTCATTTTTCTTTAGCATACCATAACAGATTTCCTCATCAGTGTTAATAGGAATTCTATAAAACATTCACTGTTATAGAATCAACTGAACCACAGCACACTTTATTATATAGAAATGTTCCACCTACCTTCCTACTCTGCTATCTGCCAACGTGGCTTAGAAGAAATCTTGGTGTATAACAAGAGATGGTTAACTATATGCATGAGTTTATTGGCAATGTGCTGGAGCCAGTGCTTTGAGATTCAATTTTGCACATCTTTCCCCCACTCTGTGTTCAGTAACATCATGTTAGTAGCATACAATTGACCATAGTGGGAGCATTTACACCATGGGAACTAGAAAAACACCATGAGTCAGGCATCTTTTTCTTCTAATGGCTGGTTAAAAATTTACCAGCCTACCACTGGTTTTCCTTTCTCTTTCCTTTTTTTTTCTCTAGCTTTGTTCAGATATTATTCATATATAACTTATGTAAGTTTAAGGTGTACAATATCATTATTTGCTACACATATATATTGTGAAATGATTAGCACAATAAGCTTAGTTAACACGTCCATCGTCTCACATAATTAACACTTTTGTAGTGATAACATTTAAGATCTACTCTATTAATAACATTCAAGTAGATAATAAAGTATTGTTGACTGTAGTTACCATACTGCACATTAGGTCCCCAGAACTTCCTCATCTCTTCGCTGAAAGTTTATATCATTTGACCAGCCCCTAGCAACCACCATTCTACTCTCTGTTTTTAAGAGTTTCACTTTTTTAGATTCCACATATAAGTGAGAACATACAGTATTTGTCTTTTTCTATCTGATTTATTTCATTTAGCATAATGTCCTCAAGATCCATACACATTGTCACAAAAGGCAGGATTTCCTTCTTTTCTATGGCTGAATAATATTTCATTGTATATACATATAACCACATTTTCTTTTTTTTAACCTTTTTATTTTATGTTGGAGTATAGTTGATTAACAATGTTGTGATAGTTTCAGGTGTAGAGCAAAGTGATTCAGTTATACATATACATGTATCTATTCTTTTTCAAATTCTTTTCCCATTTAGGTTGTTATGTAATATTGAGCAGAGTTCCCTGTGCTATACAGTAGGTCCTTGTTGGTTACCCATTTTAAATATAGCAGTATAACCACATTTTCTTTATCTGTTTATCCATCAATGGAAACTTAGGTTGTTTCCATGTCTTATCTATTGTGAATAATGCTGCAATGAACATAGAGGTGCAGATATTTCTTCAGGATAGTAATTTCATTTCCATTGAATATATATCCAAAAGTGGGATTGCTGGATCATATGGTAGCTCTATTTTTTTCCAGTTTTATTGAGATATAATTGACATGCAGCACAATATAAATTTAAGGTGTACAGCATAATGGTTTGACTTACATATATTGTGAAATGATTACCACAATAAATTTACTTAACGTCAACCATTTCATATAGATACAAAAGAAGAAAAAAAGAAAAAAAAATGTTTGTTCCTTGTGATGAGAACTCTTGGGATTTACTCTCTTAACAACTTTCAAATACACCATGTGGCAGTGTTAACTATAGTCATTGTATTGTACATTACATCCCTAGTACTTATTTATTTTACAGCTGGAAGATTGTACATTTCCACCACCTTCATCCAATTCCCCATCCCTCCACCTTCTGCCTCTGGTAACTCCAAATCTGATCTCTTTTTCTGTGAGTTAGAAAAAAAATTTTTTTTAAATTTTTAGATTCCATGTATAAGTAAGATCATAGAGTATTTGTCTTTATCTTATTTCACTTAGCATAATGCCCTCAAGGTACATCCACATTATTGCAAATGGCAGGATTTCCTTTTTTTGGCTGAATAATATTCCATTGTAGTGTGTACACACACACACAGTACAACTTCTTTATCCATTCATTCATCAATGGGCACTTAATTTGTTTCCATGTCTTGGCTATTGTAGATAACACTGCTATGAACATGTGGGTACAGATATCTTTTCAACATAGTGTTTTCAATTCCTTTAGATATATTCTGAGAATTGGGATTGCTGGATTATTTGATAGTTCTTTTTTTCAGTTTTTTGAGGAGCCTCCATACTGTTTTCCATAATGGCTGCACCAATGTACATTCCTACCAAGTGTGCACAAGGGTTCCCTTTTCTCTTCTTTCTCGCCAGTGCTTGTTATCTCTTGACTTTTTGATAATAGCCATCTAACAGGTATAAGGTGATATTTCATTGTGGTTTCGATTTGCATTTCCCTGATGATGAGTGAGGTTGAACACCTTTTTGTGTACCTGTGAGCCATCTGTATGTCTTCATTGGGAAAATGTCTATTCAAGTCCTCTTCTCATTTTTTAATCAGATTATTTGTTTTTTTGCTATTGAGTTCCTTGTATATTTTGGATATTAGCCCCTTATTAGATAGATGGTTTGCAAATATTTTCTCCCATTCCATAGGTTGCCTTATCATTTCGTTGACTGTTTCTTTCACTGTGAAGTAGCTTTTTATTTTGATGTAGTCCCACATTGATTTTTGCTATTGTTGCCTGTACTTTTGGTGTCATATAGAAAAAAATCATTGCCAATCAATGTCAAGGAGCTTTTTCCCTGTTTTCTTCTAGTGCTTTTACAGTTTTGGGTCTTACATTTAATGGTTTAATCCATTTCAACTTAATTTTTGTGAGTGGTGTAAGATAGGGGTCATTGTATTCTTCAACTCTAGGGTTTCTGTTTGATTTGTTTTAAGATTTCTATTTCTTTGTTAAACTTCTCATTTTGTTCATGCATTGTTTTCCTAATTTCATTTAGTTGTTTATCCGTATTTTTGTAGTTCACTGAATTTCTTTAAGAGGATTTTTCTGAATTCTTTGTCAGATAGTTCATAGATCTCCAGTTTTTTAGGGTTAGTCGTTGGAGTTTATTAGTTTCCTTTGGTGGGGTCATGTCTCCTTGATTATTCATGATCACTGAGGCCTTGTGTTGGTGTCCACACATTTGAAGTAGTCACTTCTTCCAATCTTTATAGACTGGCTTCGGCAGGCAAGACTTTCACCCGTTAGCCAGTCCAGAGATTCTATATGGGTTCTCTGGTAGTGTCCATGGGCAGGCTTGCTGCTGGAGTCCTTGGGTGGGAAGACCTAGTGCTTGGATACATAGAGGCCATCCTGCTACCTGGGTCAGTGGGTGAGGGGCCTGGAGTTGGATTCACTGGTGTGAATTCACTGGGACTGACACTTGAGTCTCTGATGGATGAGCTTGGGACTTGGGTCGATGTGGGTGAACCTGGATCCTGGGTCTACAGGGGCCAACCAGGCACTGAGGACCACTGGGGAAGGCCAAGAATCTTGGTCTCTGGTGGTCAGTCTGATACTGTATTGGTCTCGGAACCTGGTTTCACAGTAGCTGGCCTGGAGGCTGGGACCACAGGGGCCAGCTGGGAATCTGGGTCCACAGGAGACAGTCTGGACTGGTGCAGAGTCCAGCCTGGTGCTGGGGTTGGATGAAAGCCTGGATCTGTGGTAGTCGGCCTGATGCTGAGCCTAGCTGGGAGACCTAGTGTGTGGGTGTCCACCTGGAGCCTGTGTTTATGGGGGTTGATTGGGAGTCTGGGGCCACAGGGGCCACCTGGGCCTTGGGAGCCAGCTGGCACTGGGATGTGCCCAGAGCCTTGGTTCATGGGAGCTCTCTGGGAACCTGGTGCCATAAGAGATGGCTGGTGCTAGGGTGGACTGGGAGCCTGGGTTTGTGGGAGACCTCTGGGAGTCTGGTATCATAGGAGCTGCCTGGGTTGCTGGAGCCAGCAGGCACCTGGGTGGGTCAAGGACCTAAGTTCCTGGGAATTCACAGGGAGCCACCTAACATCATGGGAATTGGCCTGTTGCTGAGATGGGCTGGTGCTGGCATCTATGGTGAAATTGGGCACTCACTTGACTTTCCTTCTCTCATGGGGAGGGTGTCTCTCTCCATGCTTGACTGCCTGGGCTTGGTGGAGGGGTGATGGAGTAATGTGAATATATCTCTCCTTTCTTCTTCAGTGCATCTTTTCTTATTTCTAGTTTCACCCAGGTGCTGTAAACACTCACCTGGAATCCTTAGCTCTTGTGAAGGTATTTTCCTATCTGGATGTTTTTCTAATTGTTGTTTCTAGGAGGGGATATGCACTAGAAATTCATCACTCCCTCTCTCTCTGAGAGTCCTTTTTAAAAATTCAGCATATCACAGAATCATGGAGTTGTAAAAGCTCTTAGGAATTATCTAGTGCAGCCTCTTTCTATTGCAAAAATTTGTTTTACATCAATAGATGGACATCCCTTTTTGGCTTTAAGTAGCTAAAAATATTTCAGTGGAGTATTCTTTTCTGAGCAGGAGACAAGTTGGAATTTATTTTAAGTGACATACTTTGGTAAGGGATGAGATTTATGAAACTCCAAGTCAAGCTATTAAAATGCATTAATATGTTCATCCAATTTTGATCATTTTTTGGCCCCAACATAGTTTATTATTTTCACCTAATTCAGAAAATAACATGAATGTAGACATAAATATGATTTAAATAAGTAGCCACTTGTCTTCTGAATAGGATGGTTGAAATCTATTATTAAAATAATGGAACTTTAGGAATAATTAACCATTGAAAATCAAAGCTCTCTTTAGAATTAATTTTCCTACATGATCAGCTAACAGCTACAACCATTTAAAATACACAAAGCCATTTTACCAATATAACACAATAAAATATGCTTGCAGTAGGTGTTTATAAGCTAAAGCAGTTCCAGTGATTAAGGCTTTTCAAGTAAAAAAAAAACCAAACTTTCTTCCTGAATCTCAGCTGTTGGGTTTTCTTCCCGCAGCTGTTCACTGAAAATATGGTTCTCCTTTTTTAAAAAATTACGGTAAGAGGAGCTTCAAGATGGCGGAAGAGTAAGACGTGGAGATCACCTTCCTCCCCACAGATACACCAGAAATACATCTACGTGTGGAACAACTCCTACAGAACACCTACTGAACGCTGGCAGAAGACCTCAGACCCCCCAAAAGGTAAGAAACTCCCCACGTACCTGGGTAGGGCAAAAGAAAAAAGAAAAAACAGAGACAAAAGAATAGGGGCGGGACCTGCACCTCAGGGAGGGAGCTGTGAAGGAGGAAAGGTTTCCACACACTAGGAAGCCCCTTTGCGGGCGGAGACTGCGGGTGGCGGAGGGGGGAAGCTTCGGTGCCGCAGAGGAGAGCACAGCAACAGCGGTGCGGAGGGAAAAGCTGAGAGATTCCCACATAGAGGTTCCTTGCCGACCAGCACTCCCGAGAGGCTTGTTTGCTCACCCGCCGGGGCTGGTAGCTGAGGCTCCGGCTACGGTAGGAGCACAGGGAGAGGACTGGCGGCGTGAACACAGCCTGAAGGGGTTAGTGCGCCATGGCTAGCCCGGAGGGAGTCCGGGAAAAAGTCTGGACCTGCCGAAGAGATAAGAGACTTTTTCTTGCCTCTTTGTTTCCTGTTGCGCGAGGAGAGGGGATTAAAAGCCGCTTAAAGGAGCTCCAGAGACGGGCGCGAGGCACGGCTATCAGCGCGGACCCCAGAGACGGGCTGGGATGCTGGGGCTGCTGCTGCCGCCACCAAGAAGCCTGTGTGCAAGCACAGGTCACTATCCACACCTCCCCTCCCGGGAGCCTGTGCAGCCCGCCATTGCCAGGGTCCCGTGATCCAGGGACAACTTCCCCGGGAAAACACACAGCATGCCTCAAGCTGGTGCAACGTCATGTTGGCCTCTGCCGCCGCAGGCTCGCCCCGCACTCCGTACCCCTCCCACCCCCCCCACCCCAGCCTGAGTGAGCCAGAGTCCCCGAAGCAGCTGCTCCTTTAACCCCGTCCTGTCTGAGCAAAGAATAGACGCCCTCAGGCGACCTACACGCAGAGGCGGGTCTAAATCCAAAGCTGAACCCCAGGAGCTGTGCGAACAAAGAAGAGAAAGGGAAATCTCTCCCAGCAGCCTCAGGAGCAGCGGATTAAATCTCCACAATCAACTTGATGCACCCTGCATCTGTGGAATACCTGAACAGACAAAGAATCATCCCAAATTGAGGAGGTGGACTTTGATAGCAACGATATACATATTTTTTTACCTTTTTCTTTTTTGTGAGTGTGTATGTGTATGCTTCTGTGTGAGATTTTGTCTGTATAGCTTTGCTTTTACCATTTGTCCTAGGGTTCTGTCTGTCCGTTTTTTTTTTTTTTTTTGTATAGTTTTTAGCACTTGTTGTCATTGGTGGTTTTGTGTTTTGGTTTGGTTGCTCTCTTTTTTTATTACTTAAATTTTTTTTAATAATTATTTTTTATTTTAATAACGTTTTATTTTCTTTTACTTTATTTTATCTTCTTTTTTTCCCTTACTTTCTCCCTTTTATTCTGAGCCGTGTGGATGACAGGCTCTTCGTGCTCCAGCCAGGCGTCAGGGCTGTGCCTCTGAGGTGGGAGAGACAAGTTCAGGACACTGGTCCACAAGAGACCTTCCAGCTCCACGTGATATCAAACGGTGAAATTCTCCCAGAGATCTCCATCTCAATGCCAAGACCCAGCTCCACTCAACGACCAGCAAGCTACAGTGCTGGTCACCCTATGCTAAACAACTAGCAAGACAGGAACACAGCCCTATCCATTAGCAGAGAGGCTGCCTAAAATCATAATAAGGCCACAGACACCCCAAAACCCACCACCAGACATGGACATGCCCACCAGAGAGACAAGATCCAGCCTCATCCACCAGAACACAGGCACTAGTCCCCTCCACCAGGAAGCCTACACAACCCACTGAACCAAGCTTAGCCACTGGGGACAGACACCAAAAACAATGGGAACTACGAACCTGCACCCTGCGAAAAGGAGACCCCAAACACAGTGAGTTAAGCAAAATGAGAAGACAGAGAAACACACAGCAAATGAAGGAGCAAGGCAAAAACCCACCAAACCTAACAAATGAAGAGGTAATAGGCAGTCTACCTGAAAAAGAATTCAGAATAATGAGAGTAAAGATGATCCAAAATCTTGGAAATAGAATGGAGAAAATACAAGAAACATTTAACAAGGACCTAGAAGAACTAAAGAGCAAACAAACAGTGATGAACAACACAATAAATGAAATTTAAAATTCTCTAGAAGGTATCAATAGCAGAATAACTGAGGCAGAAGAATGAATAAGTGACCTGGAAGATAAAATAGTGGACATAACTACTGCAGAGAAGAATAAAGAAAAAAGAATGAAAAGAACTGAGGACAGTCTCAGAGACCTCTGGGACAACATTAAACGCACCAACATTCGAATTATAGGGGTCCCAGTAGAAGAAGAGAAAAAGAAAGGGACTGAGAAAATATTTGAAGAGATTATAGTTGAAAACTTCCCTAATATGGGAAAGGAAATAGTTAATCAAGTCCAGGAAGAACAGAAAGTCCCATACAGGATAAATCGAAGGAAAACATGCCAAGACACATATTAATCCAACTATCAAAAACTAAATACAAAGAAAAAATGTTAAAAGCAGCAGGGGAAAAACAACAAATAACACACAAGGGAATCCCCATAAGGTTAACAGCTGATCTTTCAGCAGAATCTCTGCAAGCCAGAAGGGAGTGGCAGGACATATTTAAAGTGATGAAAGGGAAAAACCTACAACCAAGATTACTCTACCCAGCAAGGATCTCATTCAGATTTGACAGAGAAATTAAAACCTCTACAGACAAGCAAAAGGTAAGAGAATTCAGCACCACCAAACGAGCTTTACAACAAATGCTTAAGGAACTTATCTAGGCCGGAAACACAAGAGAAGGAAAAGACCTACAATAACAAACCCAGAACAATTAAGAAAATGGTAATAGGAATATACATATTGATAATTACCTTAAATGTAAATGGATTAAATGCTCCAACCAAAAGACATAGACTGGCTGAATGCATACAAAAACAAGACCCGTATATATGCTGTCTACAAGAGACCCACTACAGACCTAGGGACACATACAGACTGAAAGTGAGGGGATGGAAAAAGATATTCCATGCAAATGGAAAGCAGAAGAAAGCTGGAATAGCAATTCTCATATCAGACAAAATAGACTTTAAAACAAAGACTATTACAAGAGACAAAGAAGGACACTACATAATGATCAAGGGATCGATCCAAGAAGAAGATATAACAGTTGTAAATATTTATGCACCCAACAGAGGAGCACCTCAATACATAAGGCAAATACTAACAACCATAAAAGGGGAAATCGACAGTAACACACTCATAGTAGGGGACTTTAACACCCCACTTTCACCAATGGACAGATGATCCAAAATGAAAATAAATAAGGAAACACAAGCTTTAAATGATACATTAAATCAGATGGACTTAATTGATACTTATAGGACATTCCATCCAAAAACAACAGAATATACATTCTTCTCAAGTGCTCATGGAACATTCTCCAGGATAGATCATATCTTGGGTCACAAATCAAGCCTTGGTAAATTTAAGAAAGTTGAAATCATATCTAGTATCTTTTCTGACCACAATGCTGTGAGACTATATATCAATTACAGGAAAAAATCTGTTTAAAATACAAACATATGGAGGCTAAACAATACACTACTTAATAACCAAGAAATCAAAGAGGAAATCAAAAAATACCTAGAAGCAAATGACAATGAAAACACAACCACCCAAAACCTATGGGATGCAGCAAAAGCAGTTCTAAGAGGGAAGTTTATGGCAATACCATCCTACCTTAAGAAACAAGAAACACCTGAACCAATTAGAGAAAGAAGAACAAAAACCCCCAAAGTTAGCAGAAGGAAAGAAATCATAAAGATCAGATCAGAAATAAATGAAAAAGAAATGAAGGTAATGATAGCACAGACCAATAAAACTAAAAGCTGGTTCTTTGAGAATATAAACAAAATTGGTAAACCACTAGCCAGACTCAACAAGAAAAAAGGGAGAAGACCCAAATCAATAGAATTAGAAATGAAAAAGGAGAAGTAACAACTGACACTGCAGAAATACAAAGGATCATGAGAGATTACTACAAGCAACTCTATGCCAATAAAATGGACAAATTCTTAGAAATACACAACCTTCTGAGACTGAACAAGGAAGAAATAGAAAATATGAGCAGACCAATCACAGGCACTGAAATTGAAACTATGATTAAAAATCTTCCAACAAACAAAAGCCCAGGACCAGATGGCTTCACAGGCGAATTCTATCAAACATTTAGAGAAGAGCTAACACCTATCCTTCTCAAACTTTTCCAAAATATAGCAGAGGGCGGGACACTCCCAAACTCATTCTACGAGGCCACCATCCCCCTGATACCAAAACCAGACAAAGATGTCACAAAGAAAGAAAACTACAGGCCAATATCACTGATGAACATAGATGCAAAAATCCTCAACAACATACTAGCAAACAGAATCCAACAGAACATTAAAAGCATCATACACCATGATCAAGTGGGGTTTATCCCAGGAATGCAAGGATTCTTCAATATGCACAAATCCATCAATGTGATACACCATATTAAGAAACTTAAAGAGAAAAACCATATGGTCATCTCAATAGATGAAGAGAAAGGTTTCAAAAAAATTCAACACCCATTTATGATAAAAACTCTCCAGAAAGTAGGCATACAGGGAACTTTCCTCAACATAATACAGGCCATATATGACAAACCCACAGCCAACATCATCCTCAATGGTGAAAAACTGAAACCATTTCCACTAAGATCAGGAACAAGACAAGGTTGCCCACTCTCACCACTATTATTCAACATAGTTTTGGAAGTTTAGCCACAGCAATCAGAGAAGAAAAAGAGATAAAAGGAATCCAAATCGGAAAAGAACAGGTAAAGCTGTCACTGTTTGCAGATGACATGATACTATACGTAGAGAATCCTAAAGATGCTACCAGAAAACTACTAGAGCTAATCATTGAATTTGGTATAGTAGCAAAATACAAAATTAATGCACAGAAATCTCTTGCATTCCTGTATACTAATGATGAAAAATCTGAAAGTGAAATTAAGAAAACACTCCCATTTACCATTGCAACAAAAAAAATAAAATATCTAGGAATAAACCTACCTAAGGAGACAAAAGACCTATATGCAGAAAATTATAAGACACTGGTGAAAGTAATTAAAGATGATACAAATAGATGGAGAGATATACCATGTTCTTGGATTGGAAGAATCAACATTGTGAAAATGACTCTACTACCCGAAGTGATCTACAGATTCAGTGCAATCCCTATCAAACTACCATTGGCATTTTTCACAGAACTAGAACAAAAACTTTCAAAATTTGTTTGGAAACACAAAAGACCCCAAATAGCCAAAGCAATCTTGAGAAGAAAAACGGAGCTGGAGGAAACAGACTCCCTGACTTAGTCTATATTACAAGCATACAGTAATCAGGTCAGTATGGTACTGGCACGAAAACAGAAATACAGATCAATGGAACAGGATAGAAAGCCCAGAGATAAACCCGTACATATGGTCACCTTATCTTTGATAAAGGAGGCAAGAATATACAGTGGAGAAAAGACAGCCTCTTCAATAAGTGGTGCTGGGAAAACTGGACAGCTACATGTAAAAGAATGAATTTAGAATGCTGCCTAACACCATACACAAAAATAAACTCAAAATGGATTAAAGACCTAGATGTAAGGCCAGACACTATCAAATTCTTAGAGGAAAACATAGAACACTCTATGACATAAATCACAGCAAGATCCTTTTTGACCCACCTCCTAGAGAAATGGAAATAAAAACAAAGATAAACAAATGGGACCTAATGAAACGTAAAACTTTTTGCACAGCAAAGGAAACCATACACAAGACGAAAAGCAGCCCTCAGAAGGGGAGAAAATATTTTCAAATGAAGCAACTGACAAAGGATTAATCTCCAAAATTTACAAGCAGCTCATGCAGCTCAATATCAAAAAACCAAACAACCCAAGCCAAAAATGGACAGAAGACCTAAGTAGACATTTCTCCAAAGAAGATATACAGATTGCCGACAAGCACATGAGAGAATGCTCAACATCATTAATCATTAGAGAAATGCAAATCAAAACTACAGTGAGATATCATCTCACACCAGTCAGAATGGCCATCATCAAAAAATCTACAAACAATAAATGCTGGAGAGGGTGTGGAGAAAAGGGAACCCTCTTGCACTGCTGGTGGGAATGTAAATTGATACAGTCACTATGGAGAACAGTATGAAGGTTCCTTAGAAAACCAAAAATAGAGCTGCCATATGACCCAGCAATCCCACTACTGGGAATATACCCTGAGAAAACCATAATTCAAAAAGAGTCGTGTACCAAAATATTCATTGCAGCTCTATTTACAATAGCCAGGACATGGAAGCAATCTAAGTGTCCATCAACAGATGAATGGATAAAGAAGATGTGGCACATATATACAATGGAATATTACTCAAACATAAAAAGAAATGAAATTGAGTTATTTGTAGTGAGGTGTGTGGACCTAGAGTCTGTTATACAGAGTGAAGTAAGTCAGAAAGAGGAAAACAAATACCGTATGTTTACCCATATATATGGAATCTAAAAAAAAATGTCATGATGAACCTAGGGAAAGACGGGAATAAAGACACCGACCTACTGGAGGATGGACTTGAGGATATGGGGAGGGGGAAGGGTAAGCTGTGACAAAGTGAGAGAGTGGCATGGACATATATACACTACCAAACGTAAAATAGATAGCTAGTGGGAAGCAGCCGCATAGCACAGGGAGATCAGCTCGTTGCTCTGTTACCATCTAGAGGGGTGGGATAGCGAGGGTTGGAGGGTGGGAGACGCAAGAGGGAAGAGATATGGGGATAGAGATAACTGAATAAGTTATACATATACATGTATATGTATAACTTATTCAGTTTGTTATAAAGCAGAAAATAACACACCATTGTAAAGCAATTATACTCCAATAGGGATGTTAAAAAAAATAGAATGGAAAGTGAAAAAAAATTATGGTAAAATATACGTAAGATAAAATTTACCATATTTACCATTTTTAAGTGTATACTTCAGTGACATTAAGTACATTCACACTGTTTTGCAGCCATCAACACCATCCATCCAAAGAACTCTTTCCATCTTGCAAAACAGAAACTCTGTACCCCTTAAACAGTAACTGCCCATCACCCTCCCCCAGCCCCTGGCAACTACCATTCTCCTTTCTGTCTCTATGAGCTTGACTATTCTAGGTACCTCATATAATAGAATCATACAGTGTTTGTCCTTTTGTGACTGGCTTATTTGAAAATGTACTTCTTAACTTTTCCTTCTAAATTCAGTAAAATTGGTGCAGGGTGTCAGGTGCTTATGCTTTCCACTGAACTCAAGCTCTGGTGAAAGTACGTGTATATCTAATGCATAGAAGGCTCACTGATGGCTAGAAAACAACACCCCATATTTCACCTCCTGGCAAAAAAAAGTCATTTCATTGTCCTTGCAAGAAGATTCACAGAAGGCCCATCCAGGTGATTTATATAAAAATAACAGTTCCCTCCAGCTACCTAACCTAGATTTTAAATTATGTAAAATTAGTTACTTAGAAGAAAAAAGCTGAATAAACTCATTCTAGGGTGTGGCAGTGTTATTACCCTGTTTTTTTTCAGGGGTAGGTCCATCCTGCAAAAGATTCATGAGCAAATTTTGAGTGTTTTCTACAAATTGAGGCCATCTCATTCCCCTGCCAGTGATTGGTTTGGAGGGAGGTGTGAGCCCCAGTTCTGGCCAGTGACTGAAGGGAGGTCAGCCAGAGGGCTTCTAGGAAAGGGTGTCTTACTCTTAAAAAAGATTCATCCAGGAAGTAGCAGTTCTTTTCCTTTTGCAGGACATTTTCACACCTGTATGTGATCCATTTTGTAAGTGTGAAGAATGCAAGGCTGAGGTACCAAGCTACCATGCTGAGGATGGCAGAGCAGAAAGAAAGAAACCTAGGGGACTGGGTGGTTTTTGTGAGCCACTGGATTAACTAACCCTGGAACAACCCCACCTCAGGACTTCAGGTAATGTGAGAAAGCATTATTTCCTTATTGTTTAAGCCAGTTGAGATGGAGTTGTCTATTACTTGCAGACACTTAACTGATAAAGATAGATCACATGATACCACAGAATGGTTTCCCTTGGAAGCAGATTCTGAGATGGAGTTTACTTTGCACGAGATTTCTTAAGCAGTGTCTTATGGAAGGGACTGAAAAAAAGCAGAACTAGGCAGGCAGCGTGAAGCTGTGAGGTAGGCAATGACAGCCATGGGTGACCTCATCGAGAGGTTCTACTTGGGCTTAGATAGCCAGGCCTTATACCCCTATCTCCATTAGTCATTGAAATGCATCCCTCCTCAGAAGGCGGTGAGCTGGGACCTAGAGGCTCTCAGCAACTAAGGCAGTCCCTGAGGGGGCAATTGAAGGCCTATTGCACTCTCACCATCTGGGGCAACAAATTCTTCATTGAAGAATGATAATCTCTAGGTCCATCCATGTTGCTGCAAATGGCATTATTTCATTCCTTTATTTTTTGGCTGAGTAACATTCTCCCTCTCTCTCTCTCTCTCTCTCTCTCTCTCTCTCTTTCTCTCTCTCTCTCTCTCTCTCTCTCTATATATATATATATATGTATACGTGCCACATCTTTATCCATTCATCTGTCGATGGACGTTTAGGTTGCTTCCATGGATTCACTATTGTAAATAGTGCTGCAGTGAACACTGGGGTACATGTATCTTTTCGAATTAGAGTTTTCGTCTTTCCCGGATATACACCCGGTAGTGGGATTGCTGGATCATACGGTAACTCTATTTTTAGTTTTTTAAGGAACCTCCATACTGTTCTCCATAATGGTTAAACCAATTTACATTCCCACCAACAGTGTAGGAGGGTTCCCTTTTCTCCACACCCTCTCCAACATTTCTTATTTGTAGACTTTTTAATGATCACCATTCTGACCAGAGTGAGGTGGCACCTCATTGTAGTTTTGCTTTGCATTTCTCTAATAATTAGCGACGTTGAGCATCTTTTTATGTTACTGTTGGCCATCTGTATGTTTTCTTTGGAGAAATGGCTTTTTAAATCTTCTGCCCATTTTTTAATTGGGTTGTTTGTTTTTTTGATATTGAGCTGTATGAGCTGTTTGTATGTTTTGGAGATTAATCCCTTGTCAGTTTCATCATTTACAAATATTTTCTCCCATTTCATTTTGTTTATGGGTTCCTTTGCTGGGAAAAAGCTTATAAGTTTGATTAGGTCCCATTTGTTTATTTTTACTTTTGTTTCCATTATTCTAGGAGATGGATCCAAAAAGATATTGCTGCAATTTATGTCAAAGAGTGTTCTGCCTATGTTTTACTCTAGGAGTTTTGTAGTATCTGGTCTTACATTTAGGTCTTTAATCCACTCTGAGTTTATTTTTGTATAGGATGTTAGAGAACGTTCTAATTTCATTCTTTTACATGTAGTTGTGCAGTTTTCCTAGCACCACTTATTGAAGAGATTGTCTTTTCTCCATTGTATATTCTTGCCTCCTTTATCAAAGATAAGGTGACCATATGTGCGTGGCTTTATCTCTGAGCTTTCTATCCTGTTCCATTGATCTATGTTTCTGTTTTTGTGCCAGTACCATACTGTCTTGATTACTGTAGCTTTGTAGTATAGTCCAAAGTCAGGGAGCATGATTCCTCCAGCTCCATTTTTCTTTCTCAAGCTTGTTTTGGCTCTTCTGGGCCTTTTGTGTTTCCATACAAATTAAAAAATTTTTTGCTCTATTTCTGTGAAAAATGCCATTGGTAATATGAAAGGGATTGCACTGAATCTGTAGATTGCTTTGAGTAGTATAATCATTTTAACAAAATTGATTTTTCTAACTCAAGAACACAGTATATCTCTCCATCTATTTGTGTCATCTTCAATTTCTTTCATCAACATCTTATAGTTTTTGGAGTACAGGTCTTTTGCCTCCTTGGGTAGGTTTATTCCTACTATGTCATCTTTTTCTCCTCTTGATCTTTAGTCACAGATGCTCTCTGAGGCATCATTCTTGGCACCAACTTGATTCTTTCATCAATATTTTACTTACTGAACATGCCCTGCTCCTGACTCTCATTCTCCTCCAAGGCTTCCAAATTCTCAGATGAGTTCCAGCCCTGGTCTTTAGACCAAACACCAGCCCTTTGTCTTCACAGACCTCCTAGACACCTTTGCAGGTCCTAACCACTTCCAACTTAATATAATCTAGAAATAACTAGTTTTCGTTCATTGTGAAACAAGCTCATCTTCCCAACTTCCTAGGTCTATAAATTCTATCATTTCTCAGTCACCCTCATTCAAAATTTTAGAGTCACATTTGGATGCTGAAGGTGAGGGATGGGAGAGATATTAATTCACCTAATTTGACTGGTTAATCCTTAAAATCGCTTTTGTTTTTTGCTCTCTTTTTCTGGGCTCTTGCTTTTATTTTGATAACATTCTAAATATTACCTCTGTGATAATAGTTAGCAAACTGCATTTTTATTACTGTATTTATTTTTTACTTTCTTTCTCTAATAGATTGAAAGTTCCTTGAAAGCAGGAACTGTATCATTCTTTGAATTCCTCATGTTTAGAACATGCTTACCATTGTTGTTATAAAGAAAAATGCACAACGTAAGAGTTGTGAGTTTAGGTTTTATTCAGGGGCCTAACTGAGGACTATAGTCTGGGAGACAGCCTCTCAGTTGCTCTGAGAGAACTCCTCCAAAGAAGTAGGGGCAAAACCTGCTTATAAATGATATTTGGCCACAGAATATGTTCAGTCAGGCATACATCTCAGTAAAAGATTACTGCTAGTCATGAAGAACAGGTATCTCAACTTAATGATTTTAGTGCTTTCTATGCATTGGAAGATGCAAGAATCTGGGGTCATTAAATTTCTTCTTGAGATATATATATCTAACTCACTAAGGGGCCTGTTTTTCTAAAGCACAGAGTGCCTCATCCTGTTTTTCATCCTGAATTTCATCCTGTTGGTCAACAACTGCAGTGGCTAATGACTTAATCCTTGTAGAATTGGGTGGTGAACAATGCTCTTTTTTCTTCTTGGTTTATACCATATAATAGATACTAAATAAGTGTTTTTGGAACAAAGGTATAACTCATCCAAGACTTCATCATTTCTGCATTAGTGGCCTCTTTGTAGTCTCTGTAGATGTTTTCGGCGTCCCACGTCACATCCCCTCCATTCTCCTCTTATTTCAGCTGCAGCTGTTCTAGACAGTTAGTGTAGGATCAGACTACTGCTGACATATCCCACCACAGGTGCCCTAAACTGCTCCAAGCTTTACTACATCCAACTTTCTCTGAAGCTTTTGGAAACTGCTTATCCCAAGGGGGTATGCATCCCAGATGTGTAGGGGAGTTAAGACCTCGGTAGGGGTAGAAAAAAACTTTTTCCTCTACCCTCCTAGTTTAGTGTCTGGGGCCTGCAAACTAAATTGACAAAAGACAGATTGATAGGAGAAAAGACATATAAATTTTATTTGATGTTAATATTTTTATATAGTATGGGGGTCTCACAGAAAATGAAGTGAAAACCCCAAAGAGACACTCGGTCCTGGAGGCTTATATACCATTTTAACAAAGGGCAGTATATTTTTGAAAAAGTGGTAAGACAAAAAAAGGGGGGCTGTGAACTTCTAGGGGTAGTAAATTGTGGGAACATAAATATATGGGGGAAACTAATGGAAGGTAAGGGTTATTTAGTAAGGTTTATTATACAGATTCCTCTTGGTGTTGTTTCTGAGATTATAAGAGTCTCGAGTCATCTCCAGTGATTAAGAGTAGTTCTGTCCCTCTTGTTATGAGAGAAGGGGGGTGGAACTCCTTCACAAAGGGAAATTTATGCCCTACTTTTAGGGTAGAGAGCTTTTTTCTGTGTCTGCTGATTTTCAATTGCCTTCACTGAAAATAATCCCTATGCCAAAGTGGAATATTTTGGGGTGATATATTCTGATCCCTCTCATCCTCCAGGGGAAACCCTTAATCAATAGGGGTCTGGGAGCTAGTGAGTAAATACCCTAGCCTCCCTCCTAAGAGGAATTGTATAGGCTTTTCATTGAAACCAGTGAAATCCAGACCCCACTGCCTACAACAATGACTTATGCACCCTTAGAGTGGCTCTCACTTGCCTCTATTCCTCACCAAATTTCCTGGCCTCACCTCCCATATAAATTACTGCCCTTAAATCTCCTTTTAGGCTCTCTTTTTAGGGGAACCCAAACCAGAGTCATCTCCTTGCTTCCACTCCTTCATGATCCCCATATATCCACAATAGTCTTGAACCATTACTTTCAGACGTCACTTGCTACCCTACACAGAAATCCCTCAATTATTAGGGTTGCCTGATTTAGTAAAATAAAAAAACCAAAAATACCCAATAAAATTTAAATTTCACATAAACAACAGATAATTTGTTAGTTTAAGTATGTCTTGTGCAATATTTGGGACATATTTATACTAACAAATTATATGTTGTTTATCTGAAATTAAAATTCAACTGGACAGGGCCTCCCTGGTGGCGCAGTGGTTGAGAGTCCGCCTGCCGATGCAGGGGATACGGGTTCGTGCCCCGGTCTGGGAGGATCCCATGTGCCGCGGAGCGGCTGGGCCCGTGAGCCATGGCCTCTGGGCCTGCGCGTCCGGAGCCTGTGCTTCGCAACGGGAGAGGCCACAACGGTGAGAGGCCCGCATACCGCAAAAAGAAAAAAAAAAAAAAAAAAAAATTCAACTGGACATCCTGTATTTTATTTGGCAATTCTACCAATTGCACTCTGTTTTTAAAAAGCCATCTAAACTCACATCTTGTCATTTATGAGTCTCCATAATTTGGCCCCCATTCCACCAAGAGAATTCACTCTTTCCAAATGCAAGCTCTCCCTTCCAACTAGAATTGAGAGCAAGAGGACTTAATCATCATCACCATTATTGTAATTCCTTTGCTCCTCTGAAGTGCTTCACTGTTTTCAAAGTATTTGCCTATACATTATCATCTTAGTTTCTTTCAACACCTCTGTGATATAGCTGGGGCAGGAATTTTAATTTTAAATTTAGAATTTGTGAAAACTGAACAAGAGATATGAACTTGCCTGAGATCAATGGGTGGGCATTAGAGATGGAAGCTCAAACCCAGGCTGTCATCTCCAAGTGAAGCGTCTCTTCTGTGATATCAAGTTGCTTCCTATTCCTTTATTTTACCAAGTAGGAAACTGAGGAACCCAGATGTTAAATGAATGAAGCACAGTACAGTCCTAGTTCTCCATTATTTGTTTGATCATTGGCAAGTCATTTACTATGGATGAAACTTCATGTCCTCATCTATAATATGACGCTCTTAGATTAGAAAACCTCTGTTTCCTGTGGTTTCTAACTCTCTATAGTTTGCCCAGGTTCATGCAGCTAAACAATTCAGAACTGAGATTAGAGCACAGCCCACTGAGAGCTCGTCAAAGACAGTCTTTTAGACATCTCTGCCCTTCTTTACATATTTTTCCTTCACATTATATACTTGTCCAGCCTTCATAAGGAACTGAAGTGTTTAATATTATTTGTTCTTATGAAAAAATGTTCTGTTCTCTGCACTTGAATTTAAATGTGGGCAATTTGTTTTGTACTCTAAGGGAAGCCACACTAAATTAAGTTGCTGTTGGTTCTTGATTAATTTGGCTTTTTTCACCTTTTCTCTGGGAAAAAATTGATTCTTTGTCCAGGGTTAAGCAAAGAAAAATTATCTGAAAGTCAAATATTCATTATAAATTGTGCTTATTGATCTTATTTTTAAATAAATTTTTAAATAGATTAAATAAATTACCAAAGAACATGACCTATTTTCCTTTCCCTAGGCTAAATGAGAGAATGCTTTCTTGGAACTTAGAAAAAGAATCTTTGTAATAGCAAAGGGAAGGAAATCCTGTAACATAGTTTTGTTTCCACCATGAATTTGGTTATCACCATAAACTTTCCTACATCTTCCTAACTTCCTATCAGAGAGGTAATGAGAAAACATTTGAAGAGGATTAGGTTTGAACCCAGACATATATGGGTTCAGTTGTAGCACCACCACCTGTGTGGCCTTGAGCAAGTTACTGTACCCCTAGGAACCTTAATGTCGTCTTCCTCATGAGGTTGTATTAAGGCTCAAATGAGACGGTATGACTGTCCATGGTGAAAGGAGAGAACCTGTGTGCTATGCCCACTAGATACCTCATTAGTGTGAACTCATTCATGGGTATTGGTAACTAATGATATTTTAATTATGGAGTAAGGCTTTTAGTGAAGAGGTAAGTGACAGGGTTTTCCCTGGTTATTTTGGGGGACTGTCATCCTTCTCTTGGTGTTGAGTGCTTTCTACCCCTGCACGTGGAAAAGCGTAGCCTTTAGTTGGCCAGTGCTCCACACTTGCAAACAGATTTGACACATTGTAGAAAATTTATCATATATAGAAGTGCAATTCACAGAAGACAATATCTTTTCCCATCTTCATTGTCTCTCAGTTCTTTGGTATCACCCTCTTCTGGATGCTGTGCTTGCTGCTTCCTAACATAGGTACTCTGCTCACTAACATAGGTACTGCTCTCTGCTCACTAACATAGGTACTGCTGGGCTGCCTCTTAGAGGGATCCCTGTTATGATTCTTCCAGGCGTTGGAGGTACCCTTCCCCAGCGAACCTTTCTTTCCTTCACAGGGCATCACCATTTTCTTTTCCTCTTTCCCCTGAAGATCAATGAAAATAACCAAGAAAAAAATATACCCACTTCACTGTGAACAAACATGCCACTTCTTCCAGGAAAGTAAAATTATATCCTTGTCTCCCCCAGAGTGTATTTTCTCAGTTTCATTTTATGACCAAGCATCTCACAGTCCCCCTCCACCCCTATGGCAACGTTTTACTCTAGATACAGCTGTGTTCCTCTATACAAGAACCAGAGTCATTCCAGTCAAACAGAGACATCCAATCATCACTGTGAGCTAAATGCCTTATCTTTCCTTTGAATCCAGATCTATAAGTCACAATAATCTCTTTGCCAAGCGATTATTCAACCCCTGTTTGAACATCTCTTATTCCCTTCTCTGGTTACTCATAAGAGACATTTGATTAATATTGTCGATAGCTGTTTGGTGAGTGGACTGACTGAATTAATATGTTGTCTAAGGGCAGCTTCCTCTTGTTCCAAGTGACTTGCAGTGTTCCTTGTTCTGCTGTATTATAGTCTGTGATACCTGGAGAATATTATCCCTGTGACCCCCTTACGCACAGGAACCTCTTGGCCTGTGTGTGAGTATGCATGCATATACAAACAAACAAACAAAGGTGAACCTCGAAGAATACCATGAGTAAAACAAGAAATCTTTGGGGGAACATCTTCCCACTTTATATATATGTATGTATGTATGTATATATATATATATATATGTATATATATATATATATATATACATATATATATGTATATATATAAAAAAGAACACTATGGGGTGGGGCTTCCCTGGTGGCGCAGTGGTTGAGAGTCCACCTGCCGATGCAGGGGACATGGGTTCGTGCCCCGGTCCGGGAAGATCCCACATGCCGCGGAGCGGCTGGGCCCGTGAGCCATGGCCGCTGAGCCTGTGCGTCCAGAGCCTGTGCTCCGCAACGGGAGAGGCCACAACAGTGAGAGACCTGCATACCACACACACACAAAAAAAGAACACCATATATTTTGGAATGCATGGTAGAATGAAAAAAATGCCTTACACTATGGGAAGTAAAAAATGAATTGAAATTTATCTCTGTTCAGGCTTCCAAGCAGTTATACTTAATAGAAAAAATATGAGGCTATAAATCCTCTGCGTGGTTAAAAAATTAGAAAAAAGAGTGAACAAACCCTTCTTTGAAAGTCATTCCTATTACCTCTGATTAAGAAAATGATCCTTTTGGAAGAAAGTGAAAGTGAATATATTTTGTTTGGCCAAGGTCAAATGATCATCAAATCATCAAATGATCATCTTGTCAAAACCTAATCCATTTTTTGTGAGAAAGTAAGCAGCAGTGGCCCAGACACCTTCTTTCACTTTCTGATGAATCGACCTCACATGCCTATGAATAATCCATTTCTGCCAGAGCATTTCTGAATCTGTAATTAAGACAATGTAGTTAAAGATGTACAATGATTTTTTTAAATTAATCATTCTTCAATTGTGGGATAAATTACATGTAAATGTCAATTAGTTATAAATGGACAAAACCTATTGCTGGGATGGTGTCAGAGGAAAAAGCAGACCCTAGCACAATGGTTTTTGAACTTTTTTTATAAAGCCAAGAAACAGTATGTGTAATCCCAGTACTTAAAACAGTTAAGAGTGTCTGGGGTTATATTCGGGCTGGGGGCAGGGGGGGTGGGGAGTAAGGGGGGTTATGAGTGGGACAGAGAAGACATGGACAGGGATAGAGGTGACCTTGTGGCCTCTCTCTCTTCTCTTCCCCCACCAATCCCCAAGCCCCTCGACAGTCTTGAACATCTTGAGAGGATACTTAGGATTTCTTGGAACATAATTTGAAAATTAAAGGCAGAGTGTAAAACAGATGGACTGAAGCAATTGATGAAGTCTTATTCTAATTCTGGCTCCAAAATATAAGCTGTATGAATCAGTGCAAATTACCAGAACTCTCTGAACTTTTTTTGCATCTGTGGAATGGAGATAAAGCTAGAATTAGGGTAAACAAGATATTACTTATAAAGAGCTAAGTTGGCATGCCTGGCATATAATAGTTGCTCAGTAAATGGCAGCTACTGTTATTATCTAGGGGAAGCACTTAAGTTTGCACTGTTCCTCCTCTGCTCCCCCCAAGGAGCTTTGTGCTGGGGGTTTCTGAAGAATTGCGTTGTTCAACACTATGGTTTACTTTGGGCGTCGTGATGGCCAAGGAGACAACCTCTCTATCTTCTATGACTTCTGTCACGTGCTTTAAGGATCCCAGTTTTAACAACCCAAAACATGAGAGTATTTGGGGGGCTTTTTCCTCTGCTGACTTAGGAATCTACCTTAACATGGAGGAAGAGAGAATAAATAAAAGTGCAGTTTGAGGAAAAATGTGGATGGAGGTTAGAAGGCACTTTCATTGCCAGGAATGAATAACACTTGCCCCAGGGGCCAGTGTTATTTGGGCCAAGGCTGAGAATCCCCAGAAACAGCAGCTCTGACAACTTCCCTGCTTAGAAGGGATTTAGAAATCAATTAGTTCTAACTCCCCATTTTATTGGGCAGTAAGTAGGGAGTGCCAGGAGGGGAGGAGGAAGAGTGTTGAGGTGGATTCTGAAATGTAAATTCTTCTGAGTAGGCAGACCTATTAGTCCTTAACCCCTTATTGTTAACTACTCTGGTATTTCCGATATAGGGTAGGGGAAGGATCTACTGTCTGTTGTGGACCAAGGCACTGCCAAGGTGGGCAGGGAGGGATCTTGACAGTGAAGCCCAGTCTCAGGCCTTCAGGCTGGGGGAGCTAAAAATGAAAAGCTGGGAAAAGGAGTCCTTATAAAGTGATTTTTGCCATCTTTGTATCCTCAGTGGAGCTGACTGGGCTGAGCATGCTGAGGGCCTCAGCAAACTCAGTGAAGGATCGATTGAAGCTCCTGCCTTCACTCATCTCTTTCCCCTGAATCTCTCTAAGCACCTCCTCTAGCCCTGAAGGGGAAGAAAGTAGCTGGATCTCATCAAAGCCACACTTCTGTCATCTACTGAGGATGGAGGAATTGGGTATTAGTGGTAAAAAGAGGGTAGGGCAGTTTAAAATTAAACAAGGTTCAGAAAGTTTGGGATATCCCTCCAAAATGCTAAATGTCACCCCTCTATTCTTCATGCTCTTCCCTGCACCCTCATTCCCAACACAAGGCAAGGCTGAGATGGGCCAGGAGTGTGGCATATGGAGTCTCATTCTTTTGTTAGAGAGTTGTGGTGCAGTTTAGGAGCTGAGTAGATTGTCACTTCAGAAAGCCTTTGTCTGCTTCCTGTGAGTTTGATCTGGAGCTGGGATTGACATCTGCCTCAAGAAGGAAGGACCTTCCCAGTTGGGAAGCCCCCAACAAAATTGAAAGCTCAGTGGAGGTCCAAACCAACCTTCCAGTGCTGTCCAACAGGACTTTCTGGGATGATAGAAAAGTTCTATTCTGTGCTGTCCAATACCATAGCTGCATGTGGCTCTTAAACACTTGGAACTGTGACTAGTAGGAATGAGGAAATAAATTTTTAATTTTACGTAGTTTTAATGAATTTAAAATTTAAAATATCCACACGTGGCTAGTGGCTACTGAGTTGGACAGCACAATTTAGGCACCTCCTCCCCCCCAGTCTCTCTCATCCTGTGTTTTCAATGGTTGCCACCCAAGGTTTTATTATCTGTCAAAACCATATATTGATTTTGATGATATCAAATTATGGCCTCTTGAAAAATTCCTTCCAGGAAGTTAAAATTGCCAAAGAAAAGTTTATTCATCTTACAAATAGATGGTATTCCACACATCACTTATAATTTATTTTAAAAATGTAAGTTCAAAACTAGTAAGATACTGATGTGCTCGGTTTGGGGCAAGGCATTTAACCTCCCTGGACCTTCGATTCTTCAACTGTAAAATAAGGTGTTTATACTAAATGAACCTGAAGCCCTTTACTAGCTCTCAAAGAATGTGATTTGAAATAGCTGCTATGATGGTGAAAAAATTATGTATGTTCAAAGAAATAAAGTTATGAAGATGTCTGACATTTCTGATAAGGCTGTTACAAATTTAGTAATAAACATGAATTCAATATTATCACAGGGAACAATAGTAAGACATAATAGTAAAGATAAATCTGAAGGGTTGTGCTTTGAGGCAGAAAGTCTAAGAAGGAGAATTTTCTTAGACTGCTCACTGTTCTCACTGTCCATTATACAAAAAACAATTTCCATTTATTGATTCTAATGAAGCCCATAAGTTTAACCTACAATTTGCTGTAAACACTAAAAGATGTATTACTTTGAATTTGTTCACATAGCCCTTTAATAAGTTTTAGAAACCCACTGAAAAGCAGGAGTTGATCCTCAAAGAAATCACTTCCTAGCTCTCGTGAAGAAGTTACTTTTATCTCAGCCCTGGCAAAAAGACACACTGGCTGCACTATCAAGAGCACAGTTTTCACATCAGTGCATATCAGCCAACATCAATCCAAACACCTTATGACCCCACATCATAAGACAACCAGAGCTCAACCTCTTTTGGGAGAAAAAGTTGCTTTTACAAAAGGCCCCCAAAAGTGATTAAGTGAAATGTTTCTAGCACCAAACATCCAAGTGCACCAAAGACCAACTGTAAAACATTGGCCGCACCAGCCCTAGGAAAGAGCAAATCTGTGGCTAATATATTGCTTATGGAGAGAATTCTACAATCTGGGTGACAACATTCTGAGAAAACCCTGTCCACAGCCTGGGATTCACCAAAAACCTAGCAATTCTAAATAGTAATAATAACAGCTAATGATTATATAGCACTTACTATGGGCCAGACACTGATCTTAGTGTGTGGTGTTAGAATAAGCCTGAGTCGTCATAAAAGGCATGAAAGTTTGGCCCATTCACACTTAGCACAGAGTGCTTAGCCAATGCTACCATCAAAGCACTGCCTAATCAAAATACTTAAAACTTCTGAATAGATGGAATGCTATATGCAACACAATTTGTTTATTTTATAAACTATACTGGAAATTACTTAGGGATCGAAAAGTTATCAACAGGAATGTAGCCTTTTCCTTTTCTTATCTGGAGAAAATAGGCTCAGATAATTGGGGAAAAGTGTGGCAGTGTCTGTCATAGTCTGCAGGGACCACAGTGCAGGCAAATAAAGGAGGCAGCAGTCTTTGAAGCATTTCAGACTGGTGAGCCCCTCCCACGGGGACTTCACACCTCAGTACCCCTTAGTGATGTCTTAGAATAGATTGGCTTGTTCACTGTTCTGACTTCCCCTTTTTCAATTACTAGTTCTTTCTGACTAACCTTAGAGAATGTCATGAAAAAGAAACTTGTCACCAGTAACCTGCATGTTTTCTCTTAACAGACCCTCTTCTAGAAGACATTCCTTTAAATTCTCATCTTGCTTTCTCCTTTCACCTTTGCCTTGCTTAGTGCCTCTTCATCTGTTATCAAAACTACATTTCTTGGATTATATGAAAGTTACATTCTTAAAATCCATTGTATAAGCTTTCTCAGAATTAAGAAATTAAGGTTTATAGTCTGGCAAATCAGGATTTGAACTTGCTAGTGGATAACCTTAGCACTTAATCCTTTATATATTACTGTTTCCTATTCTCAATGAAATTGGGTAGTAAAATCAACCTCACATACAGTGGTGCCCTTGGTTCACAAAAACTGCTAAATGTTCAAGAATTTTGTGCGCTGGTTATTAAACCCAGTTATTGTTAAAACTTAAATTATATAAATTTATGCTTAAAAGTTATATTAAGGCAAAAATAATAAATACTCAAAACTCATCACTTTCTAATTATCTTACTACATTTTATCATTATCTGTGCTTTTCAAGTTGTCTACTGTATCAGTATAGTGTAAATACTATATAAATAGTGTGCTACTGCACATCTCTTCCTGCACCAGCCCATGTTTAGTGGAGTCAAGTTGGTAGCTGGAGATCAACCAGGTGGAAATATTTACACCATGGAAATCAGCAAACACTACAAATCAAGGCTTCTTGTCCCCTGGGATAGTTGTCTGTTAAGCATTTCCCTGCACACCACTGCTCATGTATGTGATATAAGAAAAAATATGAAATAATATATAAAAGGTGCTTAAGTATGTGGCTCATAAGATGTACTTAATAAATGATAGTTTTCTCATTAGTACTGTTATCATTCAGTCAATCAGTGAATCAGTTGATTATTGTCTAATTCAATGCACTACAAGATTTCTTAGAGCATATAAAAATTCAGTACTATGATCTGTTTCCATAATGACATAGATCTCAACTTGATTAACATAATAGCCTTATCTACAGCTTGTCCTAATTTTGATTAGTGATATGCCTTTTATGGAAATTAAAAAAAGCTTTTTGAGTTCTAGTATAATCCATTCATTTGTCAGAGAAGGAAACAGAGGGTCCCAAAAGCCTAGTATTTTGCCCAAGGTCCCACAGGCCTCTGGTAGTAAAATGGTAGTAATATATGTTATCTATGTTTCTTATAAAGTCTTTTGACACCTTTCATAAGTGGATGAATTGTTTATTAAAGGTATGAACCAGTGATGGTTTTCACTTTCGGTATTTACGATGTCCTTGTGGAAACTGAGGACAACATATATAATAGAAGTTGAAACATAGAAAATTACCATTGTTGTAAATAAAGAATGGCCAAGTATTAGCAATATTATATAGTTCAACCTAATATATTTAACCAGCAAAGCAAATATTCAAATTGATGTGATATTTACTTTTCTTTCCCACTCCTGGCTTACAAACATAATCTAATTAAGATAAATTCAATCACATACATATTAGCTACAGAGGTTGTTTAAATGAGAATTCATGGAGTGATTTAGCTATAAGAATTTTATGGTTTCGTTGCTAAAGAACGATAGTATGCTACCATTGTACTTTAAAACATTGTGAAACAATTATCCCCAAGCTTTAAGATGAAGAAGAAGGAAGACAAATAGTTGATATAAGTTTGTGTGGAATTTGTGTCATTTTCTGGTTTGGGTTTAAGACCAAAGAATGGCTAAATTACATGTATTAGCCTAGGCTTTAAAAAACACTCACCACATAAGCATTAGCTTAGAAAACCCTAAATTGCTTTAAAAAATGGTCAAGCCAAAATAGAAGAAAATCCATGGTTTTGTGCCCAATATACAATTACACAATTACAGAACTTATATGCTTGCAGTTGGATTTACAAAACCTCCTTAATGTACTAAAGTGTGGTGTATTTGCTTACTAATAAAAGGGGGTAAACACTCTCTAATTAGATAAATACCTTTTATAGCAATCTTAGTAAACACAGTCTGTTTGCCAGAGGGTAGCAAAGAGTTGGGAATGTGTGCTCAGTGCAGCTTTTCACCCTGTTGTTCCTGGTTGGGCAGGGTCCGCCTGGAATGCAGGGTCCTTGCCCAGAGCTGCTCAGCATTCCTGACTAACAGCTTTAATCAGCAACTCCTTTAGTCAACAGCATTCAAGAGATGAAAAGAGGCAATGGTTTCAAATTTTTTTCCCAGATAATTGGAGTCAAAATAGTAATTGAGTCTTGTTTGTTTTTCTAATATGCCCTCTGGGAATAACCTCAGGGTCAAAGTAGCTCTCAGAGTCCCTAATCTTTCCCCAAAACAGAAACTAGTGTGTTTCTGTTTTCATTAGTTTCTACAGATCCTACTTTGTTTTTGTTGCTGTTTTTGTTTGTTTTGTTTTTTTTGTTTTGCTTTGGGTTATGGGCTCTTATCCTGAAAAGCTTGAGAAAGCAGCTGTCCTCTCTTTAGCAAGCTGAGTTGTAGAACACTGGAAAGCATGGTCATGGTAGTCATAAAGCCTGAGTTCCAGCCCTGGGTCTGTTACTAATTCATTATGAAACCTTGACCACATCACTTGAATGTGAATTCAGAGTACATCGGGGCATTCCCATCTGTAAAATAAGATGTTGGGCTGGAGAGTATTCTCTTAAATTCTCAATAGCTCTGTTTTAGCTGGAAAGCTGTGATTCTAAGGGAGAAAATCTTATCCCAGAGGCTTCCTGCATCCATTTATACAGAGAAGCCTTTCTGATACCTTCAGAGAGCACCAATCTCTGCCTTTTTTTAAAATCTTGTGCATACCCTTATTTCTCTATTTATCATGCATGGCTCTCTTACCAGGGATATGAGACCCTTCCAGTCAGGAACTGTAATTTACTCAACTCTGTTGGGGACATAGAGAGAGCATAAAACCACAGCCGTGTTTATGGAAGAAGGGATGAGGCTGGTGTACTCTGACTTGCTGTGAGGCAAGAGCAACAAGGGCATGAGCAAAAAAGGAATAAGGAAGGGAACACGAATAAGTACTTTACTCTTTTGGGTGTGCTGGGCTGTGTTTAGGAGATAAATTGTGGAAACACAGTAGCAAGAGGGAGGTGAGTCAGCAGAAGTCAGAGAATTTAGAGATCAGAGACTTGTTTCTTAAGAGACGAGTAATAGTTCCTTAAAACAATAATAACAACAAAACCTAAAACGAAAACCAAACCAAAACAAAACCTGCAATTTTTCTTATTATAAAAATAATCCATGCTTACTGTAGAAAATTTGGGAGGTAAAATGAGGAGCCTATCAACTATAGTAAACAACCATTTCTTTTCAGTGTTTTTTTCTGAACATCCTTTTGTATACCTAATATTATATTGAGTAAGCAATTTTATATCTTGACTTTTCACTTAAAATGACATAATTTAAATTCTACTTTATGAATATACCATAATTCAGCAGTCTCCAGCCTTTTTGGCACTAGGGACCAGTTTCGTGGAAGACAGTTTTTCCACGGGCAGGGGGTGGCGGGGGGATGGTTCAGGGGGTAATTCAAGCAGTAATGGGAGCGATGGGGAGTGGTAGATGAAGCTTCGTTTGCTCACCCGCCACTCAGCTCCTGCTGTGCGACCTGGTTCCTAACAGGCCATGGACCAGCACCGGTCCACAGCTCGGGGGTTGGGGACCCCTGCTATAATTTACTTAACAATTCCCCTATTTATAATTTCTCTCTATTATGAGTATTTCCATGATGAATGTTATTATTTATTTATTTATTTATTTTATTGAAGTATAGTTGATTTACAATATTATATTATGTTTAGGTGTACAACATAGACATTCGATATTTTTTATAGATTATACTCCCTTTAAAATTATTATAAAATATTGGCTATATTCCCTGTGCTGTACATTACATTCTTGTATCTTATTTATTTTATATCTAGTAGTTTGTACCTTTTAATCCCCTTCCCCAGTCTTGCCTCTCCTACCACCCCTCTCCCCACTGGTAACCACTAGCTTTTTCTCTGTATCTGTGAGTCTGTTTCTGTTTTGTTATGTTCATTTGTTTATTTTATTTCTTTATTCTACATACAACTGAAAACATACAGTATTTGTCTTTCTCTGTCTGACTTACTTCACTTAGCATAATACCCTCCAGGTCCATCCATGTTGTTGCAAATGGCAAAATTTCATTCTTTTTAATGGCCAAGTAATATTCCAGTGTGTGTGTGTGTGCGTGTGTGTGTGTATACACCACATCTTCTTTATTCATTCATCCACGATGAACATTATTATGTGATAAATTTTCTCCATATTTTTGGATAATTTTCTGAGAAGAGATTTCTGAAATAGACAACACTAGGAATAAAGATATAAAAATTTAAGGAATAAAAATATAAACAAACATATAACAAAAATATAAACACACATAAGCATTCATATGTGCTACTAATTGCTTCCTAAGAAAGTGTTATCAATTTTCACTTTCACCAGAAGGGACCATATTATAGAAATAAGAGCTGTCTGAGATTGAAATGCTCTATCACATTTAACTGAATTATCTTGACCCCTATTGTACAGGAGTCTCCTATGAGGGGAAGTGGGACTGGATGACCCAAAAGATACCTGCCAACTACAAGAGTCACTGGAATCTCAGCTCACTTAAGGCACAGTGCTAGCTGCCGAGGATACGGTCCCTGTCCTTAAAGAGCTTATAGTCTAGTGGAGTGATAGATATTAAATAGTTAATTTCAATATAATGGTAAATGATAATACCTGAGACATTTCCAGGGTATTATGGAATCTCAGAAGAGTGGCCCTTAAGCAAAGAAAGGTGGGAAAAACATTGTAGACAAAGGAAACACCATTATCAAAGGTATGAAGTGAAAAACATGGATTATATGCTCTGTGTGTGTGTGTCTACAAGCCATTAAGTTTTATTAAAGGATAAAGTATTAAGTGGGAGATGGTATAAGCTTGTAGGATAGTCAGAAGCTAGGTCACAGAGGGCTTTATATGCCATACTGAGAAGCTTAAACTTTATTTTATAAGCAATGGAGAAATGTTTGAGGCTTTAGAGAGAGTGATGCAGTCAGATGTCATGATAAATAACATTTCTGACTGTGGTGGAAGAATGGATAAATTTTTAATGAGGCAAGCCAGAAGCAAAGAGATCTGTTAGGAGGCTTTTGTGATATCCAACTGAGGAATGGTAAAAACTTAAATCAGGGCAGTGGCAGTATGGAGGAATGGAGGGGAAAGGAAAGGCTCAAAATTATGCTGGATGTCAATTTGGCAGGAGTTGATAAATGATTGAATGTGGGGGCTAATGGAGAGAAAATACTGCATAAAAATCAAGATAATAAGAATTGCAAAGAATCAGTACTCAACAGGTTAACTGTAGAAGAGAGGTCCAGGGGAACACAGTAGAGGAATGTCTATTGATTTTGGCAACATGGGTGTCACTGATGGCTTTTGCATGAGCATTTCAGAGAAGCAGTGAAGAAGCAGTAGGCTAAGGAGTTAGTTGAAAGTGAAGAAATGTACACAGTGAGTGTATAATGATCTTTCAAGAAGCTTAGCTCAAAAGGACAGAAAGAACTAACACTGTTGTAAGAGAGGGAAGCTAGGGTCAATGGAATATTTTAGGTTAGGAGGACCCCAAGCTTCTATATAGGTAGGAGAGAAAGAGCTACTAGAGAGGGAGAAATTGAAGATATAGGACAAAAGAAATAACTGATTAAACAAGATATTGAAGTAAATAGAAGAAGTAAAATCAAGAGTAGGTATGGAGACACTGACTTGGAATGGAAAGGGAGACTCTCATCACCAAAAATTGGATGGGAAGAAGGAAAGATGTATCAGAAGTAAGTCTGTCAGTGGGGTCAGGAAGATAAAGATGTTCATTCCTAAAAATGCAGGTGTTCCAGAGAGAGAACACTATATGCAAAGACCTGGAGTGAGAGGTAGAGAGAGTGTGATGAGTTTGAATAACTTCAGTAGGGCTGGAACATAAATTGAGGGGAGAGGTAAGAGGAAGGGTTAAAAATAAGGCCATGGTGGTAGCTGGGTGGTCCCTTGTAAGCTACATTAATGGCTTTCGGCTTTGTTTCAAGGATAGAAGGAAATTTGTAAGGGCTTAGGGAACATCATGATAAGCATTTTGTTTGGAAGCATCACTCTGGCTAAAGTATGAAGAATGGGTAGGAGGGGTTAGACCTAAGACAGGGAGAAAAATGTGGAGGCTGCTGGAGTAGTCCTAGTTATGGTTGATAGTGACTGGATTAATGTATTGCCTGTGAGGTGGAGAGAAGTAGATGGATTTGAAAGATTTTTAGGAAGTAAGAATTGAGAGGGCTTGTTGATGGATGGGATGTGGAGGTGAAGGAGAGAGAAAATTAAAGAATAACTCCCAAGGTTTCTAGCTTAGGCAACTGAGAGGATGGTGGCATCATTTATTTGAGACAGGAAACTCCAGGAGATGAGTATGTTTGGGCTCTATTGATGGGTTTAATTATGGACAAATTGAGCTTGAGTTCCTGTGAGGTATAGTACACTAATTCATTTATTCATTCACTCAACAAATATTTGCTGAGTACCTATTACATGCCAGGCACTATGCTTTGTTCTGGGACTAGAGCAATTAATACAGTCTAGCTTAAATTCAAGTAAACATGTCGATATTTGAATGAAGCTAAGGACACAGTTTAAAGCTAAGTTATAGGATTGGGAATCACCAGTGCATGAAATCATATGGGGAATCTCTAGAAAATGTCAGTATGTGGGGCAGGTTGAGGAAGAGTTACCAAAAAGAAAGCTGAGAAGTAGTGGCCAGAGATAGGAGGGAAATCAGGAAATGTGGTATCACAGTAACTAAGAGATAAAAGTCATTCAAGGATGGAGTGGTGACTGTTTCTGACAGCTCAGAGGAGAAAGTCACTGTCCATTGGATTTAGTGACAAGGTGCTCATTGGTGAGCTATGTGGGAATATCATTGGAATGGTATGGGCAGAAACCAATCGCTGTGCATTTAGGAATGAATAGGAAAGGAAATGGAGATGGGCTTTGTAGATAATTTTTTCAAAAATTTTAGCTATAAAAAGGGAAAGTAACATCAATAATAGCTGGAAGAGGAATGTGGGTGCCCAGAGTTCGGCAAACTGCAATGTTGAGGACACAGTCCTTTAACTTTTTTTTTTTTTTTTTTTGGCCACACCACTCGACATGTGGGATCTTAGTTCCCCAACCAGGGATTGAACCCACATCCCCTGCGGTGGAAGTGTGGAGTCTTAACCACTGGACCACCAGGGAAGTCCCTTTTTAACATTTTTTTTGGGGGGACACAGTCCTTTAGACTCTCAAGTCTGTCTAAGACGTCTGATCCCAACTACAAGGAGTTGGGGTTCAACTACAAAGTTAGAGGGTAGAGTCCACACAAGATCACCCTCACTTCTGACACCAACTATAACTTTGGGGGTTTCCCCAAATAACCCTAGGTTTCAATAATTTACCAGCAGGATGCACAGAACTCATTGAAACCTATTATACTCACAGTTATGGTTTATTACAGGGAAAAGATACAAATTAGAACCAGCTAAATAAAGTAAGTGATATACAGGACAGAGTTTGGGAGGGTCAAAGGTGAAGCTTCCATTGCTCTTAGGATGCATTACCTTCCCAGTATTAATGTGTGAAAATATACACAGAGTATTGCCAACCTGTGAAGCTCACCCAGCAGTGGTGCCCAGAATTTTTATTGGAGCTTCACTCCATAGATAAGACTGATTGGTAGTCCGTGTGGCTGAACTCTGTCTGCAGCTCCTCACTCCCAGGATACTGAGCTGATTTCACATGGTCCTAGGGGCCCACTTTGAATGGCAAAGACACTTATCACTTGGGAAATTCCAAGAGTTCAGGGTTTTCTTCCCAGGAGCCAGGGATGAAGGCCATACTTCTTTTTGAGAAGGCCAAAGTCTTTGCTATACAGTGATTGAGTAAGGATTTTTGGGTTTGTATTTATTTAGTCTTGCTTGAATGAATTAGGCTTGGGCATGTTTAAATGCAGATTAGTAATTGAGAGCTTCAAGATTAGAGATAGAGCGCAGAGTTAAGGCAGCAAGATAGGAAGAGGTGGATTCAGACAACCAGGGAAAAAAGGCATTAACCTCCTCCCATGTAACAGTGGGGAAAGATGAAAGGATGAGGACTGATTTGATGACAGGGCATAAAAGGAAGTCTTGACTAATGGCCTCTAATTTCTCTGTGAAGTAGGAAACAAAATCATTTGTTGAGAATGATGGCCCAGGAGAAAGTCAGGAGTATGAGCAGAATGGACAATGTTGGAAATAGTTGCCATGGACCAGGAAAACCCAGCAAGCTGGAAGGCCTGAGCTAAGAGTCTATTTGATATTTTAATATTGATGACTGGGAATTTATAGTGGTGCCAATCTTCATGGTTTCAAGATAAGTTCAGTGATGCAGTTCAGGCTTAAAGGATTCTGAGGAAGAGATTCAGAAATGGAATTTTGCAATGTTCCCAATTATAGGACAAGAAGAGTGAAGTTTCTAGTAAAGCAAGGAGGTAGAGAGAATATCTGGTGACAAGTTAGAGGCTACTGGGCACCTCTACAGGGTACAGCTAAGTGATTTGGGAGGAGAGTTGCAGCTAGAGTAGGAGGGGAAGAGCAGGACAGTCTGCCTAAGGGAGTACAATGAGAATGGAGGGCCAGAGAGATTTGCATTTGGGTGCTAAGGCGGACAGTAGAAGAGGCATGGTGGACTTCATAGCCTTGGCATTGAAAATGGAGCTTTGGGGCCAAGTAAATGACATTCCTCAGGACTCTCCCTTAACAGTGCTCTGTGGGAAGTTATAGGTGTCAGTCTTCAGATAGAAGTTCAGTTGCCTCTGGCTTATAGTTCTGGGACTGGGGAAGTGGGAAAGAGGGGAAAGGACTCTATGACGGTAGCTTCTACACCCAAGTTCAGCGAATTGATGTTCATCACTGTTGTCTTTTAGGTTGTGAGACAGGAATGTCTCTCTGATCAGAAAGTAAAATTAAGAAGCTAGAGGAAGGGAAATTGAGCTTGGTGCACCAATGTGTATTAGGGACTGGGGGAAAAGAGGAACGAACAGTCGGTGAGGACTTCTGCGGCAGATGCTATCCACACACTGCTCATGCTCATTGGACTTTACATATCAGTGTGCTCTGGACAACTTTCATGTGCCAGTATTTCCATCTCCACCTGAGGGCTTTCTCCAGAGGACCACTCTACCCTCTCACAGGAAGCCCTTAGTGCTGGGGAATTCTCAACCCCAGGAGCAGCCCTCAACCAATGACTGGCAGAAGTGGGTGTATAAATGCCCTGGCCGCCTTGATTCCTGAGAGGGATTATCTGAAGCATGTGTTTTATACCAGTTCCTAGCATTTCCCCAGTGGGATTTGGTCAGCCACTCCGGTGCCCTTTGTTGGCTTCCTTTTCCTCTCTCACTTCCCCACTTCCCTGGCTGTATTTCCCGCATCTCTCCAATAATAAGCCATGTACACCAGAATCCTTGTCTTTGGGTCTGCTTTTTAGATACCCCAAGCCAAGTCAACCATCTATGAGCCTGTTGCCTTGCCTATATTATCAAGCTTAATCCTAGCAACAACTGAGAGCAATAGTTATCGTCTTAGTCAGTTCAAGCTGCTGTGACAAAATACCACAGACTGGGTGACTTATAAATGATAGAAATTTTTTTCCTCACAGTTCTAGAGGACAGATCTGAGACCAGAGTGCCAGTATGGTCTGGTTCTGGTGAAAGCCCTCTTCTGGGTTGCAGACTTCCAGCTTCTCACTCTGTCCTCACATGGTGGGAAGGACCAGGGAGCTCTGAGGGGTCGTGTTTATAAGAAGCACTAATTCCAGTCACGAGTGCTCTGCCCGCATGACCTAAGCACCTCCCAAAGGCCCTACCTCCAGATATCATTACCTTAGCGGTTAGGATGTCAGCATATGAAGTTTGGGGGACACAAACATTCAGACCACAGCAGCTGTGATTATTCTCATTTTAGAGATGAAGAAATTAAGGATCAATACGCTTTGGTAAGTTAGCACAGGTAAAAGATTTAAACAGCAGATCTAGGATTTGAACCCAGGTCTTAACAGGATTAATCCATAGCACCACAGAGATAGGAGGTCACTATTTAGCATAAGATTTCAGTTCAGAAAAACTCTATTGCTTTTATTTCCTGTATTTAGAAATGAATGTTTTTGTACTACTTTTATTTGGGGGACAGTTGTTTCTGTTTTGTTTCCCTAGTTTTTTAGTAAACTTCCCTTTGAAAATATTAGTCTGCCTCTTCTATGCTGAAGTGGAAGAAGAAAAGATGTTTTCATTTTATTCCAATTACAGGGAGAAGTCAGTGCTCAGCCACTAGTGTGGCTGTCCCACTCAGCTCAGCCGTCATTATTCTGAAGCTCATTATTGCTCAGACCTTGTAAGGTTTGGTTTTACTGAGGAATCCCATTCATTATTGAGGGCGTGTATCAAAAATAGATTCTGACGAGTTAAATATAGAAAGTCCAGGCCATCATCTAGATGTCAGAGTCATAAAGAAAATGACAATGATTCATAGAGTGTCAGAACAGGAAGAAATCTCAAAACCCACCCTGTTCACTTCATTTTATACATACAAGACCTGAGACCCAGAGCTGTTAAGTAATGTTCCAGAGGTCACACTCAAGTAGTACAGAATAGAGACAGAGCCAGATCACCTGATTAAAGTTCTTTTTCTATCCTTAACATTACAGTGGCCCAATTTTTTTTTTTTTTTTTTTTTTTTTTTTTGTGGTACGCGGGCCTCTCACTGTTGTGGCCTCTCCTGCTGCAGAGCACAGGCTCCGGAAGCGCAGGCTCAGCAGCCATGGCTCACGGGCCCAGCCGCTCCGCGGCATGTGGAATCTTCCCGGACCGGGGCACAAACCTGTGTCCCCTGCATCGGCAGGCAGACTCTCAACCACTGCGCCACCAGGGAAGCCCCAGTGGCCCAAATTTTGTTTTGTCAAATTCCCTCTCTGACTCCTCAAGTCCAGAGTTCTTTTAATGTTTCTGATTGCCGAGTGGGCCACACAAATATTGGTCTCTTCTTTTGTTAGGTTGCTAGATTAGAAACTAGGAAACTTCTAAGAAGAAGGGTAAGAGATGGGTGATATTTCTCACATACCTCTTCTGTGTTTTCCCTTACTCCTTCCTTTTCTTTTTTTTTTTTGCGGTACGCGGGCCTCTCACTGCTGTGGCCTCTCCCGTTGCGGAGCACAGGCTCCGGACACGCAGGCTCAGCGGCCATGGCTCACGGGCCCAGCCGCTCCGCGGCACGTGGGATACTCCCGGACCGGGGCACGAACCCGTGTCCCCTGCATCGGCAGGCGGACTCCCAACCACTGCACCACCAGGGAAGCCCCCTTCCTTTTCATTTCTTACCCTCAAAGATACGTTTTCCTATGGTGGTAGAAGGGTTTATGCCTGAAGGTGTCTATCAGTTATATATTGCGACAGCTTTAGAACATGGTCCCGAAATTCTTTAATTCTCCTCAAGAAGCAAAGTCTATGTCCCCTGCCCTTGAATATGAGCTCTGTGAATGCCTGACTGCTAGAGTATGGCAGAGGTGAGGCTGGGCCAATTTCTGGGCCCAGGCGTTAAGAAATGGGTAGCTTTCATTTTCTGTCCCTTGAGATGGTCATCCTTGAAACACAGCTACCATGTGTGAGAAAGCCAGCAACCCAAGGAGAGGCCTCAGTGACCTGCAGCCGGCAGCCAGCACCAACTTGCCAGTCACATGAGTGAGCCTCTTGGAAGTGGGTCTTCCATGTCGATTCAAGCTGCCCCATGTGGAGGAGAGATAAGCCTTCCCTGCAGAGCTCTGCCCAAATTGCTGATCTGTGGGCAAATAAATGGTTATTGCTGCTGCAGGCCACTAAATTTTGTTTTGTTTTGTTTTTTGGTAGTGGTAGGGGGATTAAATAGCAAAAGGTAACTGGAACAGGTATTTCTACAAAAATGCCATATAACAAACCACCCGCAACTCATTGGCTTTAAATAGCAGTCATTTATTCTCACAGATCTTCAGGTCACCTAGAGCAGCTCTACTCCATGTTCACTCATTTTGGGGACCAGTCTGAGGGGTTGCACTCCCTGGGACAAATTCTTCTCATGGGATGGCAGAGGTCCAACAGGGAAGGGAAAGACACAAGGCCCAGGCTCAGGACTGGCCACTGTTGCTACTGCCAACATACCATTGGCCAAAGCAAGTCAGATGGCCAAGCCCAAAGGCAAACAGTGAGGAAACATACTTTGTCCCTGTAATCAGAGGAGCTGCGAAGTCACACAACAAAGGTGGGAAACAAGGAGTGAAAAAATGGGACCAATTGTGCAATTTACCACAGTGAATAGTACTGAGCAACGTTGAACTGGCTGAAAATATCTCTTTTTTAAAGCATTAATAGATTCTCTGAGGTCTACTATCAGGATGTTTTACCAATTTTAGAAAATTTAAGAATAAAATTAAATTCAAGAAGAAGGAAAAAAAGAGTTCATATGTACAACATTTTTTTTAACCTTGAGCGGGCTGAGAAAAATACTTAACTAAGAAGAAACAGCTACTAGAAAAACACGATTGTCTTTTTTTTCCTGCCTAAACTGCACTGTACGACATAATCTGGAAATGAATACTTTTTGCCTTTGTAAAGCAGATTCTTTCAAGGGAAGTGTTTATTGTATTCCCAGTAAAATCATGGGTTTCCCATGAGGATAAAAATACTATCTTTGGGGAGCAGCAGAAAGATATATTACTCCTCTTTGCCTCTCTATAGCTATTGAAGATTAAATTGGGAAGCTAATTTATAGTCTGTGAATGTTTCTTTTTTTAAAAATTAATTAGTTTATTTTTGGCTGCGTTGGGTCTTTGTTGCTGTGTGCGGGCTTTCTCTAGTTGCGGCGAGTGGGGGCTACTCTTTGTTGCGGTGCGTGGGCTTCTCGTTGTGGTGGTTTCTCTCATTGCAGAGCATGGGCTCTAGGCACGCTGGCTTTAGTAGTTGTGTCACGCGGGCTCTAGAGCGCAGGCTCAGTAGTTCTGGTGCACGGGTTTAGTTGCTCCGCAGCATGTGGGATCTTTCAGGACCAGGGCTCAAATGCGTGTCCCGTGCACTGGCAGGCGGATTTTTTAAAAATTTTTATTTATTTTTCTTATTAGTCATCCAGTTTATACACATCAGTGTATACATGTCAATCCCAATCTCCCAATTCATCACACCCCCCCACCCCCACCCCCCACTGCCTTCCCCGCTTGGTGTCCATACGTTTGTTCTCTATATCTGTGTCTCAATTTCTGCTCTGCAAACCGGCTCATCTGTACCATTTTCTAGGTTCCACTTATATGCGTTAATATACAATATTTGTTTTTCTCTTTCTGACTTACTTCACTCTGTATGACAGTCTCTAGATGCATCCACATCTCTACAAATGGCCCAATTTCGTTCCTTTTTATGACTCAGTAATATTCCATTGTATATATGAACCACATCTTCTTTATCCATTTGTCTGTCGATGGGCATTTAGGTTGCTTCCATGTCCTGGCTATTGTAAATAGTGCTGCAGTGAACATTGGGGTGCATGTGTCCTTTTGAATTATGGTTTTCTCTGGGTATATGCCCAGTGGTGGGATTGCTGGGTCATATGGTAATTCTATTTTTAGCTCTTTAAAGAACCTCCATACTGTTCTCCATAGTGGCTGTATCAATTTACATTCCCACCAGTAGTGCAAGAGGGTTCCTTTTCTCCACACCCTCTCCAGCATTTGTTGTTTATAGATTTTCTGATGCTGCCCATTCTAACTGGTGTGAGGTGATACCTCATTGTAGTTCTGATTTGCATTTCTCTAATAATTAGTGATGTTGAGCAGCTTTTCATGTGCTTCTTGGCCATCTGTATGTCTTCTATGGAGAAATGTCTATTAGGTCTTCTGCCCATTTTTGGATTGGGTTGTTTGCTTTTTTAATATTGAGCTGCATGAGCTGTTTATATATTTTGGAGATTAATCCTTTGTCCGATGATTCATTTGCAAATATTTTCTCCCATTCTGAGGGTTGTCTTTTCATCTTGTTTATGGTTAACTTTGCTGTGCAAAAGCTTTTAAGTTTCATTAGGTCCCATTTGTTTATTTTTATTTCCATTACTCTAGGAGGTGGATCAAAAAAGATCTTGCTGTGATTTATGTCAAAGAGTGTTCTTCCTATGTTTTTCCTCTAAGAGTTTTATAGTGCCCGGTCTTACACTTAGGTCTCTAATCCATTTTGAGTTTATTTTTGTGTATGGTGTTAGGGAGTGTTCTAATTTCATTCTTTTACATGTAGCTGTCCAGTTTTCCCAGCACCACTTACTGAAGAGACTGTCTTTTCTCCACTGTATATCCTTGCCTCCTTTGTCATAGATTAGTTGACCATAGGTGCCTGGGTTTGTCTCTGGGCTTTCTATCCTGTTACATTGATGTATATTTCTGTTTTTGTGCCAGTACCATATTGTCTTGATTTCTGTAGCTTTGTAGTATAATCTGAAGTCACGGAGTCTGATTCCTCCAGCTCCGTTTTTTTCCCTCAAGACTGCTTTGGCTATTCAGGGTCTTTTGTATCTCCATACAAATTTTAAAGATTTTTTTGTTATAGTTCTATAAAAAATGCCACTGGGAATTTGATAAGGATTGCATTGAATCTGTAGATTGCTTTGGTTAGTACAGTCATTTTCACAATATTGATTCTTCCAATGCAAGAACATGGTATATCTCTCCATCTGTTGGTATCATCTTTAATTTCTTTCATCAGTGTCTTATAGTTTTCTGCATACAGGTCCTTTGTCTCCTTAGGGTGGTTTATTTGTAGGTATTTTGTTCTTTTTATTGCAGTGGTAACTAGGAGTGCTTCCTTAATTTCTCTCTCAGATTTTTCATCATTAGTGTATAGGAATGCAAGAGATTTCTGTGCATTAATTTTGTATCCTGCAACTTTACCAAATTCATTGATTAGCTCTAGTAGTTTTCTGGTGGCATCTTTAGGATTCTCTATATATAGTATCATGTCATCTGCAGACAGGACAGTTTTACTTCTTCTTTTCCAATTTGTATTCCTTTTATTTCTTTTTCTTCTCTGATTACCGTGGCTACGACTTCCAAAACTATGTTGAATAATAGTGGTGAGAGTGGACATCCTTGTCTTGTTCCTGATCTTAGAAGAAATGCTTTCAGTTTTTCACCACTGAGAATGATGTTTGCTGTGGGTTTGTCATATATGGTCTTTATTACATTGAAGTAGGTTCCCTCTATGCCCACTTTCTGGAGAGTTTTTATCATAAATTGGTGTTGAATTTTGTCAGAAGCTTTTTCTGCATTCATTGAGATGATCATATGGTTTTAATTCTTTAATTTGTTAATTTTGTGTATCACACTGATTGATTTGCATATACTGAAGAATCCCTGCATCTCTGGGATAAATCCCACTTGATCATGGTGCATGATTCTTTTAATGTGTTGTTGGATTCTGTTTGCTAGTATTTTGTTGAGGATTTTTACATCTATATTCATCAGTGATATTGGTCTGTAATTTTCTTTTTTTGTTGTATCTTTGTCTGGGTTTGGTATCGGGGTGATGGTGGCCTCATAGAATGAGTTTGGGAGTGTTCCTTCCTCTGCAGTTTTTTGGAAGAGTTTGAGGAGGATGGGTGTTAGCTCTTCTCTAAATGTTTGATAGAACTCATCTGTGAAGCCGTCTGGTCCTGGACTTTTGTTTGTTGGAAGATTTTAATCACATTTCATTACTTGTGATTGGTCTGTTCCTATTTTCTATTTCTTCCTGGTTCAGTCTTGGAAGGTTATACCTTTCTAAGAATTTGTCCATTTCTTCCAGGTTGTCCATTTTATTGGCATAGAGTTGCTTGTAGTAGTCTCTTAGGATGCTTTGTATTTCTGCGGTGTCTGTTGTAACTTCTCCTTTTTCATTTCTAATTTTATTGATTTGAGTCCTCTCCCTCTTTTTCTTGATGAGTCTGGCTAATGGTTTATCAATTTTGTTTATCTTCTCAAAGATCCAGCTTTTAGTTTGATTGATCTTTGCTATTGTTTTCTTTGTTTCTATTTCATTTATTTCTGCTCTGATCTTTATGATTTCTTTCCTTCTGCTCACTTTGGGTTTTGTTTGTTCTTCTTTCTCTAGTTCCTTTAGGTGTAAGGTTAGATTGTTTATTTGAGATTTTTCTTGTTTCTTGAGGTAGGCTTGTATAGCTATAAACTTCCCTCTTAGAACTGCTTTTGCTGCATCCCATAGGTTCTGGATCGTCGTGTTTTCATTGTCATTTGTCTCTAGGTATTTTTTGATTTCCTCTTTGATTTCTTCAGTGATCTCTTGGTTATTTAGTAACCTATTGTTTAGCCTCCATGTGTTTGTGTTTTTTGTGTTTTTTCCCCTGTAATTGATTTCTAATCTCATAGCGTTGTGGTCAGAAAAGATGCTTGATATGATTTCAATTTTCTTAAATTTACTGAGGCTTGATTTGTGACCCAAGACGTGATCTATCCTGGAGAATGTTCCATGCGCACTTGAGAAGATAGTGTAATCTGCTGTTTTTGGATGGAATGTCCTATAAATATCAATTAAATCTATCTGGTCTATTGTGTCATTTAAAGCTTGTGTTTCCTTGTTAATTTTCTGTTTGGATGATCTGTCCATTGGTGTAAGTGAGGTGTTAAAGTCCCCCAGTATTATTGTGTTACTGTCCATTTCCTCTTTTAGAGCTGTTAGCAGTTGCCTTATGTATTGGCGTGCTCCTATGTTGGGTGCATATATATTCATAATTATTATATCTTCTTCTTGGATTGATCCCTTGATCATTACATAATGTCCTTCCTTTTCTCTTGTAACTTTCTTTATTTTAAAGGCTATTTTATCTGATATGAGTATTGCTACTCCAGCTTTCTTTTGATTTCCATTTGCATGGAATATCTTTTTCCATCCCCTCACTTTCAGTCTGTATGTGTCCCTAGGTCTGAAGTGGGTCTCTTGTAGACAGCATATATATGGGTCTTGTTTCTGTATCCATTTAGCAAGCTTGTGTCTTTTGGTTGGAGCACTTAATGCATTCACGTTTAAGGTAATTATGGATATGTATGTTCCTATGACCATTTTCTTAATTGTTTTGGGTTTGTTTTTGTAGGTCCTTTTCTTCTCTTGTGTTTCCCACTTAGAGAAGTTCCTTTAGCATTTGTTGTAGAGCTGGTTTGGTGGTGCTGAATTCTCTTAGCTTTTGCTTGTCTCTAAAGCTTTTGATTTCTCCATGGAATCTGAATGCGATCCTTGCCAGGTAGAGTAATCTTGGTTGTAGGTGCTTCCCTTTCATCACTTTAAGTGTATCATTCCAATCCCTTCTGGCTTGTCGAATTTCTGCTGAGAAATTTCTGCTAACCTTATGGGAGTTCCCTTGTATGTTATTTGTCATTTTTCCCTCGCTACTTTCAATAAGTTTTCTTTGTCTTTATGGCAGGCGGATTCTTAACCACTGAACCACCAGGGAAGCTCCTGTTTTTTTTTTAATTTAAGGTTTTTTTTGGAGTATAGTTGATTTACAATGCTGTGTCAGTTTCAGGTGTACAGCAAACTGATTCAGTTATACATATACATATATCCATTCTTTTTCAGACTCTTTTCCCATATAGGTTATTATAGAATATTGAGTAGAGTTACCTGTGCTATACAGTAGGTCCTTATTGATTATCTATTTTATATATAGTAGTGTGTTTATGTTAATCCCAAACTCCTAATTTATCCTTCCCCCGCACCTTTTCCCTTTGGTAACCATAAGTTTGTTCTTGAAGTCTGTGAGTGTGTTTCTGTTTTGTAAATAAGTTCATTTGTATCATTTTTCAGATTGTACATATAAATGATATCATATGATATTTGTCTTTCTCTGACTTACTTCACTAATTATGATAATCTCTAGGTCCATCCATGTTGCTGCAAATGGCATTATTTTGTTCTTTTTCATGGCTGAGTAATATTCCATTGTATATATGTACCACATCTTCTTTACCTATTCCTCTGTCAATGGACATTTAGGTTGTTTCCATGTGTTGAGTATTGTAAATAGTGCTGCAATGCACATTGGGGTGCATGTATCTTTTCAAATTATGCTTTTCCCTAGAATATGCCCAGGAGTGGGATTACAGGGTCATATGTAGCTCTGTTTTTAGTTTTTTAAGGAACTTACATACTGTTCTCCATAGTGACTGTACCAATTTACATTCCCAGCAATAGTGCAAGAGGGTTCCCTTTTCTCTACACCCTCTCCAGCATTTATTGTTTGTAGACTTTTTGATGATGGCCATTCTGACTGGTGGGATGTGACTGTTTCTTTTTAGAGAATCTGATTTTGGATAATACCAGAAGAAAGCAAACACTGTTGATGGAACTGTGGTAGATTTGTACTGTCAACTTAGCTAACCTAGAACTACATTTCCCAGAATTGCCTTCTCTCCATAGTTTTTGTTAATATGGGTCACAAGAGACATTTTAGGTAAGATTTGGATGGTGGAAGTGAAGCAACATACATATTATTTTTTATACTTTGAAGGATAGTGCAGGGTCACAGGTGCTCTTGCAATGCCCACATGTTGTCACTGATCTGCTAGCTCACCCTGTTGGTGTGGGGCAGCAGCTGGATTCACAGCTCCTCCAGCTCCTGCCGGACCCTCTATAGCTTCTTCAGTCCTGGGACAGTGTATGCAGCTTCTGGAACAACAGTAAGGTCTGATTCCTCTAGCTCTAACTACCTCTTCAGCTCCTCTGATTCCTGCATCAAGTCCATGTTCAGCTTTGTGATGAAGGGTGTCAGGTTCTCCTTCATGGCAACACATCACTGACTAGAGGCTTGGGGGCAGTTAGAGGCTCACACAAGTTCTAGTTTGTCCTCAATGTCTAGTTTCCTTCCTGGCTGCCCGTCCTGCTGACTTTAGACCTTGTGCCTGGTGCAGAAGCAACAACCATACAAAAACTATTTAATCAGCTTCCTTGATTATGTAAGGTCAAATATCTGTAATAAATCCCTTATTTAACATAATTGCTTATGGTTTTGCTTCTCTGATCCAACCCTGACAAATACAAGGACCTTATGTAAAACTCAACATGATTTATCTTTTCTAATCCTTTTTCCTAAATCCTTTAGCCTATAGTAAATACTTACTAGATGCCAAGTACTTTGGTAGGCACTAAAGGAAACAAGATGAATAAGATAGTTGATTCCTGCCCTGGGAAGCTCAGTCTGGTCCCCATAGGTGTTGCTGAGCTATGTAAAGGAGCTCAGTTAACAGTAGCACTGTTAAATACAAAGAATGCTATTATCCAACTCCTAGAACAAACCTGGGTGCTCTAGTGGTTTCTCTGCAACCTGTGATGTGTGTCTAGGTACATTAGAGTTGCCTGACAACACGTGTATGACACTAGGGAATAGGGTAACATAGCACTTAGTTGCTGTGACATCCCAGTGACATGTCACAGTCTTAAGTGGCCTGGAAATGTGAAACCAATCCTTCCCATGCCCAGAGCATAGTAATAGAAAGTGTATAAAAGTAGTATTTCTAATAAAATTATATAGGTTTAGAGGGTAGAAATCCAGCTTTCTCACTGGAGCAAAGAAAATGATTCCCATGTATCAGAGGTCGGGTGGCAGAGAGGTGAGGGGCTGTGCATACTGCAGGCTATGGGGAAGTTCATCATGAAACTTAGTGCCCCTGGGAGGAGGCACAGACACCACATAACTTACCGTAATAGGGAGGAGGAAGCTGTGCGATGATGCTGTTCCTTGTAACAATGTCTTCTGTACACATGTCTGTAAAAGATAAAAATGGTCTCAGAGTTGGTTAAATAACACAATGGCACGTCCATGCCGTGTAATACTGTGTAGCCATAAAAAAAGAGTTAGGTAGATGTATATGGACTGATGATGGAAAAAGCTTCAAGACACATAAGTCGGGCTTCCCTGGTGGTGCAGTGGTTAAAAATCTGCCTGCCAATGCATGGGACACAGGTTCGAGCCCTGGTCCAGGAAGATCCCACATGTCACGGAGCAACTAAGCCCATGCGCCACAACTACTGAGCCTGCGCTCGGGAGCCCGCGAGCCACAACTACTGGAGCCTGCGCACCACAACTGCTGAAGCCCATGCGCCTAGAGCCCATGCTCTGCAACAAGAGAAGCCACCACAATGAGAAGCCCACGAACCGCAACGAATAGTAGCCCCCGCTCTCCACAACTAGAGAAAGCCCACGTGCAGCAATGAAGACCCAAGGCAACCAAAAAAAAAAGATAAAAAAAAAAGACATAAGTCAGTCAAGCAAGGGGCCAGCTGTGGATAGTATGCTACCATTTGGGTTTATAAAGGAATAAAAATAGCCTATATACATAGTTGCTTGTGTTAAGTATGGAATATCTTTGGGAGGATTCAAAAAAGCCAGTAACATTGGTTGCCTCCGGAGGGGAGGACAGGTAGGCTAGGGGACAGGAGTAAGAGCAAGACTTTCCACCAAATACTCTTGTACCTTTTCCATTCTGTGCCCTGTGAATTTAGTACTCATTTGAAAAATAAAGAAAATAAAATGTAAAATTAGAGAGAAAATGGCCAGGCAAATGTAAAAGGCATTGGAAGATAACCCACCCCTCTTGGAAGCTCCACAGAGAAAACTGGTGCTGGAGGAGGTGAGAATGGCCCCCTACTTACTGCAGCATTTGTCCAGATGCCAGGTTTCGAAGTACAGGGAAATTAGGGCTTGAAAAAGAAGTACCTTGCAAACAGTATGGCGCAGATCCAGTCTTGGGTGAAGAGGTCAAGGCTAATTATTCACAGTGAAGGCCATTACAAAGGAAAACAACTGCTTACTTGGTAGAGCTAATGGCTCCTCTTTTGACTAGTTTCCCAACATAATGAGGAAACTGGAAGCTTGGGAGGTCTTTTTCGAAGACCACCCCATCCATTTGCCACATAAACTATCAAAAACAAAACAAAATGCAACCAAGAATCCAAACGTCGTCAAGAGAGGCTAAGGCATGCGTCAGCGCTAGAACAACTGAGAACTCCTGACAGCTAAGAGCTAAGAGCAGAGCTACTTGTTAACCGCCTCAGGAGCACACTCAGTTAGCAGAATGGAGCCTTGTATGACAGAGCCTCAGGGCTTCAAAAAGTTATTGAAGGAGAGAATCCCGTTAGAACCTTCTGGGGACTAGTTCACACACTCCCATGTCACACTGCAGACCTCAGAGAGTGCAATTCCCATCTCTTTTAGGAGAAGTCAGCCTCTCATTTGCTTTCTCAATCACAGGTATTTCCACCTTCATGTCTGTCAAACTACAAACACAGAAATTCCAAAGGCAGCCACCTTTTCATCTGGAAGAGAGAAAGGCAGCCAAAGTCCTCAGTCTCCCGTCACAAAACC